>NW_011888837.1:3714067-3737358 GCF_000151845.1 Pteropus vampyrus
TGGACTGAAAGCTGCCTGTTACCAATAGACTTTGCAGCAATCTCTCCAGTTAATTAATGTTTTCAGGCACTTGTCTGGAAGACAACGGAAGTTGCTATGTAATTGCCACTGTTTACCACAAATTGCAAGGTGCCATGGTTACTTTATCCTTGTCTCTGTGATCACTATCATCATCATCATCACTATCATTATCAGTATTTATTGGATGACCACTTAAATGCACTCAACTCCACTAAGTGCTCTAATGTGTCCTACGGCACAGCTGGCCAAAGAAGGCTAATCATGAAAATAGCACACCAGAGTCGTACTACTGTTCCAGTACTTTTTTAAAAATCATTTTTACTCACATTTTGAACCTAAAAGTATAGAAATATAAACGTCAGTAAATTATCCCCTTATTTGGTAATCTATACCTTTCAGCTTCTAACACATATAGGTTCTCTTAATATTTGCTAATAAATGAAGGTATGAATGAATTTAATAAATAAGTCTTAAGAAGCTTATAGCAAAAATATTCGATGAGATCTGAAACTCCAGATGGAAAAGAGAGATTAAAAAGTAGCTGATGCCTCTTGAGTGGTGAGTGTTCAGGAGCATACTGTCCTCCTCCATCCAACAGAGTATCCAGGGAAAATCAAGTCACATTTTTTCTCTTTAAAGAAAAAAAAATTACAGAAAGCAGGTGCTCAGAGGCTCTCTTGAGCATTATATGATCTGATATTGTGGTATTTAAACTTTTCTGTTGAGACCCAGCTGATGATCACATATGCAAAACACTCTCACAGGTATATCCAAGGTTGAATGTAATTCCCACCACTTTCCTCTTTAAGAAATAATGGAATGTAAGGGATATGGGCATGAGTGTAGGGATAACCTAGAATGTGCTTTCATTTCTTTAAAACAAAAAAAAGTAAATCTCAAAAATCTTGGTGGCTGAACTCTTATTAGTAATGAATTAGTTGGAAATATATTGCAACTGATTGTAACATGGCAGGATCTCTCAGCACAGCAGTCAAGAGACCTGGGTTCTAGGTCTCGATCATATGATGATTAGCCCTGTGAACTAAAGCAAGTCATTTCTCTTCACTGAATCTCAGTTTCTTTATGGCAATATGAGAAGGTTGAACAAGGGTCCCACTTCAGTTCTAATTGCTGTACCTGAGAGCTAATTTGGAGCCCTCCTTGGATTCTGAGGTTAGGAACTAAGTGTGGCCATCCTGGTAAAAGCCAAACAGGACTGATGGCTTTATCAAGACTTTTTATATCACAGAAAACATTTTTTCCTCCATACCCCTCTTCTAGTAACTTCCTCCACATCATTAAAAAGAATAAATTAGAAACTTTCCTCAATCACAAAGACCTCATAATATTCCTGGATTCCATAAGCCAGCTCTTTTGGACATTTATTTATTGTTTGCCCAAACTTTTTCCCATTGGGAATCCACCTTCTCCCCTTCTATAATAATCTTGCTCAGTCTATACAGTTTAAGTGCAAGTCACTGCACCCTAGAATAGACACATGACATAAGCTTTACACTTGCAAGACTCTTGATTTTCTTGTGAAATGGACAAAATAGATATAACTCTGCTTCTTATTGTAAATGTAAGAAAACAGAATCAATTGGGTTTTGTTACTTGATTAAAATCATACATACAAGAGCTGCTGCTACACAAACCCCACGTTTTTTTCCTACTTCAAATCTGGTATTCTCTACATTTCCCCACAAGATTGTGAACTTCTTCACTTGTCATTATATTCTTTCCCTGTATGTAGAAAGATAGAAAACTTACCCAACATTCTGAGAATAAGGTTAATATAATCAAGTAAGGTAAAGGAAGAGAGCAGACATTCGCAGAAGCCATTCTAAAGATGCAGAATGTCTGCAAGATTAAAGGTAGGAAGAGCAACACTGACTATAACTTAATCAATAGTATTGATTTAAGAGAAAGAAATGTCATAAAAGAGGAGTTTCAACATGGAAAAATTAAAAACAAGGATCTAAGAAGAAAAATAAAACAATGCTGATCCAACAATGCTATGTGAAAGAAACATATAACCAGAGGGACAACAGAATTTTAGGCAGTAGAAAGATATTCTCTGATGAGTGGCAGGCTGGTTTATCAAAACTCACCATAGTCTTAATAAAATATCTCCCAAGATAATCCTCTTCACTTCACTTTTGATATCCGTGTACTAATCTATGACATTAAATATCTGATCACTCTAATTTAGTTTGACAAACATGCTTTAAGTGTTTTCTGTATACCAGGCATCGTATTGGAGACTGGAGAGAAAACGATGAGTAAGAAATAGTCCTTATATTCAAGGAGGTGGATGAACAAGAGAAAGGAGGTGAGAAAGACCACAAAATTCTGACTTGGGCAACTGGGTGGATTCCATTAACTAATGCAAATAAGAAGAGGAACGGAACAGGAAGGGAGATGGGAAAGGAGGAGTTTGATTTGAGACATCAAATCTTACAGCCTTTGGCTGTAAGAAACAACCTCAACCATCAGAGTTTAAAAACAGACATTTAATTATCATGATATGAAATCTGGAAAAATGCAGTCCAAATGGTAAAAGAAAAATAAAAGGCCCTGATTCCTTCTCACTACTCTCCTTTCGGCACCTGCTCACTAAAAGTGTACACAAACACACACGCACACACGTGTGCAAACAAACATATACATCAACATGCCCTGGTCAGCATTCTTTGGATAAACTTTTATTCCTAAAAATTTAACCCTTTTTTCATTTGCCACTGCACCTAAACTCTTAGTGTCCTCAGAATCTGATGTATCCAGAAGCCAGAAAGTTAATTGTACTGTTTACACCAGCAGGAGAAGGACTAATGGAACTTCTTCAAAGGGCAGATGCATTTTAAAAGCATGACTTATTCCAGACTTATGGAAATCTAATAGTAGATCCTCAGGCAAAATATGCTCTGTCAGAGGAGCCTTTCTGGCCTCCTCTAATCACAACTTTCTCTACTTATGAAAAAAAGAAAGCTTTATCAAATGTTTTTATTGTTGTCCATCCAAGGCATTTAACCAAAACAAAAACATTCCACAACACATCAAGAAAATATTATAAGGCAAAAACAAAATAGAGATTTTTTTTTTCCCTTAACTGCAGAACAAGGTCAGTTAATGCCTGTGTGAAATTCGACAGCCTCTTCTGGTGCTTAAATGTCAAAGGACTATGCTATTAAAGGGTCATAAAACTAAACAGAACCCTCAAATACCCCTAGAAGACTCTCAAAAAGAAAATGTTTGTAGGCTTGCTTTTTGGAAACAGGCTGTGCAGAGAAGCTAATTTGGGGAACTCTTGATTATCCATTCTAACCCAATGGAGAACATCCGAGTAGATAGGCTGAAATTGTGAAACTAGACATCCAGTTAATTTAGGAGTGAGGCCCTTCATGTAGATCTGGGCAAAGCTTTCTAAGCAGAGAAAACAACAATGCAAATGCCCCAAACAGGGAATGAGTTTGACCTCTCATAGAACAAAAAAATTAATGTGCAGACAAGGAGAGAGCACGAGTGCTAGAGAAGAGCGAGAAAATGTAGGACTTTGTAAGCTAATCGCTAACACTTAGGGTCCTCAGAACCCGTCAGACAAAATATATGCCATAGGAGTCAGATTCCTCGGAAGAAACCACAAACAACTCCGTATCTCAAAAAAATAGAGAAAATTAAATTTGAGAGATTGATTAAAAAGGTAATCACAGAGCCCAGAAAGTTAAGAAGAAATGTCAAGGCCACAGCAGAAACCCGATTCTGCCTTGTGGCAGAAGGAATTATGCAGGGAAAGGGCATCTTCAGAGTCCAGAAGCATAGGCCATTGGAGGAGTTAGGGCCATGGCAGGGCCTACCATATAGAAGCTGGGTATCATGAAGGAAGCTGTCTCATGGGAGAGGATCCTCACCCAGGACAGGGCAAAAGAAGAATACCTGACTTCTTCCCTCCTCCTCCCCTGTAATCTTTTGCCAGTGCCTCCCACTGGCCAAACCTATCTGGAAATACAATTCCCTGTGATACAGAGTAGAGCAAGGGAAGGCTGGGACTTGGACCTGAGAGCAAACAAGCAAATGGCAAGCACATTGGTCGACTCTAAGGGGAAGAGGAAATTCCCCCTGCCTCAGCCTGGTCTAACCAGGCAATTTCCCTGCAAGTTTGTTCTTGTCTATCTGATTCCATCTGTCTGGCCACACAACTTGAGGACACAGCCAGAGGACAGAGTCCCTATCTGAAACCAGTGTGATAGATTTTGTGTGGGATCCTACAAGTCTCTCCTAAAACCAGACAGCTGCTATTTCTTATTATGGACATGATGGTGACTGCAGTTGTGAAAGGAGATCAAACTTAGAAACAAGTCTACCCAACACCTAAACAAATGTTGGGGGGAAATTAATTAATTAAAATGCTGGAAATTTTAAAAAATCATTTAATGTACTGATTAGTCCTTTTATTCCCATTATATCAAACTAATTTAATTTTTCCTCCCTCAGCGATAGCACTATCATCTATCCAGTACCTTTAGCCAGAAACTTAGAGGTCATACTTGTCTCTTCTTTTTCTCTTTTTCCAACCAATCCTCCTGGCGGCTTAGCCCGAATCCACCCTTTACTATATAAAATCTCCTCCAATTCCATTCTTTGTCCTAGTCTCCTTTACCTCTTCCCCAGACAATGGCAAATGGCCACTCAGCTCCTGACCTGCTCTCATTCTCAGGCACGTGCGGCCTCCTCTACTCCCCAAGTCCTCATATGGAAGCTCTTTTGTTATTTACAGCTCAGTTCCAATGGAATCTCCTCAGAGAAGCCTTCCCTGACCACCTATTTAAAATTAGTCCCTACCTCTGTCATGTCACTCCATTTTGTTTTGTTTTGTTTTTTTCATATTATTTTTAGTGCCTGGAATTACCTTGCTCTCATATTTGTTTTCTTACCTTCTGCATTAGGAGGTAAGCCACATGAGGGCAGGGGCTGATCTGTCTTAGTCATTATTGTAACTCCAGAACTATCGAAAGTGCCTAACACAAAATCGACCCTTGATAAATATTTATCAAATAAATAAAAGACCTGCTTGTCCTACTCCCCCTACTAGATTGCATGCCTTGATCGACAATTTAGACAACAGAGAGAAACACAGTCTCAGATAAGTTTATACATTAGAGTTCTGCACATGTTTCGAAGGGCTTATAAAAATAAAAATTACCCCTTAAAAAAAAATGTTTTAAGCCAACTAATCTGTCTCAGTCAGCTCGGGCTACCATAATAAAATGCCACAGGCTGGGTGGCTTAAATTACAGAAATTTATTTTCTCACAGTTCTGAAGGCTGGAAATCCAAAATCAGAGTACCAACATGGTCAGGGCCTGATGAGGGCTCTCTTCCTGGCTTGCAGATTGCCACCTTCTCACTGTGTCCTCACATGGCAAAACAGATGTCTCTCTCCCTGTGGGCACTAATCCTGTTATGAGGGTTTCCCCATCCTTAGGTGATGTTTTCTCCACTTTATCAACAATTATTTTAAGCTTAAAGCTTTAAGACAGTTAGACTGTTACTTTTTTTTATATTTCCAAAAATGGCATACTTCCAAGCACATGGTGAGGATCAAATGTTAGAAGGTGGAAGGACGGAAAGAAGGAAGGAAAGAAAAAAAAGAAGGAAAGGAGGGGAAGAAAGAAGGAGGGAAGGAGGGAGGAAAAGGGAGATTGATTCCTACAAAGGCAGATTTTTGTCACATAATAGAGTCAGGTGGAGGTGGAGGTAGCACTGTAGAGATGAAAAATCACTGAACCTGGAGTCAGTCAGGAGCCAAGAGCTCTAAATCTGATTCAACCATCAGCTTGCCACATGACCTTGAGACATTCTGCCCCACATTTCTTAGTGGCCTCAAAGTCTGAGAAATAGAATCCAGATTTTATCAAGGTCAACTGGACCCTCCTGTTTCCTAGAGATTAACTGATTTTACATCATGCTTCATTCTCTCTGGACAGATCTGTGTCAATCAACTCCCCGGAATTTGAGCCTCTACCCAAGCTTTCCTATAGCACCTATGTTTCAGAAATGTGACCCTAACTTGTCAAAGGCCAGCCGAACCTCCTAGCCAGCTCCACATCCAAGGAATCTAGCTTCTCATTCAGACGCCCCTGTGCCCCCCTAGCATCCTAGGGTTCTAGAAAAACAGCCCTAGAAGCCTCAAAGAGCTACTACATATAGCCCAAGTGAAAAACTAGTAATACCAGGCTCTGGGCTTTGAGTCCCCATTTTCTAAACTGCCAAAGAGCTATAATCTCCCTTTAAATTTAAAATTCTATTTAGTGTTTTCTAGTCTTATGTTAAAATGGTTTATCAATTTTCAGGGTTCTCTCCACAGTTCTTTGTAAGCCATGGCAGTAAGAAGGATAAAGAACTCATCAAGAGAAGCTTGAGCTTATCACAGTGACATGAGGTTGTATTTCAGAGATTAATGCTTTTACCTACCTCAGAGCCTTTCATGACAGGCCTTAATGGAAGATTCTGCTTTTTAAAGATATTTTAGAAAGAAAAAATTTATAAACCCTAAGTTCAAAAAAAACAAGGATTCTAAAGCTTTTGTTCCTTCCCCATGCAAACATTTTTACCCTTCCCCTCTCTGGCTGTCCTAGGTGATGACCCTCCCAGACATACAACACGGTGGGCAGTGCCGACTTTTTACTTTGCAGCAAGTGCCTCCCCTCCTTACTCTCCACCTTGGGAGAAGTTCTGGGGTGTGCATGACTTTAGCCTATAAGATCGGTGATTGGTCCACAGTCCCAGGACCACACCCAGCCCTCAGAATAATATGAGAAAGAAGTGCCAAAAGACTAACCCCAATGACACGGGCATGTATGATATACAAATGGACAGTGCAAATGTTTGTTTGATCTAGGCAGGATTTTTAATTTACATTAAATTTTAGGGGGAAGGTTACTTTGATCCTTGTCAAAAGTAAGTTCGAAACCTGTCTTTGATAAGATCCCCATCCTCAGTAAATGAGTTGGAGGAACAAGGTAGGACAAACCCATGATATAGGCATCCAAGGCTGCTGGCTCACAATGTGGTCAAGATCCCAGCAATGACTGTACAATAAGAGGCTCAACCCCCTCTCTCCATAGCCAGGGCCCTCTTCAGACCTTCAGGGAGTCCTTACAGCTTCCTTTCTGCCCACAGGCAAGACTGTAGGACCCCATAAAGGCTTTTTCCTTGTACCCCAAAATCTAACTTCTGCCTCCTGTCTCCACTTTCAGACCCTAGTGGAGTCTCATCTGACTTCAGTTGTAGATGCTTTGCTTCAGACTCTGTCCTTGATTTGTTGCCAACCCCCTTTGGACTCTGTACTTTGGACAGTTCTTTTCAACCTTGGACCGTCCTCCACCCAGGACATTGTCTACATCCCCTTCGCTCCACAGCTACCACTATGAATCAGTCCCACTGCACACCCACACCCAGCTCCAGAATCCTGGTCTATGCCAGAACCCCAGGATTCTCACAGTCTGCACAGAAGTTTCACACTGACTTTGCCCAAACATTAATTGGCTCATGTCAGCTCTCAGGATTTGGAGGGTATTGGAAAACTCCAATGAGCTTGGGATTCAAAGAAAATCTGGTCTTCAACCCAGTATGCTTAGATTGGAATTCTCAGAACTCCAGGGATCCCACAAAGGTGCCTCAGTTGTCACTCCAGAGTCCCAAAAGGCTGACAAACAAGACGGGCTCTAGGCACCAGCCTCTCTTCACCCAAAGCAACAACTCTATGATCTGTCTTGCATATTTCCCATTCCCATATGATTTTATTTCAAAGAATAGCTGCATTTTTTATGTTCAATTCACTACTTGAATTTCTTCATGTAAATAATTATAATCAATTTAAATTATGACACTTGTCTTCAGTTTTTTAACTCTATAGTTGCTCTTTATTTTTTAACAGCTCAAAACCACTACTAAGTAAACCTGGACAGAAGCCACTTGTTTGAAATTACCATTGAGTGAGATCAGTCACCCCTGTTTTCTCCTCGTTATGGGGGAAGCCCATTCTTCCTCAATCTCTTTAGAGTGTCCACATTTATAACAACATAATTATAACACATGAGAGAGAAATAAAAATGTTAATGACTATTTTTCCTGAGAAACAGAAAGTCATTCAATGTTTGTGAATAAAATGCTATGGAAATGATCTAAAAAAAAAAGATGCATTTAAATTTGGCATTGACCTTTGTGGCAGCCACCCTTGCTTTCTCTCAGTTGGGAACAGTATGCATAGATTTCTACAGTTTTCAACAGCAAATCCGTAAATCCCCTTCGTTATGTGCTGCCCTGAGCTGCCAATATAATCCTCATAAAAAGATTCCACCTCCTCCTCCTCGCTAGTTAACACTTCTCTACAGAAGTAAGAGATAGAAACGAATATTCTTTTTTCCCCCTACAAACACTGAATATATGTTCCTCTGAAGGAGATTCAGTGGGAGAGAACAAGTCCTGTTTTCCCAGAGTTGGCAGCTGGCAAAAAGGAAAAGAAATTCTTCAATTCTCCAGGCTGCCTTGCCACAGTTCCCATGCTTCCCAGATCACAAACCTCATCAAGGGCCCTTGTGAGGTGAAGGATTACGAACCCACACAGTTGTATGTTGGTTCCCTTTCCTAAGTTCAGGATTCATGATCCAGAATTGCCTACTTGCAAAAACATATGACATTTCTTCACTGCATACAAGTTCACAAAAACACAAAAAGCTCACGCCATCAGTTCTGGCTTCATTCGCTGCAGCCTGCGCCGAAGTCTTCCTCAGTCTGGAAAGAGTGGTTTCTCTCTTCTCCGTCCAGTTTCCTAATTCATCTCCTGGCTCTTTTCCAAATCCACCACCTCTGCAGACAGCTGCTTCTCACAGCCCACTAAGTATATTAGAGAACTTTTAATGGTTGGAGTTCCTTTTGATAAGGCCAAAATAATAAAATCGTCTCATTGCAGAGTACTTATCCTTATCTCATTGTAGAGTACTTATCTTTAGCATAATTTACATAAAATATAACCCTACCTTCTAACCCACATCCTCCCTCTTTTGGAGTTCTCCAAGAGATGTTGTTATAATTGTACTTCATTTTCCAACAACCACAACACAAACCATAATCTTTTGTATAGAAGTCACTTTTAATGGATCTATGATATTGGACCACAGAATTTCAAACTATCTCTTAGAGCCCCAGGATTCTGCAGAGTGGTTGAGTAGAGGATGGTAGAGTCTTCTATCCCCCATCAAAGCAGCTCTACTTTTATCTGGGTAATGCACTGGGGTTATGGACCTATGCCCTTAACTATTGGAAAGGCAGCAAGGTACAACCATTTCCAACCAGAAGCTATGCTACTAGGTAATCAGTTGGGCAAAACAGCTCTTTAGTTGACCGCTGGGTCCTAAGTCCATCAGAGGTGGATGTCAGAGAACCCAGCAACTCTGGTTTCCCTTCTTCATCTTCTTCCCTAATTATCCCCTCTATCTCTTCAACCCCTTAATTCTACCTCTTTTTTCCCTCATCTATGGCAAAGGGGGAGGAAAGTTGGGAAGGAAGCACTGCATATCCAGTTTTTCTGTTGGTAAAGGATGAAGAGCAAAGAATTCTCTGCTTCCAGACTCAAAGTGAAATGTCCACAAGAGAAACATGGTTCTGCTAACTCACTTAATTTGTAGCAAAACTAAAGGTATTATAACTTCAATAAAGGCTTGAAATCTTTCACATTTGGCAAATACCTTTTCTGTTATCCCAACTTGCATAGGCCAGTGTTCCAACTGGGCCGGAGATCTCATATGGAAAAAGGATAGGAAGAGAAGAAAACCATGCCCTACCACACTTTGGACAAAGAGTTTTCTTAAAAAAAAAAAAAAAAAAAGTAAATTTGAAGTTCTTTTCCCCTCTGCCAAGAGCGAGCTATTCCTTCAGCCTGAAAGTCAGAATGAAGGAGACGCTTGAGCAGAAGCACAAGCTAAGAGCTGCCTTAGACCCAGAGTTGGCACATTGACATAGCGTGTAGCAAATAGAGCTTTGTTGTTGTAAACCACTAAGATATGGGGCTGTTTCCACTGCAGTATTGATATAAGGAAGAGTCATGAAAACTACACAAATTGACAAGTTGTATTCAGAGCTTGTGATGTGCTGCCAGACCATGGGAAACCTAAGATACAAAGAAAGATTCCCGCTGGGATTACTAACAAACTATTTACCCATCCAGTGAAAGGAAAACAGGAAAACAGTCTTTTAGTCATACCCTACACAAAATAGACCCAACCATTTATTCCCTATGGCCAGACCATGTGGAACCTACAGAACAAAGGCTGAGATTTCTAACACGCCTTTAATGCTGCATACTCATACCTTTTATGTTGCATACCCATACTATCAAGGGAAAATAGAAAAACAAATCTCTAAACTACAATTCATAAAAATTAAGAATGACATATAAACTGAATTCTTTAAATGCTCCAGGATCTCTCTTATTCTGTCTCTGTCTGTGGAGCATTATCCCTTGTCTAATAAACTTTCCTTTTTTCTCTAACTCTGGCATGCACTTGAATTCATTCTTAGTACAGTCAAAGACTCTCTCATGGTACAGGACTTGAGTTCCCACTCAGAGGATTCGCTTGGTTCTGCATCAGTATAACCTAGAAAATGCTGAAATAAATAGATAAATTAATAAATAGATGGGCTGCTGCTATAACAACAAAAAGTTAAGCTACGTGGCATTATCTTTGGGACCAGGTGACAGGAGATAAGAAACTTTTTTTGAACTGACATATGCCACCTCTGAGCAAGAACTCAAAAGCGTTGCATGCTTCCAGCCATCATTTCTCTTTTTTCCCCCTCTACCACAAGACCAGGATTGAGGTAGTTCCTCAATCTAGATTCCAGAATGACAAAGACACATGGGACCAACCACGAATCTGTGACTGTGATACAGGCTTAGGAACGCACCTTTGTTGCTAAAAAAGTTTGAATGATACATTTAGACATCTTCATTCGTGTCTGTGAGAGAAGAGAGAGGAAGGGAGAGAGAGAAAGAGAGGGTAAAAGAAATACAATGTCTAGGATATCAATGACAAGAAAAATTTTAAAGGAAGAGGGATGTTCAGCATATTGTCTATCACCAAATGGATTCAAACAAGATGTAGATGTAGATGTAGGAGAACATGGGAGAATTCTAGTGGAAACTGGGCAAGCAGGCCAATTCCAACAAGCAGCTGCTGCCACAGGCCTAACTGATTATGGTTCTCAAGGAGATGTCACAGTGAACAAGTGAAAAATCATCACACTTACAAGCCTTTTGTCTTATAACCCAAGCAATCTCTTCCCTCCCTCTCTTACTCTACCAAAAATCAAAGCTCAACCTAAGAATCTGTATACCAACATAAAGGCTGTATACCAACATAATGACAACTTGATTCTTTTCCCACAGTGTAATGCATTGTGAAAACCTTTCTAAATACAAAACCTCAGAAACTGTGACAGTAAAAAGCGCACAGTCCATTATGAAACCAGAATACCTCTTTATATATGACTATGATGATAAATGAGAAAGATTTTCACACCATCATCAGAACAGGTGGTGAGTGGGGATGGAGTTGAGAAGCGGGGAAAAGTCTGCAGAGGGAAAGCTTGTAAGATTATTTGTTCAGACAAGAGGGGCTGGTACCTTAAGGAACAAGTGGAGTTGGAAAATCTCAGATGATAAAAGGCAGAAAAGTCATTCAATCAGTTAACAATTTCTACTAATTCTAACTCAGCAGCATGCATCCCATTCATCTCTAAATCCTCTTCACTTCTCTGACAGCACCGAACTCATAGCAATAGCTCTTCCTGGACCATTGCAGTATTTTCAAGCCATCTCCCTGCTCTTCTGCCCATACCTCTTCATTCTACACAATGCCAATGGATTAATCTTCCTAAAATGCTGTCTGATAGTATCACTCCCCTGCTCCCTAATGCTATGAACTAAAGTTCCAAATCCCCACCCTAGATTCCAGACTCCTCCAAAATCTGGCCCACTGTTCCCTGCACACATTTAGAAATCTGACCAAAATAAATGACTCATTCCTTTATAACCACTATTTTTTTTTCTTTTCTGTACCTTGTTTTAGCTGTTGCCTTCCCTTATTTCAAAAATCTAAATCCTACAAATCCTTTAGAATCCAGCCCTTTTGCCACTTCCTCCTTGATGCTTTCCATAACCCTTCCAAGTCAGCAGTCATTGTTCCCCACTCTGAACTCACAGATCACATCTTCTAAGTCTCTTCTGGGACATTTATAACTCCCATTGGGGTCATTTGTGGGCATGTTTTTCTTCCCTTTGTAGTTTGCTGCAAGGCAAAGTCTGTCTTGTTCTTTAAACTAT
Organism: Pteropus vampyrus; assembly: GCF_000151845.1. NCBI lineage: Eukaryota > Metazoa > Chordata > Mammalia > Chiroptera > Pteropodidae > Pteropus > Pteropus vampyrus. The sequence goes on from NW_011888837.1 coordinate 3,726,470, forward strand.
GGAAGGAAGGAGGAAGGGGAGCAAGAAAACTAAAGAAAGACTCTGGCTACTAACCTGCCACCCAAGTAGCACACATGTCCTGAGCAGTCCCCCTAGCTAAGTTCCTATTCTACTGCCTCTCTAGACTTTCCATGTCTTTCTAAAATGTGGTGTGGTTATGTTCTTTACTTTCTTTTTCTCTTATCCAAAGCAGTTCCAGATTAGGCTGCCTGATCCTTGACCAGCAGTTTCGTGGTTGTGGGGGGAAAGCCAGGAAATAGGGCAGATGTACTTAGGAAGCGTCAGGCTGGGCTGGGGAAGGGAGGGAGAAGTCGCAAAATAAATAAAGTGACTTGCCTGATTGTGTTATGCCAGAACCATGTAGAAAGCATCAAATCAATTCACACAACTGCCTCTGTGATACAACATCAAATGCAAAACAACCAGGTGTTCCACACTTTCCAGGAACAGAAGCACACGGCTCTGAAGTGAAGAGTCCTCCCACATCTCTACAGGCATGCTGTCCCAGAAGCATCCATAGGGAATGATAACAGTTTGCTATGTTCCAGGCCCTCTGCCAAGAGCTGCACATGATTTGATTTAATTTAATCCTCAAAATACCTGCCATTTTACAGAAAGAAGCTGAGGCTCTGCTCTCTGGCTCTCTCACAGAGGTCCAGTTTGCTGGAGTTGTAGCATTTCACTCCTCCAGCTTTGATGTGATATGTGCATGCATCTCAGAGGACAGGAGGGCCTCCCGCCTCTTCCCACCACCACCCCCCACCCACTTCCCTGAGACGATCCTCCTGGGAGGTGATTCTGTTTCAGCACAGCCCCTTTGCATGCAATCTTATTATTCCATCGCCTGTTTTGCTCTGCCAACTGGCACTTCTAAAGCCCGAGCACTGATTGTAAAGCTCCTGTGAGACTTAATACATTTGATTAGTTTTGAGTGTGAGGACAGTGGATGCTACCTATCTTCCATCTGCTGTCATCTTTTTTTCTGGACCTGCCACCGTCCTGATAATAGGGGTGGTAACTTCAGCCAGTGTGTATATTCTAGTCATTGGTGTTGGGTTTTGGCAGGCTGTATTCCACGACCAAAATATGATTTCACACTAGTCACACATTCTGTCCCTGAAGAAGTCTATACTGCTTCCCATATCCAGGCTCTCTCCACTCATCCTGCATCCAGTTGCCAAATTCATCTTGCTCAACAACTTTCAGGGGCTCCCCATTGTCCCAAGAATTATGGGCAAGAGTTCTCATCTAATGTGTACAGCTCTTTCTGTTCTGGTACAAGCAGCTTTCCAACCTCATCTTCAGCCTCTCCTATGCACATGGCCCAGATTCCAGCCAAACCAACCCACGGGCCTCTCCTCCAAACTCTATACGTACGGGCAGTGTTTTCCCTCTCCTTTTCCATCTGTAGAAATCTCAGCACCATCTCAAGACTCAGCTAAAATGCTGGATCTCATCAGAACTTTCTTCATGAGCTCTCTCCTGATCCCCCATCCCAAATAGGATTTTTCCAATTGTTCTGAATCTACGTGATTGCATCTCTTTTATTGACCTCACAGCATTCTACTCTCAGACATAGTTGCCCGCATTCTCTTCTAACTTCCTGTCATAAACAGTTGACTCAAGAGTAGATTTTCCTGCATGTTTTCCCCACTTCCCCCACCACCACCACCACCACCACCACCACCACAACAGTGTTCAAAGTCTGTTTATTGAATTATATCCTAAATTGTTGAATTGGGTAAGTATACTGACAGACCCATTGGGTTTACTCCTTTATCCCAGGGTTTATCCTGAGTTTGTTTTCCTTCTTCTCATTGCCGATCAAGTAATGATTGTCCATTCTGATCTGGTAACTATTCAGAAGTTTTATTAACATCGCATAACATACAAGTGATTTGAATATTCTGGGAATTTCCAAACAAAATTACATTCATGTTGTGAAGATAAAATGTATAGGACACTGAGAAAGGCTTTTTCCCCCCTGTTGTGTCACTTTCCGGTCTGGAAGGACTATGCAAAGCACCAGCTTACGATGAGCCTCTTTTTATTCCAAAGATTGTCCTATGAATTTCACACTTTTCCTGGGTTAGAAAAATGATCAATTACTTTTTGATCAAAAGGCCTTGCTTGACACTAGACTCCAAAGATAAAGAAATATATTTTAAAAAGATAAAACAAAGGACGTTAAGACCTCTTCTGATTGCCTGCCTCACCTCACCGCTTCTTCACTGTGCTTCCCAGGATAACCTACCAAATCAAATCAAATACAGAGCCGTGTTTCAGGGTCTGCTTTGGAAGAAACTCCAATAAAGACAGCTGGATAGAGAATATAAAGCGACAGGACTGACAAGCCCTAGCAATGAGCTGACTATGGAAAAGATCAGAAACTGCTACCCACGACATAGTTTATAGAGGTTTATGTCTCTCTGCTCTCTTAAAGTTCTTACTAAGTTTGAGAATATCTTGGCTGCACTGGAGGAAACTAAGGGAAGGAACCTTTGCTTAGGTATGAATTGGAGCCTAACAGCTGAACCAGAATTATCACAGAGACTCAAGGGGTGCATGATCTTACTATGGTCAGAAGAGTCAAAATGGGAGCCTCTCAGAATCAGAACAAGGCTCATACTTGATCCAGTCACCTCGTGACCAGCAAATACTCTACTGGGGGCTAAATCTTAGAGGTTGTGGGTTTTACCTTAATAAAGGGACGTTTTCCAGAATTTGTTTCTTCTAATCCACCACTTTCCTTGTTTTCAAGCAAGTTTCTTTTATATGCTATAGTGGTAATAAAATTTATGCACAACAAGGTTCAGTGTAATTTAGTCTACAAGTTGACAGAAATGCTTAAAATGATGAAATAGAAAATGCTTGTAGGATGAAAATGTGTCTTCTGCTGTGAACATATATGTAGTCCATGTATATGTAGCTGCTTCTTTATTCTTTAGTGCCTTGCTCCTGTAGTGCGGTCACCCACTGAGAACGTCGTCCTAATACAATGTTCTTCAAAGGTGGTTTACTGTGGTATTAATATTTTAGCTCACTTGTTGCAGCTTTCACATTAAGCCAAAACGGTATGCAACTGATAGAGTATGTTGTTGTTCACCTTTCTTCAGGTAATTATTCACCTTGAGAATGGTCAGCTCTGCTTTCTTGCTGGGTTCAGTCATCTCAAATCCTTTGATTCATTTTTCCCATTGATGTTTCCTTTTTTATGACACTTGCTAATTGAATTTAGATCAGTGCCTACAGTATCTCTGAAGAAAGGAACTCTGGGGAATACTTAAGAATATAATCATAGTTCTGTCTCCATGTGGCATGCATCATATTATCAATGACTTAATCATCACAAAGGCATTAGCTTATAAGATCAAGTTCTGGGTTTAGGGTCTCAGAAGTGCAGCAAGATTTGGTGAGTTGTTTATCCCGAATGACTAAAAACAATGTCATTAAGAATACAAAGTGAAAATTGTGATCAAGAAGAAAAATAGAAACCAGACCTAGAGAAGCTGTTATAAACCTTAGGCTTTAGGTGAAATCCAGCTCTGAAGATATAAATAAATCAAGATTCAAAAGCTGAGGCTGTGAAGAACAGGTCTGGAAATGTTAGGTCAGGTGAGGGACTTTGGACTAAGGCCATGAGAAATGTAAAGGTGACAGAGGTGCATCTTGAGGTGAGATAGTTTCATGGCTATAGTAGTAATTACTTCACAAATTGTATGTCAATTATTTCTTGGTCTCTCCACTCCTGGGAATATGTTGAATTAAAATTTCTGGTTCCCTCTGGTTGAATAAAGCTGTTTGACTAGTTCTGAATCATGATTTTGAGCAAATGCCATCTGTTTACCTTCTGCGTCAGAGCATTTAATTGCCATTGCAAAATTCACCAGAACTCTCTCTCCCCCTGGAATGGGGACTGGCAACATTCAAGATGGTTAGTACAATATCAGCCTGAGTCCTCATGTAAGAAAATGTGGGGCAAAGCACCCAGCTGACCTGCAATGCATCCATGTTATACAAGCAAGAAAGAAACCTTTGTTGTTTTTAGCCATTGAGATTTTGGAGTTGTTCTTTACCACAGGAGAATCTAACCTAACCTGTCTAATACAATGACAAAGAGGTAATTCTGTTGGGTTCAAAGAGATGAGTTTGCTGAATATTACTCACATTTATACAATAAGTATCATGATGTAGTAAAAAGAACATTGGACAAGTATAGTGGGATGGGTGAATGGATGGATGGGTAGATAAAAAGATATATAAAATGGTTAGATACTAATAATGGTTGGAACACAGAACCAGGACTTAGGAATTCTGAGTTTATCCTTATCTCCTATTAACTGTGTAGTCTTGAATATCAATTCATTTAACCTAATTGAAAATAAGTGTTTTCATCTGTATAACAGAAGTAAGAATATCTAGCAACCTTCTCAAAGGACTGTGTTGAAAATTGTGATGAACTGACTCCAGGTGGCCCATTATGATTCCTTCTTTCTGGTGTCCATGCTTTTGTTTAATCCCCTTTCCTTGAGTGTGAGCAGGACCTATGAGTTGCTTCTAACCAATAGAATATGGTGAAAGTTATAGGAAGTCACTATGTGATCATATTATGTAAGACTCCATCTTGCTAGTAGCCTCGCTCTAGAAATGCTCTTTGCCAGTCTGATGAATTCAATGGGCAAGTTGGGAAATCCCACATACCAAGGAACTACAGGCAGCCTCCAGGAGCTGAGTGTCCAGTAGCTTGAGGGCCCAGCAAGAAACCAGGGCTCAGTCCTACAACCACCGGAAATTAATTCTGCCAATATCCTGAGTGAGCTTGAAAGCAGATTCTTTCCCAGTTCATCTTCCAAATGGGAATGCAGCCTAGCTGACACCTTAATTTCAGCCTGTGAGACCCTAAGCAGAGGTCCAAGGTAAATTTTGCCCAGACTTCTAACTCACAGAAACTATAAGAGAATAAATGTGTGCTGTTTTAAACTATTAAGTATATAATAATTTATTATGCAGCAATAACAAATGAATAAATGAATTAAGCTATGTCAGGCATTTAATAAACTGAAAAGTGCTAAATACATGTTAGGTATTAGGCTCAAAGTATATCAAAACTTCCCGGAGACTTTACATGGTACAAAGTCAAAAAAGTTACTCATATGCTTTGCGGAGTCCACAAGTCATTTTTTTAACCAAGTCTTAACATAAACCTCTCAAATTTTCCTTCAGATTATAGCATCTACTCTTTTATTCTGACCTTGTAGTACTGAGAGCTGGGTCACTGATTGCTTTTGGTCTGTAATATGTACAACTTCTATATTACTGTCAAGAAAGACAAAATCTGAGGTTTAACTGCTCCTCCTTCAAGAACTATGAAAAACCCAGGCGGTTTTAACTATGGATCCATTTTAATAGGTATGCTTCAGTTCACATTTCAATGGAGTTGCCACTTTTATCATTTTTACATGTTGCTATGGCTATAAGAGCATCAGTGAGTGCTTGTACTTTGTGTTTCAGTTTTTCATCTTGAGACTTTTAAAATGGATGTTGGAGGGATATTGCCCATGTGACATATGCCAAATTTCATCTCAAGTACAGGAGTATGATATGCTTCCAGTTTCTGTTACCAGTAATAACACTCCTTGCCTCTGTGGCAAATCTTCTCCCAAGGACTCCTGTTCCACATGTAATCAGTTTTGTGGCTCTGGGATACAGTAACATAAAGCTTTTCCTTGAATCATTCCAAATCTGCAATATGATGATTATAATGCCCCAAAATGAGTATTCTCTTAGTGCCAGGCTCTTTTCAGACATCTTATCTAATTCAACAAACAACCCTGCAAAGTGAGTATTAAATTTCCATTTTACAGATATGAAAATCTGGATTAAGGAGAATAATTTTCTCACGAGAGGTCACACATCTGTAAGTCACTCAACAAGGATTTTAAATCAGGTGTGTCAGATTACAAAGTCCACCTCCTTCCTCTGCATCCTACCAACGCCTCTAACACTGAAAACCGTGAACACATCATAGCACCAATTTATAAATATTTCCCAGTCTTCTTTCATTCATTAACATTCTTTTCATGTTCCAGCCCTTGTTAGGTGGTGTCTGTATAATCATGAGTTCAGAAATAGAGTGGTGCCCAACTCTATAAAGGGAAGGAGGAAGGATCTTATGTTAGGATTATACTTAGCTGTGAGTAATAAAGAATGCAAAATAACATTGGCTTAAACAAGATATGAGTTTATTTCTCTTTCATGTAGGCACCTAGCCCTCGGGAAATTTACAATCTAAAGGAAAAAAATAAACAACTGCTGATCATGTGAAACAGAATGAACACTTTGCTATAATAAAAATAGGAGAAAAGGGCTGGGGAGCATAGAAGAAGTTAGTTCTAACTGGCAGAATCCAAGAAGACTCCTTTGAGGAAGTGACATTGAAATTAAGCTTTGAAGGTGAGAAACTTTTCAGTAGACAACAAAGGAGATAGGAAAATATGTGAGATGAAAGGCGGGGAAAAAGAATATTCTATGCTAAATAAATAACATGAATAAGAATAAAGAGTCATAAAATTGCTAGTCCATGTCCCATATATATAGAAAGGGGTATGGGTCTGGAAGAGGCTTCCTTTTCTTGTTCTCCCAATATCCAGTCTTCTTTTCTTTCACAGTAATAGAATCTTTAGCTAAGCACATGGCCACTGAAAATAAAAACAATGTTACCAGACTCCCATATAGTTAGGTGGACCACATGACTAAATTCTGATTAATGGGATGTGTGCACAAGTATCATGAGGCAGCTACCGAGAATCATCCTTAAGAAGCCAGCCAGCACAGCCCTGTGCCTCTTCTACTTCTCTTTTCTTCTTTCCTTCTTTGCTGGAATGTGGATGTAGTGGCTGACGCTTGGGCAGCTATCTTGGAACTTGAGATGACGTTGGGCATGGAGATTCCAATATCCTAAAATTTCCTCAGGACCCTCCAACAGGTCTAGGTTGGCTTTTCAGTTGGAAATGGGGTCGATGTGGAAAATACTATGCCTACCCCTTGAGATCAAAGATGAGAATGCATCCTACTGAGGATACAACTCTCAGAGCAATGTTGAAAAGAGACACAGGCTCTACCAAACAGCCATCAATTCTAGATTAGCCTTCATTCTTAGCTGTGTTTTTTGAATACGTGAAGGAGATGAATACCTGCTCACAGTAACACTTGTTTAAATCCTCCTTCCCCTCATATCTACTTCCCTCTACATAGCTCTGCTCTCCTATAACCTCCAAATTTCCCTAAAAATTTCCTACAAAAGGCCCTTCTAGTAACTTTAGCCCTTATGCCATCTCTCCCCCTACTCCTTTAACGACCCCAGGCAGGCAAGGAACATGGTGGAACACATGCCACTGTAGGGGGGCTGAGCTCTAGACAAGAAGTTTTGCATTTTATGAGAAACTTAAATTCATCAAAAACATAACTTGTCCCACGAAATATTTTTTATAGTTCTGTAAAATTCAGTAAGAGGAAATGTTTTCAATTTTAGTCTTTGATTCTAACCCCTGAATGTGTCTTCGGTTTAATTAACAGGCAACCAAAGAACTTCTAAGAAACAGTAGAAAATACATACATCAGACAAAATTGCTTGCCTCCCCAAGAGTCATTTCCCTTTTTTCCTAACTAATAACATTTATTTTGTTCAGACTTGAGGAAGCAATGTGCTCAAGGAAGTTTACACCCTACCCCAACCCTGGAAGATTAAAAGTAATAAGCTCATTCCATTTTTTCTGCTGGTGACTGGTATGCGAGTGGGCATATGACCCACTTCTAGTCAAAAAGATCTGAGGGAAAGTTACTAGGGAATTCTCAGAATGACTTTTCTCCATGAGAAGAAGGGGCAGGGGGAGAAGGAGAAGAAGTAAGAGGAGGAAGGAAGCATTCTCCTTTTATTTTGAATTCAGTTGTGTAAGGACACAATGCTTAGAGCTGCGACAGCCATTTTGTGACCATGTAATGAAAATCAAAAGAATCACAGAGAAACTGACCCAGAACCCAGACATCAACTGTGCTGTTGAATTAACAAACTTCAGAACTTACTTCCAAATTTGTGTTATGTAAACAATAAACTCTTATTTTTAGGCTCTATTAAATATTCCACTTCTTAGAACAAAAAGCATCCTGATAAAATATTCATAAATAACATCCATTTGCTTCCTTTTCACTCAATATTTCATGGTTATTGAAGTTATTATAAAAAAAATTATTGAATATTAGTATAAATAGAATCACTTTTATTTAGTTATACATTAGACATAATTTTAATCTTTATTGATAACAATTGACAGATATAGAGTTCATGGGCATATGAATCTAAATCTCTATGAAGGGCATCACAGCCAGGTCATTTTATAATGTCTAAAGAAATTCTTTACCATCTCATTTTTATTTCCTTATCTGACTGGATGAGGTCACTGGCTGTTCAGCCAAAGAGGCTGACAGCCATGTGGTATGCCCATTGTGTATGAGCCACATTCTTGGTGCTTGACTTGACAGTAAAAATATAGATGGCCCAAAGCCTCTCAAGAGAATGAAAAGCCAATGGTCAAACTGGAAGGTCTGCGCAGAAGGCAGTGTTCATAAGACCCTTGTTGACATGTTCCAACTTTTACCTTGGAAAGTTTAAAAGTGACAAACTAATGACAATAAGTCTGAACAGCCTTTTTCCTAGCTAATATAGAATTTATCTGAGTGCTCTAGGACATTTGGTATGAGAGTTCTGCTGTTTATATGCAGCCTTCTTCACAGTCATTTTTCACTGGATCTGAAATATGTATCCAACTGTGTAATGTACCTGCCCTAATGTGCAATGCACTTATTTTAAAATTCCATTTGTAGATTATTTCTCTCAAGCCTGCAAAGGACATAATGAGACAATGTGGTAGAAAGTACTTTGTAGGCTGAGAAGTACTATAAAAATGTTGCTATTTTGATTACAACGCTAGATTTTTTTTTTTTAATTTTAAATTGTTACAGTGAACAGCGGCTTTATGAAAACCCCTCTCATGATCCCAGATAGGTTGATACTAAGACATTGGGACACATACTGTGTAAATGTATCATGAGGCAGCTACTAAGAATCATCCTTAAGAAATCAGCTAGCACTGCCCTTGGCTTCCTCTACTTCTTCCCTGTCTACCATTTTCATAGGCTGAAATTCTGTCCAAGAAACAAAAACAGTTCAGGAATCCTACCTTCCTCTGTTTCTTAAAACAAAAGAATATGTAGTAAGCATTTCCAACCTTGGACAATTAAAGCAAAATAAACCTTTAGATCATCTGTAAAATGGAGGCAACAATTGATTCCTATTTTCTGACCTATGTCAAGCATGTGATAGTCCCAATACCCAGTTCAACAGGTGCTCAATAAACACATGTAGAAATGAGCTGAATTCATGAAAGAGTATGTAACTCTTTCTACTCAAAGTCACGGACAACCTACATCAGCATCATAAGGATCCCGATAGAAATGCAGAATCTCAGGCTCCACTCCCTACTTACCAAATCAGAATCTGTATTGTAACAAGACCCCCCAGAAGTTTGTGTTTGTCTTAAAGTGTGAGAGTTCTGCTGTAGCCGACATTGTGTTCATGTCCCTTCAGACTAAGCAGTGGTAACTTGAGACAGTTTCTGTGCACACCTTATTGTACATCTCCTCCTGATGGCACTCTCTGACCCAGGAAATCTGCTACTAGGCTGACCTGTGCCAGGTAAGCAAGAAGTGCAAGCAACTTAATGCCCTTTGGGGACAGTGAGTTGGTATATGAGTGTCACCATTTTCTTGACCTTCAATAGGGAATTTCTGAGGCATATTTCACACATTCTTTCAGAGGCTCCACAGGAATACTGAGTTCCAGTTGCCTGTAGCGATCACCCGTACTGGCTTTCCTATCTTCCTGTCTCACTTCCACACACCTTCAACACTGCTTCCTAGACTCACCTCCCAAATAAACTGCTTTCACTCGAATCCTTGTCTCAGGATCTGCTTTTGAAAGAACTCAAACGAAGACAAGTTGTCTTCCACTTCTGGTGGTCTATACCCTCTATTCTAGCCCCTCGTATTAGTCAGCCCAGGCTGCCATAACAAAATACCATAGACTGGGTGACTCAAACAGCAGCCATTTATTTTTCTCACAGCACTGGATACTGGAATTCTGAGATCAGGATGCCAGCCCTGTCAGTTTCTGGTGAGAGTTCTCTTCCTGCTCGCAGATAGCTGCCTTCTCACTTATGTCCTCACAAGTTAAATAAATGTTCTATAGGTCAAGATTGTGTAGATGAGAGCGAAGAGGGAATTCAGCCAGCTGGCTTCTAATTCTGGTTTTACCACGTAACTCCTTGGGCCTCTGTTTGTTCAACTGAAGTATCAGGATATTAGACAAGGTAATCACTAAGGTACCATAAGGCTGAGTCCAGAGCAGGTCCAGGAACCAGGGTCTCTGTACTCCTAACACACTAACCTTCTTCTCTTAACAATGTTGTTAGTCACTTCAGGAGCAACAACAAAGCCCCAGCACGTTATAACTTTAATCCATTTCTCATTTGCCCCGAGATACTCACCAGTGACACCTGAGGTTGCAGCGTTTGCCCCAAGATAACTCGCAGATTATAGTCCTAACCTTACCCCCAAAGTTTGCAATGAAATATCTCACTTTTATTATTATTTTCACATCACTCTAGTATATCGATAGTCTTTGGAAACAAATGACATCACTCTATTTATAGCTTTCTGTTTTTAGTAGTAGTATTTCCATTTACAAAAATATAGTAATTCTTGATCGTTGAAAATGTCAAATCCTAGAAAATACAGCATTCCTACAAGTAATGTTAACATCGTTCTCTAACAGT
>NW_011888837.1:3737938-3746113 GCF_000151845.1 Pteropus vampyrus
CTGGTCAAAGGCCCAGATTTCATTGCAGAAGATCATACCTATTTTCAACTTTCTTATAAGTTTGCAGCTGTATATACTCCAAACAGAAACACTGCAGTAAATGAATCACTGATGCTGTTCAAGGGCCGGTTAGCTATGAAGCAGTATATCCCAACCGAACGAGCACGATTTGGTCTCAAGCTATATGTACTTTGTGAAAGTCAATCTGGTTATGTGTGGAACGCGCTTGTTCACACAGGGCCCAGTATGAATTTGAAAGATTCAGCTGATGGTCTGAAATCATCATGAATTGTTCTCCCCTTAGTCAATGACCTTCTTGGCCAAGGATATTATGTCTTCCTCAATAACTTTTCAAAGAATTACATCAAAACAGAACTGATGCAGTTGGGACAGCTTGTTTGAACAGAAAACAGATGCCAAGTGATCTGAAAAAACGGATTACAAAGGGGACAACTGTAGCCAGATTCTGTGGTGAACTTATGGCACTGAAAGGTATGAAAAGAAGGAGGTGACAATGTTGTCAACATTCCACAATGATGCTGTGACTGAAGTAACAGAAATGGAAAGAAAACTAAGAAGTTATGTGTCATTCCACAATGACGCTGTGACTGAAGTAACAGAAATGGAAAGAAAACTAAGAAGTTATGTGTCATTGTGGATTATAACAAGAATATGGGAGCAGTGGACTTGGCTGATCAGATGTTCACTTCCATCTGAGCACAAATGGCAAAAGTTTTGTTATAAAAAAATTTTTTGCCACCTTCTGAACATTATAGTTCTGAACTCCTATATCCTGTTCAAGAAAGACAATCCTGAGCACATGATCAGCCATGTAAACTTCAGACTGATATTGATTGAAAGAATGCTGGAAAAACACCAAGCCAGGGCAGCAAGCAACATCTCTGAGGTCATCCATGTTCGGATGATGTCACACTTCTTTGTCCTTTTGGAAGACATTCTCCCAAGAGCATACCACCAACCTCAGGGAAACAGAATCCAACTGGTCATTGCAACGTTTTCTGCTCGTACAACCACAAGGATGGCAAGAAGATCAGAGAGAAACGTAATATTTTTGTGTGGAATGTGAAGTTCCACTTTGTTGTTCTGTGCTTTGAAATTTATCACACACAAAAAAATTATTAAATACTGATCATCATATACATTTCTGTTACATTAGGATTAGAGACAAGTTCTGTTTAGAAATAACTCCAAGAACAGTTTTTTATATTTTATGCTCACATTGAAAACCAGTCAGATTTGCTTCAGCCTCAAGGAGCATGTTTATGTAAAATTAAATTAACACTGGCAGCAAGCTGAACTTTTTTTTCTAAACAGGAAATGGGTTAAACTAAAAAATGTACCTCACTCTTTTGCTCCTCAAATCTAAATCACTTTGATTACAACCAATTCATGGTAATTCACACTAATAAAAGAGAGGATTGGCATAAATAATTCAGAAACTTGCTAATAATCAGCCCAGCTGTAAAATACTCCTGCCAAGGGAAGCATCCCGGGAGGCCACCCGCCTGGGTAGGTGGCAGGCAGGACTCCCAGTGCATGCAGATGATCTGCAGTGTAGAGACGGCATGTTGCCAGACTCAAGATCAGGTTTAGGAAAGCATAGTCATTTTCAGGCCCTTTAGGTGGGGATTTAGGAGACCTTTAGTACATGTGGCCAAGAGGGCAGCTGTGGGTTTTCAAAACTGATGTAACACAGAAGTCTGTGCAAGTATTCTGCCTGCTTCTTAATCAAATCGAATCACCTCTTTGTTCCAGGAGCTTTGCCTACAGCCACTCCCATTCCACACAGCCTTGGATATTGCTGCAGGAACCTGATGGAGCACAATGAGAAAAGTATCAACAATCCTGTGGAACTCCAACTAGCCATTGGGCAATTAATTCATTTCAGTATTCTCAAAGAAAATGGGTGGGGTGCTGCAGAATCAACTGTTGAACAGCTCCGAGCAACACACACTCTCCCCATTTAATTCCCCCTGCCCAAGAGCATGATATCGTGGAAAACTGTCCCAACGGATCTGATTGAATTCACTCCCATAATTGGAGCCATACATCTTTGTTGTGGAGTTCTATATCTACCTATTTCTACCTTCCCTGACCAATAGAGGAGCACCTTTTATACCACCACAATCCTCAGAAAACATCAGCAACCACATGGATATTACACCAGAAGCGTATCCATATATGTGGCACAAGCCACAGGAATTAAGCATTCATTTAGGTAAAGCGCTGGATAGTTGTGTGACCTTGAATCTGTTCCCCAACATTTGTGAATACTTGATGAGAGAGACTGAAGATGAACTGGAGCACCCCAAACAAGACAGAGTCATTAATGCCCCAAATACAGTATGACCAACTAATCCAGACTTTAGGTAATGTCCTATTGTTCGACTATTATGCAATGATTTGTTGGAGCTACACAAGATCGCATCTGTATCTGACACTTCTTATGCTCCATTTCACATCCTCTCATTCTACCTTTTTATTCATCGTTATTGAGGCTCAGATTAACTTGATTGCACATTATGTCAACTGCCCCAAATATACTGTCCACTTTTCTGGCCTGAGGCTTCTCTGTCACTGTCAAGCCATGTGAGATGACTACAGGCCAGCCATTCTGATCATAAAAATGGCTGGAAGTAGGAGGAAGTTAACACCAAGGAGCAATCCTTGGCCAAAGAGAAGTAAGAAACAGTAGATAAATTCTCTCCTGCTCTGTCCTTTAGGCAGACATTTCTAATGTACATTTTACACAGTTCCTCAAAGGGTTCATGGAAGGATTGAGCCCCAGTGTCCCATACTAGCGACCATAATTCACCTTTGGATTGACTTTCTCCCCTTTCTTCTTTCATGCTTTCCAATATAAATGTATTCAATATAAGACCTTGTCTCAGGCACAACTTTCAAGAAGAACCAAGCCAAGATAGTAGTTACCAAAAGTGGCCCTACAAATCGACCCTGAGGATCGGATTCTGCATCTGAACATCTTGTGGTCAGACAGAGATAAAGACCACATAGGTGTTGGTAAGTCAGGAGGTAATGCTGTGGTACATGTATACAATGGAATATTACTCAATCATAAGAAGAAATGAATATTCCCATTTGCAACAACATGGTTGGACCTTGAAATAATCATACTAAGCGAAATAAGCCAGACAGTAAAGGTTGAAAATCATGTGATATCACTTATATGTGGGGTATAAACCTAAAAGCAACAGATGAACAGGACAAACAGAGACTCATGGACATGGACAATGGACCAGTGGTTACCAGAGGGGAGGGGGAAGGGGGAAAAATTTTAAAAATAAAATGTTAAAAAGAGACAAAAATACAAGCTTGGGGGAAAAATAAAAAAAAGGAGGTAATAACTCCAGCAGCTATTTCTTTTTGGATTGAGGTAAGGAGTCAAAGGAAGTGAAGCGCTGAAGTATGCATTAGCAGTACACTTGAATTGAATAGTATGGGATCCATGATAATTATAATGATTGTGAAGCTACTTGGTTTTATTTAAAAGATTTAGAAATCTTGCGAGAGAAAACAACAGGCTCAGGTTAGCTAGCTAGCAATTCGAGGAACACTGTGAAAGTCATAAAGTCTCTCTTGCAGAGTTTAAAGAGACCCTTAAATCTTAAAGTCTGTGCTGAAAATCATGGATAGAATTTAACTGTAAGGGTAGCAGAGCTATAGAACAAACTGAATTCCTAGCCTCAACAGGTCTCGTACTCCAAAGAAGGCGTTGATGTGGAGAGAGTGGGATCTTGGGATGTAGAAGAGACTCAGCATGGCGACATGGCAGGACTTGGGGACAGATGGACCTGTGGGCCCTTCTCTGCTCCTAAGAACACATGAGGCAACTTCAGGACACTCAGAACTAGCTTGGGAACACTATGACCTTGCCCATAAAGCCAGTGGACGCTCCTATCACTGTAGTTTGAGTTACATTTTGTAAATATTTTATTATCTTCATCATATCCCCCACCCTAAAAAGTGCCCTTAGGCTTCATTATACACATAAATATATTCAATCTAGATATTTTAATTTTTAAGGAATTTTAAAAAAAGAATTGGCAAAGGAGATGACTTAGGAGATTAGAAAGAGCAAAAGCTTTAACACCACATAGATGAGAGTTCAAATATAGCTATGCTACTTACTGTGAGCCTTAAGCATATCAGTTTCCTCATCTGTAAAAAGGAGATGATCTTGTTGTGATATTAAACAACATAAAGTATGTAAAGCTTCTAGATCATAAGAAGCATAGAATACATGTTATTTGTTTTTTTCACTGTGTAAACAATTGAGCCATGTCTTTCAACATAGAATGAGCACTGGCAATAATCAATATTGTATGTTTGGTATAAACCAAGAAAATAAATCAATTTACTGGTCTAGATGGAAATTTCCTTATTTTGAGGCTAAAATAAGCCAATTTCTCATAGTAATAATACAGCAATTCCAAACTGGTTAATTTACATATACTAATATGTAAATCAGTTGAACTTTTTCTTTAATAACAAAGCTGGCACAGAGAAATTATATTAGAAACCCTTGATTGAAGGTTTGGCTTCATTTTTATAACATTAAACTGCTGAAATATTTGGACTGTTAACAGTTTTTAATAATTACTGTCAAGGTTGCAAAGCTCCAGAATTAGCAGGAGTGTTATTTTACTCTTGAGTTGTAGTTCCACAGCATAATGCGGAATGGAGATTTGGCTACTGTCCAGGGAATCTGATTTTATAGACAACTAAGAGGGCCAAAAACATCCACTTCTGTAGCTAAACCTATGGCAGCAGACTTTGAATTGGCTACTTCATCCTGCATTTCTGAGCAATAATTATGCTCAGGAACATGGCTGAGAAAAAGGCTTAGAGTAGCCAGATCAGACAGTGAGAGATGGTTGCATAATTCGGTTCAGATAACTTTCACAAGACAGAGATCTACAGGGGACTGAATCAGTATTCTCTAGCTTAGAGGCTCCCCTCAGAGAAGCCATTTGTAGAGCATTTCTATAGGTGTGATCCCTATTGAGAAAAAGAGTACTTTTCAACTGCCAAATCTCGTCACCTATGGGAATAAGTTTGGGGTATTTAAAAATCAATAAATAAATATTAAGTGGATATTTTCCCCATCTAAGATAGTACAAAGCACCAGTCTTTAAAAAAAAAAAAAAACAATAGTGGTAAGTTAGTAAAGAATCATACAACAGGTGATTGAGAAAGAATCAAAAAAACAAAACCTGTCTTTTTGCTATGGAAAATGCAGTGCCATCCATTCTTTCATTCAATACATGTTATGGCAAGTGCATTGTGTACCAGTACTAGGAAAATAATAACATGTCAAATATAGTCTTTGCCTTCCAGAACCTCAAAGACCACTGTATGTAAAGACAAATTAATAAACTACTACAATATTATCTATACATGTGAATAGAACGTAAAAGTATTGGGAGGAGAGGCGGGGGGGCAGGGGAAGGCAGGCTATAGAGTTTAATTGAGTTTTATATATAAAAGATGGGAACAATACATTGGCCAAACACAAGAAGACATCTCAGAACACTTGGATTAGGAAATTCCTTAAAATTGCTAACTATGTTGCTTTACTAGCTTAAGAGCTGTGGCCTGATTATGGAGTGGTGAAAATATTTTAAAAATTATTTTGAGAGGAAAAAGAGTTAAAGAAGTTGCCCATGTATGCTGGGAAAACATGTAAAAATATAAAGGCAGTTATTTCTGTAGCAGTCATATTGCTTTATTTTCATAATTTGACCCTTTTAGTTGGACTAGGGGAGAATATGTGACCCAAGCCCAGTCAATCAGGTTCCTCCTCAGTGAATTTTGAAAAGGAACCCAGCAATTCCAGTCAATCGAGTGTTTTTTCCACTATGTGCTTGCAGGGACAGAATAAGCCAGTCAATATAGAGAAAGGACAATAAAGCTGCGAGAGAAACCGAGTTGCTAGACTAGGCAACTTCAGGAAAATAGAAAAAGTGGCCTTCTTTGTTCCTGGAAGGATTCAAAGCCCCAGTACAGTCTCACCTGTGATCCAGGTGTGACACCTGCCTGTGTGGTAGGAAATAGCCTTGCATACATCCAATAAAATCCCCTTTTTGGCTTAAGCCAGGGTGAGTGACTTGTAATAAATCTGAAGACATCACATCCCTCCAGCAAAACTCATCTGCTCACTAATCTCAAAATGCCACTGGCATTGTTAAGAAATACAAATTTATCTTATCCTTTCAGAGTCCCGCCTTCCAAGCCCAGCCCACCCCCAACTCAAGTCCCTTGCACTCAATAAAGTCTACCCACCCCAATCACTGTAGCCAACATGCCTCAATAACTTTTAGGCAAAATCCTAGGACAAGATTGAGGCTGAAAATGAGATCTTGAAGTCTTACTTCATACGATAGCATCTTCCAGATACACTGCAATGTGAAAAATCTTTGAAATCCAGTATTCATTTTACTCTCACAGTGCATCATAATTCAGACAAGCCACATTTCAAGTGCTCAGCTGTAACATTTGGCTATAAATGCCATTTTGGCCAGTGCAGCTCAAGAGTTCGAATTCAGGCTCTGCAGCTTCCTTATTATGTGATGCTGGATAGATTACTTAACCTTCCCAGGCCTCCTAAAGTTGTTCTGTGTGTGCTAAGTGATGTATTACCTGCAAATGTATTACCTTTAGCATAATGTCTGGCACATAAAAAGCTCAGTAAATTTTAACTGTGAATTTTATCACAAAATACAAAGGTAAACAGAAGGGAAAGTCAGAGAAAACTCATACTTCGGTGACACTCAATATAAAAATTTAGTATAAAGTAATAAATGAATAAAATCCTATTATGACTATAAGAATTTCTATGTATTTTGTAGTGCTTAAGAGCTAGTTTCAGATTCAGGTTCTGTCATTTACTAACTGCACGAATTAGGAAATTTACTTGACCACCTGATATTTCAGTGCTTTCAACTTTGAAATGGGAATAGTAATCTACCGCATGATTGTGATGAGGATGAAATGAGAAAGTAGATGCAAAGCACTTAGAACAGGGACCAGCAGTAAAGATAAACAGTAGCACTGTTATCATCACCATCATTATTATCATCATTATTGTCACTATTGCTTTTGTTATTAACTATCCCAGATAGTTAATAGCATTGTAATCATTGGTCTCAGATCCTTAGCTTTCACTAAATACACGCTGACTTTTAGTTGACCCAAAATCAATCTATTGTGAATATAATCATGAATTTTCTTTATTCAATATATATAGCTGCACAAGGACAAAAGCACCATTACAATAGGCTAGTTAGAAACAACCTGTTCACAAACGCTATTATCCGCTTCACAACTATAAGTGCTGAAATAAAACTAGAATGCTGAGGACTAGACATATAAAATTAATGTTAACCAGATATTGTCTATTGGCCCTGCATACTCCCCACTTCTCAGTTCTCTTTTATATCACAAGGGCTGGTATACTGGAAACAATATGTCACATACTCGGTGGCCAGCGGGATATTGGGTATGGTTTAGTCTACAATGAGATACATTCATGCAAGACATAGAAGGCAGAAAGGGAGCAGAATTACTCTTCTTTCTCTGCTAGCTTTAGCAGATAAGTTGGCTTCAAAAATGAAGATTTGCAATAATAACTTTCATGTTCCCTAGAAATTCACCTTCTTATGACTGCAGAGAAGCTATGAGGCTGGCAGTGGTTTCCTACGCTTCCTGGCCTCAGAATCTCTGGGTGGCATCAGAATCCCTCTGGCTTCTTGGATGAATCATACTTATGGTTGTCCTCTTGACTTTTCTCCTTCAGTCCTCTCAATGATTTTTGGAGGCACCCTATTCCCCATATTAAATCTTGTTCTGTTTGAAATACCTAGAATGATTTTATTTTTCTATCTGAACCATGACTGATATTGCTGCTTTTATCTGAAAATGATTTTGACTCCCAAATCTAGCTTATGCCTCTAGAAATGCAGATAGTAAAATGTCAGGAATTAACTTTAGAAATTCTAATTCAGGGGCAAAGTTTAATTTTGACAATAGTAACAACAATGAAAAGCAGAAGCCACTGCCATTTCTAAATAGCAAAGTAAATAACTTTTTACAATAATAGAGACCACTTTTTTATGGCTCTGTCCCAGCCTCAAG
>NW_011888837.1:3747338-3752977 GCF_000151845.1 Pteropus vampyrus
CGCCCTCTCATTCCAAACAGAAAAATCCACCTCTAAACTTCTTTGATGGATGTCTTGGGTTCCCCAAGTGCAGACCCTGAGATGAGGATTTGTAGGCAAGTGATTTATTAAAGTGCTCCCAAAGGAAACCAGAAAGAAAGTGGGGAGTGAAATGGAAAGAGGAGAAAGCCAAATAGCAATGTTGTCCCAGACACTGCTTCGCATAGGGGTAGCTCCAGCTTACTTATTCCCATGGGAGAACTTGGAGTATAAGTTATGCCATAGAGTTATCCGTACCCATCTGTCATTAGTTAAGGGCTACGCCAAGAGGATATAATTCCCATGTGCTTTTAAAGGTTTGCCTTTATGGAACACCAGCTCCCAGGAACCAGAAAGAAAGGCTACAAATACTGGCTTTGGGAAGCACAGCGCAACCAGGTGGTGCACAAAAATAGTAGAATGGTATCCAAGGGGAACTGAACAGAGCACCACCATTATCTACTACATTAGAGAAACTGGGGAATGGTGGAAAGATGTATATAAAAGAAAAAGTGAAGTTGACAATACCTTCCTTTTCACACATCTCAGACAATGTTTGCCTAGAGTTATCCAGGCAGAGCTTTAAATAATACCAAGGTCAACTGGCAGCTACTGATCATCAAGAATGTGCCTTGTAAAGAAGTGGAAATTATGAAAACATTATATAACAGACATTGTCCCATACAATATGCTGAGATTTATGCTACCTACCCATCAAGAGACCATGTTTTGGTGCAAGAAGCAGAAACTAGGAGTGAGGCAACTTTCTTGCAAGGCCTCAGTGATGAATACTTGACAATGGAGAGAGGATTCATGTTATCAGAAAAGATACTAAAGAAGGATTACCCCTCAACCTTAACATTTAGAACTTCACAGCCTCAGTTTAATCATGCCCTATCCCTTACTGTGTGACCTGAGACACGTTCATTAACATCTTTTAATATATTTTTTTTCTGTAAAATGGAAATGTTAGAATCCATCTTGGACCTCTACTTCTGGGAAGATGGAGTAGAGATAACTTTCCCTATTCTTCCAACTAAGCACAACTAAAAATCCTAGACATTGGATATAAAACTAATGTAAGACTCTGAAAATGTGGAAAGAAGAAAGCTGACTAGCTAGGGACCTCAGGACCTAAGGAAGGACATAGTGGTGAATTCTCTTTTTGCCTCATAACTCCCAGATTTGGAGCTGAAGAAGATGGCAACCTGAAAACACAAACAAGCAGAACAAAAAAAGGGGGGGCTTGCTCATAATAGCCAAAAGACTAGACAAAGGGTAATCTGGCAAGACAGAAACCTTTCAGACAATAACAACTCTAGTCCAGCCCAAACACCCAAAAAATACTGTGGCCCCACCACCATCCACTTCAGCAAAGGTAAAGTGGGGAGCCTAGACTTCTACCCTTACAAGGTTATAATGAGGTACCCCACCACCACCTCAAGAAGCAGAAAGTCAACTAGGAAGCCAGGACTCTCATCATAACCAGGCAATATGAAGCCCTCTCTCCCACTGCATCAGTTAGGACTAAGGGTTGAGTCAGAACTTCCACCTCTACCTGGCAGTAGCAAAGTATCCCCCTCCTCCTCACTGGGATGGTATCAGAAGAGGCCTAGTGAAGAATCAGAACTTTCCTCATAGCCCACTAATAATGAGAACCCTCTACCACTGTGCCAGTGGAGATCATGTAGGAAAATATAACTGCCATCCTCATCCAGCAGTGACCCTGGGTGTCAATGAAGGACAGATGGAGAACCTGGACTTCTACTTCCAACTAGCAGAATGCGTTAAACCCTTATCCTCCTGCAAAAGCAGTGTCAGAAAAATTCGACTAAAACATGAGGTTTAAATAAAGTCTAGGGTCATATCATATCATTTGTAATTTTAAAACTTCTTAAAAAGAAATATTGCCACTTTGGAAAATAGTTAAGTGGTTCCTTACAAAACTAGATATACTCTTACTATGTGATCCAGCAATCACACTCCTTGGTATTTACTCAAAGGAGTTGAAAACTTATGTCCATGCAAAAACCTGCTCATGGATTTTTATAGCAACTTTATTCATAATTGCCAAAATTTGGAGGCAACCAAGATGTCCTTCAGTAAGTGAATGCATAAATAAACTGTGGTACATCCACACAATGGAATACGATCCAGTGCTAAAAAGAAATGAGCTACCAAGCCATAGAAAGACATGGAGGAATACTAAAGGCATATTGCTAACTGAAATAAGCCAATCTGAAAATGCTTCATACTGTATGAGTCCAACAATGTGATACTCTGGAAAAAAAGAAAAATTATGATGATAGTAAAAAGATCAGTGGTTACAGGGAGGGAAGGATTAATAGATGGATCATAGGAGATCTTTAGGGCAGTGAAAATATGCAGTATGATACTATAGTGGTAGATATAAGTCATTACAAATTTGTCTAAAATCATAGAACATACAACAGAATAAGTGAACTCTAATACAAACTATCAGCTTTGAGTGATAATAATGTGTCAATGTAACTTCATTAATTGTTACAAAAGTACCACTTTGATGGAGGATTTTGAACCTGAAAGAGGCTATGTGTGTGTGAGGCAAGGGTATAAGAGGAAATCTCTGTACCTTCTGCACAAAACTGTTGTGAACTTATAACTGCTCTACCTATCTATCTGAAAATAGACAAGTAGATAAATAGATGTTACCTATAACATCTATCAAAAATAAATAAACAGATAGATGATGGATAGATAGATGATAGATAGATAGATAGATAGATAGATAGATAGATAGATAGATAGATAGATAGATAGATAAAGTAAGTAAGTAAGTAAGTAAGTAAGTAAGTAAGTAAGTAAGTAAGTAAGTAAGTAAGGTTCATTAGAGAATTCTACCAAACTTTGAAGAAAACAATACCAACTCTATATAGGCATATCTCATTTTATTGTACTTCACCTAAGTGTTTTACAGATGTTATATTTTTAACAAACTGAAGGTTTGTGGCAACCCTGTGTCAAGCAAGTCTATCAGCTTCATTTTTCCAACAGCCTTTGTTTATTTCATGTCTCTGTGTCACATTTTGGTAATTCTCACAATATTTCAAACTTTTGCTTTATTATTATATTTGTTATGGTGATCCGTGATCAGTAATCTTGATGTTACTAATATAATTGTTTGGGGGCTCTACAAACCACACCCAGGTAAGAAGACAAATTTAATAAACTTAATAAATGTTCTGACTGCTCCATCAACTGGCCATTTCCCCATCTCTCATGCCTTTCTATTCCTTGAGACACAACAATATTGAAATTAGGCCAATTAATAACCCTACAATGGCCCCTAAGTATTTAAGTGAAAGGAAATATTGTTCATCTCTCACTTGAAATCAAAAGCTAGAAATGAATAAGCTTAGTGAGGAAGGCATGTTGGAAGCTGAGACAGGCCAAGAGTGAAGCCTCTTACACCAAACAATTAGTTATGAATGAAAAAAAAAATGTTCTTGAAGGATATTAAAAGTGCTACGCCAGTAAACACACAAATGATAAGAAAGTAAAACAGCCTTATTGCCGATTTGGAGAAAGTTTTAGTGGTCTGGACGGAAGATTAAACCAGCTACAAAATTGCCTTAAGCCAAAGACTAATCCAGAACAAGACCCTACCTAACTCTCTTTAATTCTATGAAGGCAGAGAGTAAGGAAGCTGAAGAAAATTTCAAGGCTATCAGAGGATAGTTCGTGAGGTTTAAGGAAAGAAGCCACCTCTATAACATAAAAGTGCAAGGTGAAGCATCAAGTGCTAAAGTAGAAGCTGCAGCAGGTTATCTAGAAGATCTAAGATAATTAATGAAGGTGGCTACACTGAACAACAGATTTTCAGTGTATATGAAAGAAGATGCCATCTAGAACTTTCACAGCTAAAGTGAAGAAATCAATGCCTAGATTCAAAGCGTCAAAGGACAGGCTGACTCTCTTGTTAGGGGCCAGTGCAGCTGGTGACTTTAAGTTGAAGCCAATGCTCATTTACCATTCTGAAAATCCTAGGGCCCTCAAGAACTATGTTGAGTCAACACTGTCTGTGCTCTATAAATGGAACAAGAAGCCTGGATGACACATATCTCTTTATAACATGGTTTACTGAAAATTGTAAGCCTATTGTTGATAACTTCTGCTCAGAAAAAACAATTTCTTTCAAAATATTACTGCTCTTTAACAATGTACCTGATCACCCAAGCGCTCTGATGGAGATATATAACAAGATTAATGTTGTTTTTTACCTGCTAGCAAAGCATTCATTCTGCAGCCCATGGATGAAGGATAATTTCAACTTTCAAGTCTTATTATTTAAGAAATACATTTTTTAAGGCTATAGCTGCCATAATGATTCCTCTAATGGATCTGGGCAAAATAAATTGAAAACATTCTGTAAAGGACTAACCATTCTAGATGTCATTAAGAATATTTATGATTCATGGAAAGATCAAAATATCAACATTAACAGGAGTTTGGAAGAAGTTGATTCTATCCCTCAAGGATGACTTAAGTAGAGGAAGTAACTGTGGATGTGGTGGAAATAGCAAGAGAACTAGAGTTAGAAGTAGACCCTAAAGGTGTGACTAAATTACTGCAATCTCATGATAAAAACTTTAATGAATGAGGAGTTGCTTCTTATGGATGAGCAAAGAAAGTGGTTTCTTAAGATGGAATCTACTCTTGGTGAAGATGCTGTGAAGATTGTTGAAATGACAAAAGATTTAGAATATTATATAAACTTAGTTGATAAAGCAGCAAGAGCATTTGAGAGGATGGTTCCAATTTTAAAAGAAGCTCGATTGTGGGTAAAATGCTATCAAACAGCATCACATGCTACAGAGAAATCATTTGTGAAAGGAAGAGTCAGTCAATCAATGCAGCAAATTTCATTGTCGCCTTATTTTAAGGAATAGGTAGCATAATGTTGAGTGATAAAAGCAAGTCTAAGAAGACTACATACAACATGATACACTCTTTTTAAAGTTTAAAAACAGCTAATAAAAATATTTACATGTATATGACATATGTATACATATAAACATATAACTGTTTTTTAAAGCATGGCAATGATATGCACAAAATTTAAGATAGCTTGTACCTTTGAGGAAAACAAGTAAGTTGAGTAGAGGAGTGACAAGGGGAGGGGAGGGGAGAGAAGCATATATGTAGATGTAATTTTTACTGTTCTTGAGTCAGGTGGTAAGTTAAAAAAATTTTTTTTAATATTTTAAAAGAGATTTTAAAGATCAGTAAAGATGGCTGGCAAAGTAAAAGCAGGTTTTGCCTCTTTCCATGACCACATTAAAATTATAACCAAATTATAAAACAACGTGGAGAATCAGCTCAAGTCTAGCTGATCATAACATATACATCTGAAGATATAAAGAAAAAGCCACATTAAGACCAGTAGGAGGGGCAGAAATTTGAAGGGAGCTGGTCCTGCACTCACATGTGGTGGTTGAGCACCAGGAGAAGAGTATAGCTACAAAGACTCCACTGAAGGAACAAAGGTCCCTACACCACACAGAGGCTCCACAGCCCAGGGTTCCAGTCTCGAGAAGAGGAGCTCCCTCAAAATATGACTGTAAAATCCAGTAGGGATTTTA
>NW_011888837.1:3753192-3757044 GCF_000151845.1 Pteropus vampyrus
TCTCTTGGGCAGATCAGGGAGTCTGTGGGCATGAAGCAGACGGCAGCTGGCCTTGCTACAATCTGAGACTTTTACAGGAAGCCGCAGACTCGGGGCTGGCATGAAACATGACTCTGCATTGGCTAGGTGACTCCCTGGGTCCCAACCCCATCCAACTTGTGTACTACCCAAAGGCTTTTTCAGCTGCAGAGTTTTATGGGCAGCTGGCAGGCAGCCTCGGGCCTTGAGGTATACTCATCCTTTTGCTAAGCCACCCTAGGGCCAGTACTGGGGTAACCAACATCAGCTCACAGCTTGGTTTCTCCTACTTGCCTCCAGATCCAGCATAGGTAGCAAACATCCATGTATCACTTTGTAGCTTCCATCAGGTAGCCCCTAGCTATCAAAGGCAACAGCTGACCTTAGCCTACATGTGAGCCCCTCCCAAGGAGCCACAGATCCAACATACCTTGAAGCTGGCATCAAATCACAAAAGAGCACCACTGGCTAGCCCCATAAGTAGCGCACCCAAAGGGTGGTCTCAACAGCTACCCAAGACGTCTGAGGTGAATCCCACTCCATGGGGACAGCCCCCACATAGCAGCTCATACTCTTGAGCATGGCCAGTCCCCTCAGCCAGTCGGCCTGAGAGTCAAGCCCAGCCACTGGCATGCTAACAGCAATCAAAGCTTAGCTACAACAGGAGAACACACACAACCACACAAGGAAATGCCCAGAGCCCCCAGCTCAGGTAATCAGGGAGACTGTGCAACTGGGCCACACAGGATTCCTACTACATAAAGCCATCTGGCCAAGGCTGGGAGACATAAGAAATCTTCCTAATACATAGAAACAAACACAGAAAGGCAACTAAAATGAGAAAACAAAGAAACATGCCACAAATGAAACAACAGAAGAAAACTCCAGAAAAAAAACTAAACAAAATGGAAGCAAGCAAGCTACCAGAGACAGAGTTCAAAACATGGTTATAAGGATGATCAATGAACTTAGCAGGAGAATAGACGATCTCAGTGAGGACTTTAACAGAGAGATAGTAAGCATAAAAAGGGACATAGGAACTATAAAAATAACCAGACAGAAATGAAGACTACAAAACTGAAATGAAGAATATACTAGAAGGAAATCAACAGTAGATTAGATGAATTGGTGAATTAGCAGACAAGGTAGCAAAAAACACCCAATTGGAATAGCAAAAAAAAAAAAAAGTGAGAAAGTTTAAGAGACCTCTGAGACAAAATCAAACGTACCAACATCCTCTTTATAGGGGTACCAGAAGGAGAAGAGAGCAATGGATGGAGAACCTATTTGAAGAAATAATGACAGAAAACTTTTCTAACTTGGAGAAGAAAATAGACATACAAGTCCAGGAAGGGCAAAGTCCCAAACAAGAGGAACCCAAACAGATCTACACCAAGACACATCATAATTAAAATGCCAAAGTTTAAAGACAAAGAGAGAATCCTAAAATCAGCAAGAGAAAGGCAGCTAGTTACTTACAAGGGTACTTCCATAAGAATGTCAGCTGATTTTTCAACAGACACTTTGCAGGCCAGAAGAAATTGGTACAAAATACTCAAAGTGATGAAAAACAAGAATCTGCAACCAAGATTTCTCTACCCAGCAAGACTCTCAATTAAAATTGAAGGTGAGATAAAGAGCTTCTCAGATGGGAAAAAGCTAAAAGAATTCATCATCAACAAGCCAGTATTTAAAGAAATGTTAAAGGGACTTCTGTAAAAAGAATAGAAAAAATAAATAAATATGAATAATAAAATGACAATATCTATGTACCTATCAATAATCGCTTTAAATGTAAATGGATTAAATACTAATCAAAAGACATTGGGTAGCTAAATGGATAAGAAAATAAGACCCATACATGTGCTGTCTATAAGAGACCCACTTCAAATCAAATGACACATACAGATTGAAAGTAAAGAAATGGAAAAAGATATTTTATGCAAATGGAAATGAAAAAAGAGCTAGGGTAGCAATACTTATATCAGACAAAATACACCTTAAAACAAAGGCTGTAATAAGAGACAAAGAAAAGATAATGATAATGATAAAGGGATCAATATAACAAAAGGACATAACCCTAGTAAATATATACACACCAAACATAGGGGCACCTACATATATAAAGCAATTATTGACTGACATAAAAGGAGAGATCGACAGTAATACATTCATGCTGGGATACTTTAACACCCCATTGACACCAATGGACATATCTTCCAGACAGAAAATCAACAAGGAAATAGCAGCCTTAAATGACACACTAGACAAGATGGATTTAATTGATATTTTTCAGAGCATTTCACCCAAAGGAGCAGGATACACATTCTTTCTCAAGTGCACATGGAGCATTTTCCAGGATAGACCACACATTAACTGCAAAATAAGTCTCTATAAATTTAAGAGAAATAATATCAGGTATCTTCTCTGATTGCAATGGTATAAAACAAGAAATGAACTACAATTTAAAAAATGGAAAATACAAAAACACTTGGAGGTTAAACAACATGCTACTAAACAATGACTCAGTTAACAAAGAGATCAAGGAAGAAATCAAAAGATACCTAGAGACAAATGAAAATGAAAACTCAATGACTCAAAATCTACAGGATACAACAAAAGCAGTCCTAAGAAGGAAATTCAGAGCAATAAAGGCCTATCTCAAGAAACAAGAAAATTCTCAAATAAACAATTTAACATTACACTTTAAAAAACTAGAAAAAGAACAGCAAACAAAACCCAAGTGAGTAGAAAAAAGTTAATAAGATCAGAGCAGAAACAAATGAAAGAATCTAGAAAAACAATACAAAAGATCAGTGAAACCAAGAGCTGGTTCTTTAAAATGGTAAACAAAACTGATAAACCTTTAAGCAGGCTCATGAAGAAGAAAAGAAAGAGGACTCAAACAAATAAAATCAGAAGTAAAGAGAAAAAGTAACTACAAACTCCACAAAAACACAAAGGATTATAAAAAAAAAAATACTACAAGCAATTATATGCCAACAAATTGGACAATGTGGAAAAATATTGATACATTCATAGAATCATACAATCTCCCAAAACTGAATCAAGAAGAAACAGAAAATTTGAACCAACTGATTACCGCCAACAAAATTGAATCAGTAATCAAAAACCTCCCAAAAGACAAAAGTCCTGGACCAGATGGTTTCATAGGCGAATCTTACCAAACATTCAAAAAAGAATTAACACCTATTCTTCTCAAACTATTCCTAAAAATTCAAGAAGAGGAAAGGTTCCCTAACTCCTTTTATGAGGCCACTATTACCCTGATTCCAAAACCAGACAAAGACATTACAAAAAAAGAAAACTATAGGCCGATATCTCTTATGAATATTGACGCAAAAATCCTCAACAAAATATTAGCAAACCGAATTCAGCAATACATTAAAAATGTCATACTCTGTGATCAAGTTAGATTTATTCCTGGGATGCAAGGTTGGTACAATATTCACAAATCAATTAATGTGATACGCCGCATTAACAAATCGAAAGATAAAAATCATGTGATCTTATCGATAGATGCAGAAAAAACATTTGACAAAATCCAGCATCCATTTTTGATAAAAACTCACAGCAAAGTATGAATAGAGAGAACACATCTCAGCATAATAAAGTCCATATATGACAAACCTACAGTTAACATCATACTCACTGGGGAAAGGCATTTTTCTCAAGATCAGGAACAAGACAAGGATGCCCACTTTCACCACTTCTACTTAACATCATATTGGAAGTCCTAGATGCAACAATCAGACAAGAAAGAGAAATAAGGCATCCAAATTGGAAAGAAAGAAGTAAAACTCATTATTTGCC
>NW_011888837.1:3758184-3760685 GCF_000151845.1 Pteropus vampyrus
GATACACATTCTTTCTCAAGTGCACATGGAGCATTTTCCAGGATAGACCACACATTAACTGCAAAATAAGTCTCTATAAATTTAAGAGAAATAATATCAGGTATCTTCTCTGATTGCAATGGTATAAAACAAGAAATGAACTACAATTTAAAAAATGGAAAATACAAAAACACTTGGAGGTTAAACAACATGCTACTAAACAATGACTCAGTTAACAAAGAGATCAAGGAAGAAATCAAAAGATACCTAGAGACAAATGAAAATGAAAACTCAATGACTCAAAATCTACAGGATACAACAAAAGCAGTCCTAAGAAGGAAATTCAGAGCAATAAAGGCCTATCTCAAGAAACAAGAAAATTCTCAAATAAACAATTTAACATTACACTTTAAAAAACTAGAAAAAGAACAGCAAACAAAACCCAAGTGAGTAGAAAAAAGTTAATAAGATCAGAGCAGAAACAAATGAAAGAATCTAGAAAAACAATACAAAAGATCAGTGAAACCAAGAGCTGGTTCTTTAAAATGGTAAACAAAACTGATAAACCTTTAAGCAGGCTCATGAAGAAGAAAAGAAAGAGGACTCAAACAAATAAAATCAGAAGTAAAGAGAAAAAGTAACTACAAACTCCACAAAAACACAAAGGATTATAAAAAAAAAAATACTACAAGCAATTATATGCCAACAAATTGGACAATGTGGAAAAATATTGATACATTCATAGAATCATACAATCTCCCAAAACTGAATCAAGAAGAAACAGAAAATTTGAACCAACTGATTACCGCCAACAAAATTGAATCAGTAATCAAAAACCTCCCAAAAGACAAAAGTCCTGGACCAGATGGTTTCATAGGCGAATCTTACCAAACATTCAAAAAAGAATTAACACCTATTCTTCTCAAACTATTCCTAAAAATTCAAGAAGAGGAAAGGTTCCCTAACTCCTTTTATGAGGCCACTATTACCCTGATTCCAAAACCAGACAAAGACATTACAAAAAAAGAAAACTATAGGCCGATATCTCTTATGAATATTGACGCAAAAATCCTCAACAAAATATTAGCAAACCGAATTCAGCAATACATTAAAAATGTCATACTCTGTGATCAAGTTAGATTTATTCCTGGGATGCAAGGTTGGTACAATATTCACAAATCAATTAATGTGATACGCCGCATTAACAAATCGAAAGATAAAAATCATGTGATCTTATCGATAGATGCAGAAAAAACATTTGACAAAATCCAGCATCCATTTTTGATAAAAACTCACAGCAAAGTATGAATAGAGAGAACACATCTCAGCATAATAAAGTCCATATATGACAAACCTACAGTTAACATCATACTCACTGGGGAAAGGCATTTTTCTCAAGATCAGGAACAAGACAAGGATGCCCACTTTCACCACTTCTACTTAACATCATATTGGAAGTCCTAGATGCAACAATCAGACAAGAAAGAGAAATAAGGCATCCAAATTGGAAAGAAAGAAGTAAAACTCATTATTTGCCGATGACATGATACCATATAGAGAGAACCCTAAAGATTTCACCAAAAAACTATTAAAATTTATCGATGAATTCAGTAAAGTAGCAGGTTACAAAATTAATATTCAGAAGTCGGTTTTGTTTTTATACACTAATGATGAATTATCAGAAATAGAAATTTAGAAAGCAATCCCATTTACAATTGCACTGAAAATAATAAAATACCTGGGAATCAAATTAACCAAGGAGGTAAAAGAACTGATCTCAGAAATTATAAGTCACTGAAACAAGAAACTGAAGAAAATACAAATAAATGGAAGCATAACTGTGCTCATGAGTTAGGAAGAATCAATATCATTAAAATGGCCATACCACCCAAAGCAATCTATAGATTCAATGCAATCCCTACCAAAACACCAATGAAGTTTTTCAGAGAGTTAGAAGAAATAATCCTAAAATTTATACAGAACCATAAAAGACCCTGAATAGCCATGGCAATCTTGAAAAAGACAAACAGAGTTCCAGATATCACATTATCTGATATCAAACTATACTACAAAGCTACAGTAATCAAAACAGCATGGTACTGGCATAAAAACAGATACATTGATCAATGGAACAGAATAGAGAGCCCAGAAATAAATCCATGCCTATATGCTCACTTAATATATGACACAGAGGGTAAGAATATACAATGGGGTAAAGACAGTCTCTTCAATAAATGGTGCTGGGAAAAATGGACAGATACATGCAAAAGAAAAAAAAGAAAGAAAGAAACTGAGCACCTTCTTGCATCATATACAAGAATAGACTCAAAATGGATTAAAAATTTAAATGTAAGACCCAAAACCATAAAACTTCTAAAAGAAAACATAGGCAGTAAACTCTCTGAAATTACTAACAGTTATTTCCTTTAGGATATATCTCCCCAGGCAAAGAAAACAAAAGAAAAAAATAAACAAATGGGACTACATCAAACTAAAAAGTTTTTGTACAGCAAAGGAAACCA
>NW_011888837.1:3760735-3766417 GCF_000151845.1 Pteropus vampyrus
ACAAAACAAAAAGACAACTGACTGATTAGGAGAAGATGTATCTGATAAGAGGTTAATATCCAAAACATATAAAGAACTCATACAACTCAACAAAAAAACAAACATTCCAATTAAAAGATAGGCAGAAGACCTGAATAGGTATTTCTGCAAAGAAGACATACAGATGGCCAATAGACATACGAAAAGATGCTCAAGGTCACTAATCATCTGAGAAATGCAAATTAAAACCACAATAAGATATCACCTCACACCTGTCAGGTTGGCTATCATCAATAAATCAAAGAACAACAAATGTTGACAAGGATGTGGAGAAAAGGGAACCCTCATGCATTGTTGGTGGGATTGCAAATTGGTACAGCTGCTATGGAAAACAGTCTGGAGGTTTCTCAAAAAATTAGAAATGGATATATCTTTTGACCCAGCAATTGCACTTCTGAGTATTTATCCAAAGAAAACCAAAACAATATTTCATAAAGACGTATGCACCCCTGTGTTCGTGGCAGCACAATTTACAATAGTCAAGATACAGAAGCAGCCTAAGTGCCCATCAACAGACAACTGGATAAAGAAGAGGTGGTGTGTGTGTGTGTGTGTGTGTGTGTGTGTGTGTGTATTCCATTGTGTGTATGTGTATATATATATATACACACACCATAAAATAATGAAATCTTACTATTTGCAATGACGTGGATGGACCTAAAGGTTATTATGCTGCATGAAATAAGTTAGACAGAGAAAGACAAATACCACATGATTTCACTT
This sequence comes from Pteropus vampyrus, assembly GCF_000151845.1. Taxonomy (NCBI): domain Eukaryota; kingdom Metazoa; phylum Chordata; class Mammalia; order Chiroptera; family Pteropodidae; genus Pteropus; species Pteropus vampyrus. The sequence goes on from NW_011888837.1 coordinate 3,761,498, forward strand.
ATATGCAGAATCTAAAGAACAAAAGAAACAAACTTACTAAATGAAAACAGATTCACAGATACAGAGAACAAACTGGTGACTGGTGACTGGTGACTGCCAGCAGGGAGATTGTGGGGCTGGGTGAAAAAAGTGAAGTAATGAGAAGTACAAATTAGTAGTTACAAATCAGTCACAGGGATTTAGAGTGTAACATAAGGTATATGCTCAATGTTATTGTAATGGTTATGCATAGTGCCAAATGGGTGCTAGAGTAATCAGAGGGATCACTACACAAATTATATAAATGTGTAACCATTGTACTATATACTTGAAACTAAAATAATTTAAAAAGGCAAAAATAAAATAAACATTTTATTTTAAAAAATTTTTTAAGAATTTTAAAGAGATTAACTACTGTAAAGATAAACCAGAAGAAATCCAGTATAGCAATTTTAATACTAAACAAAAAAGAATGAATGAAATGAAAAACATCATATGGGATAAATAGGAATATTATATATTAGTATTAAGAAAAAGGGACCAGGAAGATGGCAGACTAGGTAAAAACAGGGTTTGCCTTCTCCCAGGTCTGCACTGAGATTACAACCAAATTATAAAATAATCAACGTAGAGAGTCGCCTGAAGTCCAGCTGATCATAACACGTATCTCTGATAATATGAAAAAGGAGCCACATCGAAGCCGGTGGCAAATTGGGCTGGACCTGCACCTGCAGGTGGTGGAGGACCACCGGGAGGGAGAGCTGCAGAGGCTCCCTTGCAGAGGCGGTCCTGGCCTCATTTGAGAGCTCCACAGGGAAGAGGAGTTTCCAAAAACTCTGATTGTAAAAACCAGAGGGGATTCCAGCCTTCTGGGTGAGACGGAAGGAGACTGAAACCCTAGACACCCTTTTGAGGGGCCCACACACAGGCTCTCTTGATACAGGCCATCACTTGCAAAATTCTTAATCTTTTTAGAAAACCTAGTTAAGTCTTTTCTTTCCCTCTTTCTTTGGAGAAAGACCCTCTCTCTCCCTGAAACTTAAGATTATTACCTTGAAACTGGTGACTCAGGTCCTCTGGCATTCTCCTTGGCCCATTATAAAGCAGGAATAGCTTTAGGCCAAAACAGGACCCTTAGAGTCCCATAAGGGAGGGGACTTTAACCCAAGTTTTTTCTTTCTTTTATGGAAATATATTAACCAAGCTGATTTCCTTTACCCACTTGATGGACAAATTAATGATAGAAACATAACTAGATATATGATTCAAGAAACAAGTTTGTATCTTTGTTTTTCCTTGTCTAGGGACTGAGGCGGCACTTTGACAGAAAACCCCAAGACCCTGTCCTGACAAAGGCAGAGAGGGAAAGAACCCTATGAAATCTCAAAAAGCAGGGGCTAGAACCCTCTTCAGAAGGAAGTAGATATAGAAGAAGAGACCTCCTGTCTTCAATATCCATACTAATAAAAAGGGAGTTCATAGCTCTTAGGAAAGGGTTAGGCAAGAAAGTTAGATAGGGGTTTTCGGGTCCACTTGCAAAGACTCTGAGGTCATCCTATTCTAAAAAGGGTCTACCCTAGTCTACCCACAATTAAGCAAGCCAGAAGGCATTTTTAGACTAAAAGTAACTCATACAAGGAAACAAATAAGCAGATAATTAGGTAGGTACTGGTTTCAGCCAGTCACTCGCACTGCACAATGAAGACCACCAATGACCTTCGATTCACCTGTGCTTCAATATACCATCATTATCATATGATGCACATGCCCGAAAGTTCATTAATATCATTATAACCGACTGATTTCTGGGAACGAACATGCGCAGAAAGCAAATGATGAGTCACTGAGTCCTGTCAATCTTAATTGTCAATCAAGAAAGCCCACTCCTCTATGAAAAGTAACCACTCACAGCAAATAGGGATAAAAACCCCAAAGGCGTTGTTACCAGGCCTAAATGCCCATCAACAGATGATTGGTAAAAGAAGTTATGGTACATATACAATAAAATGTTACTCAGCCATTAAAAAAAAATGAAATCCTACCCTATACAATGACATGGGTGGACCTAGCAGTTATAATACTGAGTGAAATAAGCCAGACAGGGAAAGGAAAATACCATATGATTTCACTTATATGGGGAATCTAAGGAACGAAAAGAACAAACTAATCAAAAACAAACTCACAGATAAAGAGGACAATCCGGGGACAGCCAGAGGGGAGGGAGGTTGGGGCCTGGGAGAATGGGGTGAAGGGTTAAAGAAGTACAATTAGTAGTTGATAGATGGTAACGGGGATGGGGAGCATGCATAGGGAATTAATGTAATGGCTAGGTGGAGAGCCAGAGGAGAGAAAGAGCAATTAGGAGATTATTTTACAAACTACATAAATGTCTAACCAATGTACTGTATACTTGAAACTAATAAAGTAAAATTTTTAAAAAAGAAATATAATTCTTTAAGAAGATAAAGAATAAAATGATGCCTACCTCCCAACCTACTTCAAGCACAGATTTATATTATCACTGGTAATTTCAAAATTTGAGAGATTAGAAAATCAAATGAAATAATGTAGAGGCCATATTAGCTAGTGATTAAAATATTAATTTTGGGAAAAAAAGAGAAAAATGAAAAGGGACCAAGAAGATTTAATAATCATGAAAACACAGGTACTTATTAGACTTAAAAATATATGAAACAATAAGTGACAAAACAATAAAATTGATTAATTAATAATCTTCTACTTAAATTTTTAAATCTTCTACTTAGATTTTTAAATCACCATTTTCAGAAACAGATACCCTAAGGAGGAGAAATAAGAGCAAAAATATAGAATATTTAATTCTCAAACTAAAAGTAAAAATCATGTAACTAAATATAAACACAAATTTTATATAACCCATTCCAAACTGTGAATTCCGGGGCTTTTTGGAGCTGCTTCTTTTTCTTTTCATACATTTTAACATTTAGCCTTGAAAAACTAGGCTCTTCTAACTATGGTGAAAAGTCTTTGCAAGATAGGGAGCAAATATTTCCACTTTCCCCTGAAGCTGCCAGAAAAGCACAGAATATTCTGCATCATAAAACTAACCTGACAACTTTAATTCTGACAAAGATTTGCAAGACATCCAGACTTCAGAAGCTATTGTTATATCCTGGGGGAGCAGTTCCTCATCTCTAAAAGGCTTGTAATGCTGATTGGTTGTTTTATAATGTGTTGCCCTGGTGGTAATATTTTAAATGGCATCTTAAAGATATAAATACTTGTAGACTTTCCATGTTAAGTGAGAAAGAGATCACTGGCACTTAACATGCCTAAAGAAAACAAGTAAAATGACTTTTTCAATTCCATTTTACAGAGTGTGATAGAAGTTCTCATTTTATTTAATCAAATAAATAACACTTGGGTTAAACAAAAAAAATCATGGGTGAAATTATAAGCTACTCAGAACTAAATGAGAATGAAAGTACTATACATTAAAATCAGTGAGATGCACCTAATTAGTACTGAGAGGGAAATTTATATCTTTGAATATACTGAAGATTAAAAACAAATTCTTACTCTTCTTCTTCATGTGCCTTTTCCTTCCATTTTTTCTGCCTTTTTTTCCTGATCAATCAGTCCTAAATTTATTAGATGAGCCCAAGAAAAGTAGGCATCCATATCATAAAATGGGGAAGGGGTGAGCGATGGTGTCCTAGAGCATAGAGTTGGCCTCTTAGGAAGATTAATGGGTGGGGGGCATGGGAAGGTGGCGTCCACACTGGGGGTGGCTCAACTTAGCCAAGCAGATGGCACAGAGAGTCAGAACCCCAGCAGGTTGAAGAAGGCCCCCCCATGGAAGGGCAGCCTGGGAGGTGGGAAGATTGGGTACAGTGAGAAGCATATCACACAAGTTGGGTATGGTGGCAGGGATTAGAAATTAGTTAGGTATGGGAGATTCATCAAATATGTAAATAATGGGTGTCCCATAAATCTTCATGCAATTATAAGCCAAGCAGGCAAATGCTGTGCTTGCCTTTTCTCGTGACCACATCAAACATAACAAACATACAAAACAGGTATCAGTGAGAATCACCTGAAGTCTAGCTGAAAAGAAGTCTTATAACTGAAGATATACAGAAGAAGTCACATCAAAACTTGTAGGAGGGGCAGAGATGCAGAATGTGCTGGTCTCACACTCACATAAGGTAACTGAGAATCAGGAAGGACATCTCAGGTGCAGAGGCTTCCCAGAAAAGAAAGGGGTCCCAGCCACATACCAGCCTGCCCAGCTCAGAGCACCTAGTGCTGAGAAGAAAAGTCCCCATACTTTCAGGGGTTAAACCAGCAAGAGATTGTGGCTGAGTGATGGAGGACAGCTGGAGTCCCAGGTGATCTTCTTTAAGGGCCCCTACATGGACTTACTCATTACAGACTCACTTGCTCTGAGCTCCAGAGCTGGGGCAGCAGCTCAAAAGGTGCAAGGACATAAGAGGAAGAACTGAATTGTCTGGTTTCAGGGCAAGGGCTGGAGGGGCAGACACAGGTGGCTGCACTCTCCATCTCCATCAACCTGGCTAACACTGTTGGCCCCGCCGTGGTGATTCCCCGAGACCAACTCCATTCAACTTACCAGTCCACCCAAGTCGCTTCGAATGGCTTTTCCATATAAACAACCTGTCTTGGCTCATGCTGAGGACTTTCCTAAAATCTCTCAAAGGTTCACAAACACCAAATAAGCAGCATCTGGCCTCAGCATGCCCCATACATTTTGCTAAGCAGCCCAAGCCAGGCACTACCAGCAGCTTGCCTCGGTTTTCAGCTTAGCCTCTCTTGTACCTCCATGCCCAGCACAAGTGGCAATCATCTGAAGATCACTTTGTAACTCAAATCAAATGGCCTTGGGTAAGGCACAAGGAGCAGCTGACCTTGGTCTGCAACAGAGCACCTCCCAAGAGGCCC
>NW_011888837.1:3766929-3791399 GCF_000151845.1 Pteropus vampyrus
GACAAAACAAACAAACAAAAACAGAGCAAAGCTCCAGAAAAAGAACTAAACAAGACGGAGACAAGCAGCCTGCCAGATGCAGAGTTAAAAACACTAGTTATAAGGATGCTCAATGAACTTAGGAGAAGAGTAGATAAACCCAGTGATAACTTCAACAAACAGCTAGAAAACATAAATGGAGACAGAAAACAAAAAGCCAGTCAGAAATGAAGACTACAATAACTGAAATGAAGGATATATTAGAGGTAATGAACAGTAGATTAGATGAAGCAAATGATCAAATGAGCAATTTAGAAGATAAAATAGAAGAAAACACCCAATCAGAACAGCAACAAGAAAAAGAATCCAAAAAAGTGAGGATAGTTTAAGGGGCCTCTGGATAACAACAAGCATGCCAACATTCATAGAGATATCAGAAGGAGAAGAGAGAAAACAAGAAATTTAAAAACTATTTGAAGAAATAATGACAGAAAACTTCCATAACCTGGCAAAGGAAATAGACAAACAAGCCCAGAGAGCACCCCAAACAAGATGTCCCCAAACATATGAACCCAAAGAGGCCCACATCAAGACACATCATAATTAAAATGCCAAAGGTTAAAGGCAGAGAGTGAATCTTAAAAGCAGCAAGAGAAAAGCAGTTCATTACCTACAAGGGAGCTCCCATAAGACTGTCAACTAATTTCACAACAAAAATTTTGCATGCCAGAAGGGATTGGCATGACATATTCCAAGTGATGAAAAGCAAGGATCTACAACAAACATTAATCTAACCAACAAAGTTATCGTTTAGAATCAAAGGACAGATAAAGAGCTTCTCAGATAAGAAAAAGCTAAAGAAGTTCATCACCCACCAAACCAATATTACAAGAAATGTTAGAGGGACTTTGTTAAAAAGAAGAAAAAGATCAGAAATATGAATAATAAAATGGCAATAACTACATATCTAGCAACAATTAGTTTAGATGTAAATGGATTAAATGCTCTAATCAAAAGACTTGGGTAGCTGAATTGACAAGAAAACAAAACCTTTAAATATGCTGCCTATAAGAGATTCACTTCAGATCAAAACACAAAAGCAGACTAAAGAGATGGAAAAAGATATTTCATTAAATGGAAACAAACAAAAAAAAGCTGGGGTAGCAATACTTATGCCAGACAAAAACTTTAAAACGAAGTCTATAACAAGGGACAAAAAAGGACCCAGTAACCCCATTTCTGATTATTTATCCAAAAAAAAACAAAACACTGCTTTGAAGAGACATGTGCATCTATATGTTCATTGCAGCATTTACAATAGCCAACATATGGAGGCAACCTAGGTGTCCATCAATGGATGAATGGATGAGGTGGTATATATATACAAGAAGAGGTGGTATATATATACAATGAAATATTTCTCAGCTATAATAGAGAATGAAATCTTGCCATCTGCAACAATATGGATGAACCTAGAGGGTATCATGCAGAGTGAAGTAAGTCAGACAGAGAAAGACAAAGGTCATATATGGAATCTAGAGAACAGGATAAATGAACAAAGCAAGCAGAAATAAGCTCATAGATACAGATAACATTTTGATGGTTGCTGGATTGAAGGAGAGGTGAGGAGATGCGTGGAGAGAGGGATTAAAAGGTACAAATTGGTAGTTACAAAATAGTCATTAGGATGCAGAGTATCACATGGGAATACAGTCAGTAGTGTTATAATAACTATGTATGATGTTAGAAGGGTACTGGATTCATCAAGGTCATCACTTCATAAGTTATATAAATGTCTAATCATTGTGTTGCACACCTGAAACTAATATAATATTGTATGTCAACTATAATTTTAAAAAATAGGGGGTGGCTCCATAGTGTAGTGGTTAGCACATCTGCTTTACACGCAGAAGGTCCTGGGTTTACACCCCAGGTGGAGCCTCGGATCATACGCCTGGGGCTCCAGGCCCCAGGTGCACTCAGCAAACACATGGGAGGAGATGCCCCGCCTTCAGAGATCCGGTTCTTAAGGGGAAACGGCGACATCTATAGGTCAGGGGTGGAAGTGGAGCCGGGAGTAGCTGGGAGTGGCAGGGAATTAAAGAGTGGGGGAAAAATACTATTGGCAAAAAATAATTTTTGTTTCAGTCTCTCCGAAGTTGACAAATGTTGACTAAAACATGATAAAATTTTAACGTATTATTCAAAATTTACAAAAATAAGTGTAAAATAAATGTAAATAATTAAACTTTCAAATCATGGTAGAAAGGAAAAAAACTAGATCATACCTGTAATATTGGATTGGAAATAATGATATTGGTGTAAAAACCATGGTTTTCAATTTTTAAACACAAAAATTAATAAATGCATGTGAAAGAGAAAGGGAGAGAGAGAGAATACAAATATTTCCTAACACTGTCCACTAACTGGGACTGGAAGCAGCATTACCCCAAAATCAGTGGGCATACCTAACACCCAGATAATACCATTCTCCACTGAAAGGAACCAAGATTTCTTGAAGAAATGGCTGATTCAGTGCTGGGAAAAGGTAAATATAAAGGTGATCCTAGATCACATTGTTGTGCCAGAAAGCAAGAAAGTACCGAAAGAATGATTGAAATGTGTTAAAGAATACACATGCTATCTTGAGAGGACTTCCTCTGATCAGTTGGACACATTTTGAACATCAGAATAAATAATGATAGAATAAATTATATCTTACTGAATAAAATAGGCAACATGAGTTCATACAGACATAAACAAATAAATTGAAAGTTTGATGAGAAATGGATTATTGGCATAGCTTTTTGTATAGCTTCAAAATATTTCCACAAAATATTTATCAAATGCAATGGGAGAAAGAATAACTTCCAAGTAATGAAGTAGGGCAGACACCACATTAATCAAGCAATCAAAGTTTGTATCACTAGTAACGGGGCAAATGTTATGCTACCTGGTAAGACACAAGGAGAAGAACTCAAAACCAGTTTAGTGATGTTGTTGTAAAAGATGCATAACCCGAATCTAATCATAAAAAAAATCAGAAAATCCAAACTGAAGGATGTTCTACACACACACACACACACTGGCCTGTAATCTTCAAAAGTACCAAGAAAATAAAAGTCAAGGGAAAACTAAGGAACTATTCAATTCTAAAGAGGCATGACCATTAAATGCAGCACATGATTACACAATGGACCCTGTCGTTATAAAGGACATTATTGGGACAATTTGTGATATTTGAATGAATTCTGTGGATTGAATGGTAGTAGCATATTAATGTTATTTTTATGAATTAAATGGTTGTATTGTGGGTATATAGGCAAATTTCCTTGTTTATTTAAAATAAATGATATACAAGACTACTTATTTCTCTGGCTCCCTGTCAACAATAGGTGTTATTGACTTTATTTTTTTTCCAATCTAATAGATATTAGGTTACATTAATATCTTTAATTTGCATTTCCTGACTGCTTGTGAGTTCAGTCATGTTTCACATGATCATTGCCATTTGGGAAACACACACACACACACACACACGTACATATATATAAAATTTCTGAACTCCTAGGCCTTCTTGAGATGTTTTTCAACTCTACATTATAGATTATTTTCCTACAATTGTCTTGCAAAATCTTCATTATGCTTTCTTTTCCTCATTTACATTTTTAATCTTAAAATTATATTTCTATATCATATAAAGGTCAAATCTTACTTTCTTCCAGATTTCTTCTAGATTTAGTATTTATTAAATAATTCTAACTTCTCTCAACAGAGTAAAATACCAGTTTCTTGCATTTTAAATTCTCTTATATGCTAAGATCTATTTCCGTATTCTCTATTTTGAGGGAGGCAGGGAGGGAAAAGTCAAGAATATCTCTACAGAAATAGTACAAGAACCCATTCCCAAGGCCAGAGTCAAAAGCAAGAATCATGTTTCAGCCACAGAGGAAAATGCAGTGGAAAACCTTTCCTAAGAAAAGATATGACACCACAAATACATGCACCAATGTAGAGAAAAAGAAATCTGTACCTGACCTTCTAACTGGAGCTGCTGAGTGCTTTCAATGCTGACATATAATTTTCAAGCACCTGAACAGAAGCACTTAACATGATGATGGGCTGAAAAGCACAATTGTCTCCTCTCTCCTCCCACTTCACTGCAAGCAGGAAAATGGCTGCCAGAGTCAGCTGTAAACTAAGGTGGCACTGAACAACAGCCAGAGGGAACCTGCCCATTTCAACATATTTTATGGGAATGCATTCCCAGAGCATCTGACAAATGATGCTAAACATCTGGGAACAGCAGGCTGAAGAGGCCAGGCCCTACCTAACAGTTCCTGATCTGCTTTAGCATCTGAGCAGCACTTGTCTCCTCATATTGGAGAAGCAAGTATAGAGGTTTAAAAAGCAAAACCATACAGTAGTCCCCCCTTATCCACAAGACATACATTGCAAGTTCCCCAGTGGATGCTGAAAGCACTGATAGTACTGAACCCTATATAGACTATGTTTTTTCCTGTACATACCTATGATAAAAGTTAATTTATAAATTAGGCACAGTAAGAGATTAACAATAATAACTAATAAATGGAATGATTATAACAATATGCTGTAATAAAAGTTAAGTAAAAGTATTCTCTCTCAAAATATTTTATTGTACTATACTCACCTTGTCACTTAAAGGGAGCACTTTACAACCTCTTTGGCATATCCAAATTGCCAGCATCACTACTCTTGCACTTTGGGGCCATTATTAAGTAAAATAAGGGTTACTTTAACACGAGCACTAAGACTGGGACACTGGATCTGATAACCGAGAAGGCTACTAAGTGACTAACAAGCAGGAGCATATATATCACAAAGACATTGGCCGGACAAAGCAAGTCACACGAGATTTCGTCACTATACTCAGAACACCACGCCATTTAAAACTTACTAATTATTTCTGGAATTTTCCATTTAATCTATTCGGACGGTGATTGACCATGGGTAACTGAAACTGCAGAAAGCCAAACCACGAATAAGGTGGGATGACTATATTCTCAATTTAAAAGTGAGGAGTGGAGAAGGAAGATAAAATTCTTTCTTTTAAAATAGGGAGGAAATCATTCTGTGGCCAACTATGTATGTTGAACCAAAAGGTTTCGCTTGAGTGAGATGGTCTTGTCTCCACACTCCTAACATCTTTCATTTCACTGAGGTCACCCACCCTCAGGAAAGTGAGAGGATGGATATTCAAGTGCTAACACCATCCCTATAGCACGAGGTACCAGAAATGTGAAATAAAATGGTTTATAAGATGGAAATAGCCAAGCTGTGATGTTGCCAAAACTGAATTCCTTGTCATAAAATCAATGTGTTGCAACCGGCATTTTTAAAAATGAGATAATGAAAAGAATAGAGGACATCTGAGTAAAGCTAGCATAATAGGGATATTGTTCCATGAAAATTTTCTTTCAGTCATATATATTTATATGTGTACTGGATTGTGATGTAAATTGTATTTCTTGCTGGGTGGTTCCAAGTCACAAAACTTTAAATGCTGTGATCAAAAGGAAAAAGATGGTTAAATCACCCCAAAGTAACTGCTAACTCTCATTCCAAATAACTTTAGGCTTTCACTTGAAAGCTTAAAAACTTACTTTAAATCCCATTCTTTACACAAAAATAGACATTCATTACAGGTCTTTTTCATAGTGAAATGTCCAAGCCAAAAAAAAAAAAAAAAAACACTTCAAAATCATATTAAAAAACATTTTGAAAAACACTTTTTAAAGTTTCATAGTCTAACCCTGATGCTCCCATATCTGTCCTGGAGGAAATCAAAGCATGCCTGCACTCTCCAGAATACCCTCTTTTAGTAGGCTGTTGGTATCTGTAGGCTATAATGCATGTCAATTAATAGGTGTTTATGCAGGAAGCAGAACTTGAGGAAATGTGACATAAACAGCATGATGGTTTGCAAAATGTGCTGTTTTGCTGTGGCAGAGATACTGAGGTAATAAATACCAAGGGTTGAAAATAAAGTGCAAAAATTTTTGCATTTGTAGCTGAAGATTTATTTCTCTGCTCACTAATGCAACAAAAGCTTCACTGCTAAAAGGAGATGGCCTTGTCACCTCCTTTCCCCCTCTTCTTGCTCCACCAAAATGAGTGGAGTGAGAATTACCTCAAAATCTCATGACTTCAAATTCCTTAGACTTGGAATTCTCTGTTTTGCTAACAGGTACTCTCATTTTGTAAGGTTTTCTCTCTTCCTTTCTCCCTCCCTTCTTTTGTAAATTAAAAAGTGAACATACTCATGCTTACTAAGTATCAGAGAGTGTTCCAAGTACTTTGTAAATATTAACTCATTTAATCCTTGTAACATCCCTATAAGGTAGGTGCTTTATGCTTCCATTTTATAGATGAGTAAACTGAAGCATAAAGAAGTTACGTGTCCAGGATTCAAAATACATAGACTGCCTCCAGAGGCCAGGCTATTAACCAGGCTATTCCAATTCTCATGGTTATAACCTGCTAATATCTACACCAGAACCAAGGGTCTTTAAATAAAAAATATATTAATGTTTATTATGAAAAATATCAAATATATAGAAAAGCAGGGAAAATAGTATAATGAACCCCTCTTGTACCTACATCTCAGTTTTAACAATCATCAAATCATATCCAATCTTATTTCATTTAGAAACTTAGCTCCCAATAATTGACTATTTCAAAGCAAATTCCAGGTCTCATATCATTCCACTTGGAAGAATTTGAGTGTGGTGCTAGCACATCTTTTTTAATGACAGCATTATTGAAATATAACTCATATGCCATAAAATTAACTCATTTTAAGTAGATAACTCAATGGTTTTGAATACATTCATAGAGTTGCACAATTATTACCACAATTTTAGAGCATTTTTATCATCCCAGAAAGAACCCCATAACCATTAAGAGTCATTTCCCATCTTCTCCTTCCCCCCAGGTCAATCACCAATTTACTTTCTGTCTGTATGGTTTTTGTCTACTTCATATAAATGGAATCATACAACATAGGGTCCTCTGTGACTGGCTTCTTTCACCTAGCATGTTTTCAAGGTTCACCCAAGTTGTAGCATGTATTAATACTTCATTCCTTTTTATAGCTGCATAATACTCCAACATATGACTAAACCATATTTTGCTTATCTATTCATCAGTTGATAGATGTTTAGGCTGTTTTCATTTTTTTGGCTAATGTAATGCTGCTATGAACATTCGTGTTCAACATTTTGTGTGGACATATGTTTTTATTTCTCTTTGGTATATACTTAGGAGTGAAATTGTTGCATAGTATGGTAACTCTGTGTTTAACTTTTTCAGGAACTGCCACACTGTTTTCCAAAGCAGTGGCACCATATGTTCCCACCATCGATATATGAGGATTCCAATTTCTTCATATCCTCACCAAGTTGTTATTATCTGTCTTTTTGATTACAGCCATCCTAGTGGGTATGAAGTAGTATCACATTGTGCCTTTGATTCTCATCTCTCTGATGGCTTATAATACTGAAACTCTTTATGTGGCTAGCAGATTTAAACCAATAGACTCTCTCACTTTTTGAGTCTCTTTGGAACACTTCTTTTAATACTAAAATGTTTGTTCTCCAAACAGATACTCATGGACATGGACAACAGACTAGTGGTTACCAAGGAGGAGGTGGGGTGGCGGGGAGGTAGATGGGGTAAAAGGGGTCAAATATGTGGTGACAGAAAGAAATCTAACAATGGGAGGTGAACATACAATGTAAATATATATATGCTTTACTGTTAAAGTATACAGCTGAAACTTATCGGATTTCATTAACCAATGTCACCATAAAAAATAAATTATTTTTTAAAATGAGATTATTAGATGAAGAGTTTGAGCAAAGAATTGAGAATTAGTCTACCAATACTCCAAAAAGTTTAAGATAAGAATTATCAATGAGAAATGTTTATTATTCAGACTCAAGAATATATTTAGATATACATATTAAACTTTATTTATATTTCATTTATGTGGATTTTAAACTATTATTTTAATGTATAATTTATAATTTATACTATTTAACATATATGAATATCTAATTCAATGATTTATATTTGTATAGGTATTTCTTTGAAATGCATAGTTTTTGTTCTACTGTTTATTTCCATTGATGTATTTAATATTTATGAAATATGAACACTTCTAAAAATAAAATATTGATGTTGATACAAAAATAAGTAAATAAATAAGTAAAAATAAATGTTTGTTCTCTCTCCTTCTACCAATAGAATGTTCATTTACTTTGGTGCTATTCTCTGCTTCCTTCATCACTGATCACCATATTTTCAACTATTCCAAACTTAGCATCTACCCAGAAACCCCCACAAAAAGCTACTCTTTCTAAAGTAGCTCCTCTGTTTTATTTTCTTCATAGTATTTATAACTGTCTGAAATTATCTTATTTGTTGACTTGTTTATTTTCTGCCTTCCCCACACACACACACACACTAAAATATAAGCCCAACGAAATGAGAGATCATGTCTATTTGTTTACCACTGTATCCTCACTGCCTAGGAGAGTGTAATAAGAGAAATTCCACAAATATTTCATGATTGAATGAAAAGTTCTCAGACTGTGGAGTTATTATTTCATTTTGTTATGCTACACTGTACTCTAACTCTAGCTCTTTAAAATAAGTTCCTAAGGGTGGTCTCTGAAATACAGAAAGTGAAATACATCACTCTCATCACAGCAGGTTTACAAATGAAAAGATATTAGTAACACGCTAAATGCTTAATATCTATAAATTAAAATATCATGCAAGACATTTAAATGATGTTTACAGACAGATTAAGAGCAGGACGCAAATACGTACTACACTGTGATTATAAATGGGTTTGGTTTTTTTTTTAATGCTTAGACAAGAGATTGTGAGGAAATAAACCAAAATGCTCACAGGATTATCTTTGGGTGACACAATTAAGGGCCACTGTTTTTCTCTATTTCTTCTTTCTACTTTTCAACATTTTCTAATTTTGTCATTAACATGTGTTACTCTAATAAAAAATAAAAATTTTATTTTAAGAAAAGCTATGTGGTGTTTTAATTTTTTTTATGGAAAAATGAACGAGAGAGAGGTATTTAACTGCAATAAACTGGCCCCATGTGCCCCACCCCCCAAAAAAGAAAACTAACTATAATCTACATACTACTCTCACTACAACAAATACGTAGGTATTTTTACTGATTTTTATACAATTTTAAAGCAATAATTTGTAAAATGAAAACATCAAGCCACAACTATTATTTACATTACCAAGTCGATAAAGGGAGTTTTCTCCTTTGAGTAATGTTCCTGCTAATAAACAAAAGTTGAATAATAATCTTCAGCCTCTAATAAGGTAATGGATCTAAGACAATTATCACCAATGGCTGCCAGTCATTCTGTGTCTCCTAATGAAAGAACACAACATAACCTACGAGTAGACTTTATTTTAAATCTAATCGAGCTTTTAGATCAAGCTTTCTGTTTACGAGAAATACAGGGACCAGAAGAACATGATAAATGATCACAGGGATGCAAGCAACAAAATCCGGAATGTGGAAAACTATAATAGGACAAACAACATAGTTCTTTTAAAGATAAATTACGAGAAGGAAAAAAAGAAATAGGAAGCCGATGGTAGGGATCCTAGACTAAAAGTAATGTAAGAGTCACAGTGACCAATTGCAATGACTAGCTCTGCACTGCCCAATTTGGTAGCCACTAGCCACAAGTAGCTAGTCCAAGTTGAGGCATGCACCAGATTTGACTTAATTCTTTTCTCATTTGCCCTGAGAATACTGGTTGGCTGCGCCTGCAGTTGGAAACAAATGACATCATTCTATTTATAGCCTTCTGTTTTTAGTAGTGGTATTTCCATTTACAAAATATAGTAATTCTCGATCACTGAAACTGTCAGATCCTAGAAAACGTAGGATTCCTATGCGTGATGTTACCTTAAATTAATGCTGGCAGCGAGCGGCACCTTTTTTCTAAATGAGAAAAGTGTTTTCATATAAAAAGAAAAATCTAAAATCTTATTTTATATATTGATAAATGTTGAAATAATAATGGTAATATTTTTGACATATAGGATTAAAAAAATATATATTGTTAATTTCCCATCCAAGTACCAACCAGGCCCAGTTCCGCTTAGCCTCCGAGACCAGACAAGATCAGTTGCACTTAGGATAGTATGGGGAAAAGGAACATGAATACACTGCTGGTGAGAATGTAAATTGTACAGCCACTACAGAAAACAGTACAGAGGTTCCTCAATAATTTAAGAATAGAATTATCATATGACCTAGTAATCCCTCTTTTTTGGTATCTAACCCCAAAATTTGAAAACATTTATCCATAAAGATATATGCACCCCAATGTTCATTGCAACATTATTCATGGTGGCCAAGACATGGAAACAACCGAAGTGTCCTTCAATAGATGATTGGATAAAGATGTGGTACATATATACAATGGAATACTACTCAGCCATAAAATAAAATACTGGCATTTGAGACTGCATGGATAGATCTTGAGATAATCATGCTAAGTGAAATAAGCCAGACAGAAAAAGTTGAGAACCATATTTCACTCATACATGGGATATAAAACTGAAAGCATCAAATGAACAGGAGAAACAAAAACTCATAGACACAGACAACAGTTTAGTGGTTACCAGAGGGAAAGGGGAAGGAGACAGATAGATAGGGGTATAAAGGGGGTCAAATATATGGTGACAGAAAGAGATGTGACTTTGGGTGGTGAACACAAAATGCAATATAATGATGATGTCTTATTGAATTGTACACTTGAAACCTATATAATTTTATTAACCAAAGTCACCCCAATACATTTAATAAAAATAAAAATTTAAAAAATACAATTAGAATTTTTAAAGTTAATTTCACTTTTACTTTTTAAACTAAAATTAAAAGTTCATAGATAGATCGCATTATTTCTATAACAGTATTGGTATTGATATTATTCAAATTCTAATTTAAACATAAGAATTGTTACATATATAATTGTTCATTTGTTCATCTTTAGGTGTGATAATAGTACTGTGGTTATGTCTTCTAATCTAGTGCTTATCTTTGAGCTATATCTAAAATACGTAGGGATAATATGATATTGTGATTGTAATTTGCTTCAAAATAATGTGAAGGGGGAAGGTGACTAAGGGTATAGATAAGTAAGGTTGGCCATAAGTTGATCATGTTGAAACTGGGCAATGAATATAGGGTCCACTGAATTAACTGCTCTACTTTTGTATATGTTTGACATTTTCCATGAAAAAAAGTTAAGGTAAGTGGGGGAGACTACAACCCTGGGTTTATTGTTAAGAAGGGCAAGATAGTAAGTCTGCCACGTCACAGAAACCTGACCAGTCACGCTTCATTATAGATTCCCTCTTTGGCTACCCATCCTTGATCTTGAATCCTCCTTCTGTGCTCAAACTCCTTTCTGCTTCTTTAGATTTTAACTTTGGAAATGCACTCTCTGCTTAACTCTTAAATCCCAGCCCCTCTGGCTGATGGAACTTAACTCTGTATTTCAGTTACTATTGCTGGGTAACAAATCACCCCAAAACATGGTGTATTAAAACCACTTTCTTCTTATCTCTCTTAGTTCTAGGGGTTGACTAGGGTGAGCTGGGCAGTTCTACACTCACAGTCTGTCACGTAGTTACAATGAGGAGGTGACTGAGGATAGAGCTCTCTAAAGACTTCCTCACTCATAAGCCTAGCAATCAATGCTGGCTGTTGGCTGTCAGCCAGAACACCTAAGTATGGCCTCTCCATGCAACCTGGGCTTCCTAATAGCATACTAGTGAGGTCCCAAGAGCTAGCATTCCAAGTAGATCCCAGGTAACACACCTACCACCTTTATAACCTAGTCTAGGAAACATCACTTCAACCATAGTCACTGGCCACAGACATTTACGGGGAGAAAAAGTAGGTCCCACCTCTTAATGGAAAGAGTGCCAATGTCACACTGGAAAGTGAACATATGGAATGAAGATCCTGCTTCAGCCATCTTAGAAAATTCAATCTGCCTTACTGTGGATCCCCCTTGGTATGTACATTTGTTTCTCGTTCTGACCAGTTTCCAATTATCAGCAAGCCAAACAGCACTTTTCCACCCAGAACTATCGTCCATCTGGTCCTGCTCAGCTTGCAGATTCCTCATGGCATCAAAATTCATTCCATGGCATCAAAAATCATTCCAGAACCAGCGCTGCCTCCTCCCAGACTTCTTCTTCTCACCCTGACCCCTCACCATTCCTCCTTCCTCCTCTCTTGCCCCCAAATGTATAAGGATATAACATTAGCAGGTAAAACTGGCCATATACTCTTGAAAAAGTTCCACATTTACACATCTGACCCAAAAAATAGGCAGATATGAAATAAGATGGTAATAGATATGCTTAATTAAAATTTAAAACTATTTAATGACTGCATTTTTTGTGTGTGTGACTGCATTCTTGATGTTGGTTTGTGTCATTATTATATAATGGATAACAAAATTCCTCAATGTCAGTATCCTGGAAACACTCTTAAGTACCAGGCAGGAAAAAAAAAAAATTCTGCACAAAAGATTCTGTCACCAGAAACATTGTGGCACCCTCTGCTGTCGGGAAACAAAGTTTAAAGGTAACCTACCTGAGTTCATTTTCCCTGAAGGATTCTCCAGTATCCTTGTACCATAGGCTGCCAATCATCTTATCCAGATGTAAAAGCATAAATCAGAGAAGGGAGAAAAGTTATAGGGCTTAATTTGGGCAACATAGTGAAGGTAAAGAATGAACATCCAATTAGTGTGTGTAGCTGAATGGTAATAAGTCGGAGAGGGAAAGGGATGCTAGGTAGAGAATCTCAAGAGGTTAGCAGATATGAGTCATCATAATATAGCTATCTTTGTCTAAACCCTTTACAGAAGTTAATCTTCACAAATAAACCATGAAACACAGAAAGGGGAAATAAGTTGCCGAAGGTTACATAGCAAGAACATGGCAGAGCCAAGATACAAACACCAGCAATGTTTCCAGAGCCTGTGTCCTTAACTACTCTATTGTACTGCCTAATAATAACTATGACTATTAATGGTGGTGGTGGGGGGGGTGTCTCTAAATGTATCAAGAATTATTACGTATTATTGCTCTTACCTAAAAGAAAACTGATTGCCAGGAAAATGACTTGCCCCATACTAAGCAGAGAAACTAGGAAGTGATCTAAGTCTCCTATCCACAATTAAGCCATTATGAAGTTTATATTTCTTTCCCTTCTAAATTTAAGAACATATTTGTTCTTTTGAGAAATCAAAATGTATAACTATGACCCCAAAAATTAATGTCCCAAAACACGACCTCACTAAATCTGTCAGCTGCTTTTACAAAGAGAATGGATTCACCCTATAATAAGCTAAAGGCCTACACAACCCACTGATTCATTCACCAGCCAATCAGACAGCTGAGCAGTCACTCGGAATGTTCCACATCCAAAGACCATTTCACTTACCAAGTGAAACCTGTATGAGGAGAGGGGAAGAAAAAACCTTGCCTCACAAAAGTATAAAGCAACCAGTTCCTGTACTCCTCAGTGGAGAAATGAGCCAAACAGGTCTGGGCCAGGAGAGGGATGTCCAAGGGGCTGGAGAGCACTGGGCTTCAGGCTGAATGGACAGGACCAAATTCCTCGTATGGTGCTAAGAGAGGTCTCAAGGTCTATGAGGCACTCTAGACAAAGCAAGGAGCAAGGCCCAACCCACTTGAAGTCATTTGTTCCTGGGCAGACTCTCAAGCCCTCCTCAGTCAGAACCCAGACGGAAATGGTAGAGCCTGGACTCTGTTCCAGTCACTGGAGACTTGGGGACATTGGTATAGTTCATTGGGAGCATACACTGGAGATCATCTAAATGTTGCAAACAGGAAGGATATGAGCCTTAATGTCTATTGAAGGCTTAGTATATATGAGGCACTATCCTTAGTGCTTTAGACTTTAACTTATTTAAACATCACAACACAAATCCTACAAGACTGTTACTACTATCCCTATTTCACAAAGAGTAAAATGGGAACTTAAGAAATGACCTAAAGTCACACACCAGTATGTGTTAGATTGACAGAATTTGAATTTCTGTGCTTCCAAACCATTTCTATTATATCTAGCTGCTCACTCAACAAATAATTCATGACATCAGGCAACTCGGAGTTATTTTAGACTAGCCTAGGAGCTCAAATGTTTGGATATACAAATACATCTAGATTGCAATGCCCAGCTGACATTGGGAAATACAGCTTGGAGAAGATACCTCTATTTATTCTTTCATGTTTTCCATTCTTCTCTCATTTTCCCCATGTCTCCCTTCTCCCAATCCAGATCATGTCTCATATGTCTTAGGTAGGTGTTTATCCAAGGGGACAACCATATTTATTCCAGCCTCCAATGTATATACACATACAGAGACTCAGAAGAGATACTGGTGCAGAAAACAAAGAAAAATTTTCCATTGCAGGCTTTCAAATAAAGCTGGGGCAAGTCAAGTGAAGTTTGCTGGAATTCAGCTTGACTAAGCAAAACCAGAGTAGGCTGGACTATGGTCTTCCAGCTCTAAAGTCTATGATTCTATTATTTAAACGAACCCATTAATCTGCACAATGAAATAGCCCCAAAGAAATACATCAAATCACAAAGAAAAAGGTCAAAAGAGACAGATTAATTCTAATACTGCTCTTAAAACATCAACATGATTTGATTGAAAAAGAAGTACACAGATTACACCACCCAGCACTGCTTCGCTCTCAAGAGAGTGGAAGGTGCCGTGCCACAGGCCACCATCCCCAGAGGTCTAGCCAGGAAGAGATTATTCATCTTATCCTCTGCAAGGTACATTCCGCCCAGATGGTCTGACCAGATTACCTTCCATTCAAAGGATGCCAGGACAAAACAGCTGTCTTAGTTAGGATCTTTGAACACGGATTTCTCCATATTCTTGCCTCAGTTAATCAATTTTACTCCCTTTGGAAGTACGGTTAACCTTTGAACAACATGGGTTTGAACTGTGCAGGCCTATTTATAAGGGTTTTTCTCAATTGGCTAGCATTGTTCAAGGGTCAAACAGAAGTTGGGACTCCATGCATGCAGAGGGCAGATGTGGACTTTCAATTGCACAGGCAGTCCACACCCCTCACTCCACCTTCAGGCGTCAGCTCAATTAGGAAAAAAGCCTCCATCCTTCTCTCCATGGCTTTCCCATACACCCCACCCCATCAGAGATTTGGGGAAAAGCCACTGCACATGCATGGCCTAAGCCCTTTCTAGGCTCTAGCTTTGCTCCCTGGCAGTTGCAGTGTGTACGACACACTGCTCCTCTCCTCAGGGCAGAACTTCCCCGTAGGAGGCCTGTAGCCAGGGGCTATACAGGTAAATTTAATTTAGAATAGGAACAAACTCAAACTGGCCATGGTTTCAAGTCACAATCTCCCTTCTCTGATGGCAGCAATATCTGACTCCCAAATTTACTTCTCAATTCAGAACTTGATTCAGAAATCTGGAGAAATATAACCCTTTAAAACTTTGAGAAGGCACAGATCATATTAAGTTCCATAACAGGTACTATCCTAGTTGCTCTGAAAGAAATCAGAATTCAACAAGGGAGATTAACTTAATGTGTAAATAATCTAAGCATGGCAGGCTGGAACAAATGCCAATCAGATTTTTCAAGCAAATGTTGTTGTGATGCCAAGTGGGAGGTGGGGGGTAGGGGGTGGTAAACAATCAGGGATGAGTTTCCAAAAGCAATCTTTTGATGTTGTGACTGGGCCTTAGGAGCAAGACCCAGAACTTTTTTTCAAAGTTCTCCAGGCTCAGGTAGGCTCAGCTCCTCAGAGTCCCTACACGAGGATGAGGAGCCAACGGCCAAGACTCACCTAAGTTCACTCTACTGGCAATTGTTGAAACTGCAGTAGCATCATCTATACAGGCTAAAGAGCTGTTTAGCATACTTAGCTCATTTTGAATTCTGACTCTAAGAAAAATAGAATATGCAAGAGGAAAGGGACAAAGAGTTAAAGCGGCACAGTTGGAATGTTTGCCTCTCGGGGAAAAAAAGTGCAACCAGCCTGATGCTTTGATCCTGATCAGAGGTTTACAAGAGTAGGTGCTTGGCATGCCAAAGCAACAAAATGTGAGCAAGGACAATCCTTAATAAACTGAGGAATAGCAGGCATTACCCTAAGGAACCTGCATATCACATATCACAGAATGAGTCCATTAATCGACATCCACAGGAATTTAAGCTTAACTGCTTACTCTAGAGAACATATAGGTCACAGGATTACACAGCTCCCAAGCAATATACTTTTGTGGGTCCCTGTGTGGCAGAACCAAGCCAAAAAGTTGCCCAGAAGAGGCTGTTTCTAAGAGCTCCTTACTTACCGAGCCACTTGACACACTGTTAGAAATCCACAAAAGCACTCCTATAGCACTGTCACACATACACCTCTGCTAAGCCAGGAACAACTTGAAGTCATTTACTGTCTTACTCATTTTTTTTTTTTTTTTTGGTAACCCAGCTCTAGATACAGAGCCTGGCATATAACTGGTACAAAATAAATTTTTTAAGTGGATAAGTGAATAGATGAAACTATCAACCAGATTTTAGCATGACTTAATTGATTCCTGTCTTCTAGTTTGAGAAAGGTTCATGATACCATCACATTTCAAGCAATACATTCTAGTACAAAACATTTCTGCAGGTCTTTTCAAGGAATTTTTGTACATACATGTACACACAGTTCTACCAGATTCTTAAATACGGTGAAACTTGGGAACGTTCTTTTAATCTCACTAGAAATTCAACAAATTCTTATGAGCAAAGTATAAGATGAAAATCCCCATCCCTGGTCCTCAAAAAGTAATAGGCTCTCTCTCTCACCCCAATCCTCCTGGGTTAGGGTGCTTCCATAGCCCACTTCCTTACCTCCTCTTAGCCCCCATCAGTTACATCCTGTGTTTCTGTCTTCCACAAGTCAACTGCTAGAGGCTTTTAGTTGCTTTAGTGGTACCTCCACAACCACCCCTGCTTTGTCCACAGGAAGCTTTATATACACTGTTTCATATACAGTGTTGAAATGAAGAGGGGAAAGGCAAAACTTGAACCACAATGAAGGAAATATTAAGTCCTTTAAGACTGGTACAGAGGGATGTATTGCATAAGAGGGAGAAATTACAAAAGAACCTTGGATATTAATTAGCATTCATGGAGAAGATAAACTTTGACCTGGTCTGTGAAGAAGAGGCAGGCCTATGACAACATTTTTCTAAGAATGACTGTTCCATGAAGAAACAATATGTGCAAAAGCAGGAGCAAAAAATTCAGAAGAGGTGTGTTTAAGTATATGTAAATGAATAATGAAAAATAAAACTGAAAAGATAAAATTGGAACAATATTGTAAAGACTTCAAAGCAAGGAACCTGTGCTTAATTAAATACAGTTGGAAATCCATACTTTATTCTGACCAAAATTATAGTAAGTCTAAGCTTAAGAAAAGTAATCTGGCAGCATGGATGTGAGAGGGAAGGCATAGAGTGAAACTGAATGTAAGACAACCAGGTAGTTCTAACTCTATCATGGGAATGAAAAGGGATGTGTAAAACCAAAATAAAAAAAGCAGACCTGCCCAAAGGTGGCATACAATCCAAAGGATTGCCTGGATAAACACAAGGAAAAATGTCCACATGAAAATGACAGTAAGAAACAAGACCACATAGGAAGAAATTAATTTTATGAATGTAATGCGAATAGCAAAAATTTTAAGAGAACTTAAGCAGAGATGATTATTTTAAAAAATGGCATAGAATTTTGATATCTACCTAATATCTAATTAACTTCAAATTAATTTACTGACTACTGAATACCTATTAAGTGCCAGGAACTTAAAAAGGATGTTGGCTCCTTAGTATTCACATTCATCTTGATTCATGTCTAAA
Organism: Pteropus vampyrus; assembly: GCF_000151845.1. Taxonomy (NCBI): domain Eukaryota; kingdom Metazoa; phylum Chordata; class Mammalia; order Chiroptera; family Pteropodidae; genus Pteropus; species Pteropus vampyrus. The sequence continues at coordinate 3,784,947 of NW_011888837.1, forward strand.
ATTTTTTTAAAAATTAAAAAAAAATTTAACATGTATACAATATAAAAATAGGTTTTAGTGAAAAAAAAAACCAAGATTGATTTAAAAATCCATGACACCATTACCATACTATTACTTCAAACATAAGCTAAAATATCATACAGAGCTCCATAGACTAGTTAAGACTCTAGAAACAAGAGATAAAAAACAACTTGATACACACTTCTTTAATGATAAAAAGGTCAATGAGCTTCTATGCATCAAGAAATTCATAAACATATTGAGCTACTGGTTTTTAAAATTAGTACACTAAGATACAAATTCTGTGCTAGGGCAACCTTATTTTAGGCACAGAGAATTCTGCTGTACCTTATTTCACCGACAGACAATTCTACTATTCCTAACATCAGACTAAGCATTTAACATTCCTGCAAGCTTTTAAAAACTCTCTATGAACAGGAAATTTTAAAAATGAAGTTATTTGTTTAAACAATAACAGTAGTTATCACTGAAAGACAAGATTGTGAGTTTACCTTCTTAACATTTCCTACAATAAAGATATTTTTGAATCAAAAAAATGCCAAAAAATTTTAAGACATTTCCATTTTAAGTTATTACATATTGAATGCTAAGGAACTTGTGATTGTGAATTAGAACTGTTGAAGAATTTTAAGCACTGAACTGAAACGTAATGGACAAATCCTTGAAGAAAACCAGGGTACTATATCCTAGACTTCAAGGGCATTTGAAAATTGCTTCAAGCATATGACTGGATATCATAAACAAGCAATTACATACAAATTCTGCAATATTCTGGACAAATTTAGATCTAATTGAGGATATAAGTAATCCAATTTTGAATTAAAATAAGACAACTAAAAATAAAAGGTCTATCAAATCATGAGCTCCTCCATAATAGATGACTTAGCTATCAAGGGTAGTTTAGCAAAACAGAAGTTTGAATCAAAGGCAGTGTGGTACACGGGGATTGGGGTCATAAACCTGGAACTGATTCCCAGTTCTAACATTTAGTACCTGTCATTTACTCGAGCATGTCATTTAACCTCTGAAACCTAGCTTTCTCATCTACGAAACAAAAACACCTACTCTACAGAATTATTATAATGATTAACACTAATGCATAAGCCTAGCACATAGTAGATTCTCAAAACAGACTTTTGTTACTATTATAAACTCACTCCTACTCAAAGATCTAACAATTAGATGATTAAAAGCAATAACACGATTTAAACTAGTTTAGCAGAACAACGGAAACAAAAAGTATTACATCTAGAAAACTAGTCTTTCCTTATCTGTATACTGAGTGGTAACACGTAGCAAGATATCTCATTCATTCCCTGAAATCAAGATCAGCATTGAGCTCTACCCAGGCCAAGAAAAAGATGAAGGGAGAGAACACAGGATTAGAACACAGAAGTTGGGAAGGCAAGACAGAATAGAGAAATTCTGGGCTCAAAATTGGAAATCGATACTGCTGCTTTTATCTAGATAAAGATATTTCAAAAAAAGAAGAAATATATCAGAAATATTAGGATTTTTATTTATAAGACTATCTTTTTTATTCATACAAGATAACCTTTTTATAAACAGGCTAAGTTGGATACTGGGATATTACTGTAAAAGTTCAGGAACATCAAACATCACTGTGTACTTTTGTTCCTGAATTAAGAGGTATATTTAATTCCATTATATGAGTCCAAAAAAGTATTATGAAATCAGAGATCTTGCCAGGAATATTCCATGCCCCTTCTAATCATTCGTACCTTTGAAGCATTTAAGGAAAAAAGAATCCACCCACTGACAACAAAGACAGCCACTCCATGCTTAAAGAAAAACAAGGAAAAAGCTAGTCAAGTATGAGGAACACGAGAATGCACCACCATTAAGGACAGGGACTTTTGCGTATATTGTTCTCTGTTGTCTCTACAGCATATACTGTTCTCTGTTGTCTCTACAGCATCTAGAACCATACCCAGCACAAAGTAGTTGCTCACTGAATACCTACCTACTGAATAAATGAATTGTTCTTAGAAGAAATAATTTTGGGCAACCAAAACAAAATTATTTTCACGTTGATGGTTTCCTAAAGGCGTGGAAGAGTTCTATTATTTTACATTTTTCTCAACTACTCTTATGGAAGAATAACTCAAAAGAAAAAGAGGAGACATTTTTTACATAAGACTATATTGTCCTACTTGAGCCAAAAACAAAGTCAAAAGTGGTTCCCTGGAAGAAACTTTCTATAAAACACTGTTCCAATATAATTTTATTAGCAGTTATTACGTCAAAATTCACATTTAGAGGATCCAAAGGACTGTCTTAGAAAATTCTAATGCATATGTAATTAGATTTTAACTGTAAGATAGAACATATTCTCACAGCACAGCCCTTAAAAAGTCAAGAATAATACTGAGAATTAAGTACAGTTCTATCAAAAACTAGAAGTGAAGTCTGCGTGCATAGTGCCACTTAAAGCAAAGTTCCATGAAAGTATACATACTTCTATGGATGTGAATTTCAGTGGCAAACATCATTGGCTTTCAAAAACCTGACTCTAAAGGAATTTCCAATCAAAACACAAGTGCAGTGTCTTTCATTAAATATAGAGCTATGATAATTCTGTAAAGAGACCCTGAATCCTTAAGTACTTGCAATATGATTTTATGCTGTGACACTAGTACAAAACACACCAACTCTAATGCATAGATTCTGACACATTATGACAATAGGATACTAAAGATAGCCTTTTTCTATCAGAAAATGCTGAGTTTTCCAGTGCAGTATAGGCTGGTCACTGCTGATCAAGTGAAATTCTACAACCTCCAGCTTGAGCAGTATTGTAGGATTCACAAATGTTACACTTCATGCCTAATATATGGAACTGGACTGTAGATCTTCTATTGCAATCATTGCAGAGAATCTGAAAAGTGAAGAGATGAATTCGAATTAAGTATATTAAACCTTACAGATATAAAGTGGCATTGTCTGCTCAAAATAATTCCTCAAAGATCATACTGAAGATATGAAAACACACATATATAAGTTTAAACACTTTCATAAGTAGAAATACCTTTCATTTGTCCACTGAAAACTCTAAGAAGTTATTAAAAGTAGCTCTGAATTCAGAAAATGAAAATGTGGATTACAGCCAAGAAGTCTATTTTAAAATAGTTCTCAAGTAGTATAAATAGTGCTAAAACAAAAATTAACATAGGCATTATCAGATCAATACCTATACAGGTCCTTGACTTACAATGACTTACAACGAATGGGGTTACATCCTGATAAACCCACCATAAGTCAATACTATAAGTCAAAAATGCATTTAATACACCTAACCTACCAGATATCAGTTTTGCTTAGGCTGTTTCTACTGAAAGTGTATCACTTTTGCACCATCATAAAGTCAAAAATTGTAAGTCAAATCGTCATAAGTCCAGTACCATCTGTACTTACAATTCAAAATAACATATATATTTCATTATTTTTACTGACACTTAGAAAATGTTTCATAAAACAGATTTTTACATACTTATAATATTTTTGCTTATTCTTTAGATTTAATATACTAAGTTCCTAGTCTTCTAGGCCTCAGGAATGAATTAAAGTCCAAAAGTAGTACCTAAAATTGAACTAAGAGAAGTTTTTGGCTCATCTCTAAAATGACAGTAAGGTGCTATTAAGGAATTATCTTCCAGTACTAAAATCCTGAAAAATATAAAAAGTGTTAAGCTGAAAATCGATCAAAACTATGTGAGAAAAGCATTAGCTTTAGAATAGTCAAACTATAATAAGGAGAAAACTCCAAAATTTACTCTAATTTGAAAAATAATTCTCAAGAATATGATCTAAATGCAGAGAACAGATTAGTGGTTGCCGATAGCTAGTGAATTGGGGAATGACTGCTAATGGGTACAGTTTCAGTGATGAAAATATTCTAAAATTGATGGTGACCATGTTTGCACAACTCCAACAATACGCTAAAAAGCACTGAATTATATACTTTAAATGGATGAGTTGTGTGGCATGTGAAACATATCTGATTAAAGCTGTTATTTTAAAAAATGATCTACATGAAACGAAGCACGCTGCAGCCTCTAGTAAAACATCACATGATTATCAGTTATTATTGGTTATTATCAATATTCTAAAAGTGACCAATCATTAACCTTACTAACAATTCAGTTACCCTCATGAATTATGAAATGCTCCAGTGTGTATAAAACAAAAAATAATTTTTATTTGGCTTTGGTTAAGTGGTTATGATCTTTCTGTGTGTAAATATGAGCAAAACTGAAGATGTTTAAAAAATTCAGATGTCCAAAAATTATTAAAGCACCAGAAAGCTAACTTTAAGTTGCAAGTTAAGACCAAATAAAAAAGTCTTAAGATAGAATAAACAGGGTAATAAACATTAAAAACCAAAAGTAATCTTTAAAAATCAGCAAACATGTTTGATCGAGATAAATTTAAAATAATTAAAAATAAAACATAGTTAAAATAAAACATTTAATGAGTAATTCACCTCGACTTAGTTAACATTACTGACTGATTCTGGCAAGTAATGTATAAATAATTCAGAAGAAAGTTTTTGCCTGCCATCTAGTGTTGGAAAGAATTGCACGCAAAGTTATTCTTAGAACTTTTTCCCCTGGTCTTTTGAATTCAAAGTAACTAAAATTTAAAGATTATTTTGTCCTTCCCATTAATCATCACATTGGCATCTATGCCAAAGGAGTATTTTTAGACAGAGTTGATCAAAAGGGCAAAAACAAACAGGAATATCAACAAAGAACCTGAAAAGTTTTAAACACTGATTCTACTCACATCCACAGTCATGTTCTGATATTCTGATGGCATAGGAGTCTGTGCTACCTCATCATCCAATTGTCTCCAGTATCTACTCATATCTAAAGCAGAGTGCATACATAATGGACATCTGTAGCCTCTAGAAAAGATAGGAAAGTTATTTTCCAAACAATTAAACGGAGTATATCGACTCAAGTATACAAGAAGATGCATGCTAACTGATACATAAACCAGACAAGACAAAGCATTATTCTATATTTCAAGACAATCTGTTACAAATCTGGAAACTTTTACCCTACAAGTTTTCAATTAAATCCCATATCATACAGTATTTTTTGAAACTTACTTCTTTTTCCTCAATTCTCTAAAACAAAAAGTAATTAGTCCATGGTCTTTGTAGAATATACTATTTTTAGAAACCAATTAAGCTGCTTTTTAGCTCAACAACCTCAATTACTGAATATATTCAAGCAAAGAGACTGTATTCCTTAAAACTTATTCAGATATGATTTCCTTTCTAAAAATTCTGAAAGTTTCCTTTTATCTGGCTATTATAGTAAATTAAAATCTCTGGTCATCAATTTGCAAGACCAAAACACATTTTACAAGTCTCCTCTTTCCTAACTATTCTTACCTCAATTTAACATCCTTCTCCCACAATAAAGTCTCAGATTTAAATAATCTCGTTACCAGCTTTCTTTGTAGGTCATTATACTAGACCAATATAACTACTTAACAGAATTTTAACATGCTTCAGCATTTTCACAAAACTATGACTGCCTCTGGCTGAGACTGTGCCTCCTGGTAGGTATAGCCAGAAAATCAGGAGTTCCTATCTGTTTGTAGGATGAGATAAGGCATAATAGAAACATGGAGACAAAAGTGTAGTTCTACATTCCCCAATATGCTTTGCACCCAGTTTAACACTACTCTTCTACCCTACCCATTTCAATAAAAATATGTCATGCCCAATATGGTATAAATAAGAGCAATGAAAAAAAAAAAAAAAACAGACATCTTACTATTATAATTTTTTAAAATCCCAAACACTCACTCTTTCAACATTTCTTCATAACACGTTCTGAAAGAAAACATGACATCATTTTAGTAAAGCAAAAACTATCTCCACTATTTTCAAACATTTTTGAGAAAAGAAACCAAAGTTATACTACCTATGTAAAAGATGTCCACACGGTAAGACGTGAGCAACAACACGAGATGTGTGAATGTCCTGCAAAAGAAAATAACTGTTAGTGCTTGCATGAAGACAATATAAACATATAAGTATTTTAAATTCACCAGGGGATAGTCCCAAAGCAAAAATTATTTTAAGCTTACCTCCAAACATATCGGACAATTCTGCCGAGAAACATTTTCAATACACTGTTTAAAAGAGAAACTCAAATTAACAAAAGCTTAACTAGATGGAAATGACAGATATAACAATATCATTAATAATAAAAACTAATAAAGGAAATAATACCTATTTAGTAAAGGTAATAATTAACATTAATACATGTTTCTTATATGTCTGACAAAAACAGCTTAACTCTCACAACCATTTCAGCTCTTGCACTTTATCTGAAACAATGATATTGCTCAATATATCTTAATTATTCAAATTATCTTCATTTTACAGATAAG
>NW_011888837.1:3791449-3793696 GCF_000151845.1 Pteropus vampyrus
TCACCAGGGGATAGTCCCAAAGCAAAAATTATTTTAAGCTTACCTCCAAACATATCGGACAATTCTGCCGAGAAACATTTTCAATACACTGTTTAAAAGAGAAACTCAAATTAACAAAAGCTTAACTAGATGGAAATGACAGATATAACAATATCATTAATAATAAAAACTAATAAAGGAAATAATACCTATTTAGTAAAGGTAATAATTAACATTAATACATGTTTCTTATATGTCTGACAAAAACAGCTTAACTCTCACAACCATTTCAGCTCTTGCACTTTATCTGAAACAATGATATTGCTCAATATATCTTAATTATTCAAATTATCTTCATTTTACAGATAAGGAAACTCGGTGAGTTAAGACTTAATCAAAGATGCAGAGATAATGTTTGGAACCTTTCTATTTTATACGTATTTTACTCCAAAGCTAAACTATTTAATAGTATTGATAATAATAACAGTTCATATTATTGAGATTTTACTACATGCTGTATGCTAAGTTCATTACTTGTACTAGCTTAACTAATACTTCAATCTCTAAATGAAAAAAGTGTAATTATTATCCCACTTTACATATGAGGTACTTGAGGCCCAGAGAAGCTAAAACAACTTCCATAATTGCATGCTTATAAGAGGTGGAACTATATTTGAGCTCCAATAGGCTATCTCCAGGGCCTGAGTTCTTAACTTTGACAAGACAGTGTCTGATTAGATGTAAGAAGATAAGGGAAAGCACCAAGCAAGCCATGGATGATGCGCAGGTTTTTTAAGCGAGCACTTGAGTAGATGGGTAGGACCAGTTACTAATACAGACAATAAAAGATAACTGAGAAACAGAACAAAAATATAAGAGAATATGTGCATGTAAGTTTTGAAAGACAGCATAGCTTATCTTGCTATCACCCCAGACTCAAGTCTATAAAACCAAACTCAATATTTTAGCTAGAACAAATTCACAATCTATTAAACAAGTACCATAAGCCAGGGCTAAAAACCATGAGGGCCATCTTTACATAGCCCTATTCTTTTTCCATTATACCTTGTCACTATATCCCATAAATCTATTATTCATCTCAATTTCTCTTACCACTTTATTATTTTAGGTCAGTTATTACCTATTTTTAAAAATCCACATTAGTCTCTCTATTCTCTAAATTCTTATATTAGATAGAATCAGTACTATAAATGATAACTTATTACATTTTTTCTAAATAATGGAAAATAATTTTAAGGGCTTAGGATCATGATATAATTGCTACACCTGGATTAAAAATTATTTCTTTAATTATGAAAAAAATATACATATATTTCTGAATTTTCTTGGAATGCGGTGCTAACAGATCACACTGTTCTGTACTTCTGTACTATGCATTGTGAAAGCTATTCTTGAAACTAGTACCAATAAATATCCACAAACCAATTTAAGAGTTGTCAACATTACACTAGCAACTGATATAAATATTCATATACACTATAAAGAGGTGGTATGGTGGATCAGATATTCTGAGGTGTATATTTTAAAAAAATCTATTCCTTCCTTAAGACTGCTTAAAAATAAAAAGCAACATGGTTTTACTTGGTAATATCTGAAAATTATGCTTCAAAACATTAGGATTTAAGCTCATTTTCAAAAACATTGTAATACTTTTAAAAATTATTACAATTGATACCTTGTGGTTTCCTTGGAGATTCATAGCTAAACATAAGTTACATTTCGAACAGTGGAAAAAATCTTCCTTTGGACCAATCCTAAAATAAAATATGTGAAAGCCAAATGATTAGATTTTACTACAGTTCATTATAAGTTTAGTTTTACTGTAAAGAAAGTTCAAACCACACTGAAGAACATGAGGTAAACCCCCACCTCCCACAAGCATTCCCCAAGTGTAAGCAGAACGGTATTTACCCTTTGAAGTCTTTTTTTCTATAAAACTGCAAGCACGTGCACACATGTGCACACCAATACACTTTGGGTTTCATTGTTTACGTAAATGGATTCTTCCTATATCTCCTGTTCTGCAACTTTTTTTCACTTAGCAATATAGCACGAAGATTATTCTGTCTGTCTATATAGAACTACTTCATTCCTTTTCATAGTTACATACTATTACAGTATAGATATAATTTTTTAAAATATTCCCTATTGACATAATTTACTGTCTTTAGTTAATTCAATGATATAATAAATACCTTATACAGAAATCACTTAGCCTACATGTTGATGACTTTTTTTATAAGATCC
>NW_011888837.1:3794606-3800014 GCF_000151845.1 Pteropus vampyrus
GAAAGAAGATGAGCTCTTTTAAACTGCGTAAACAAGAAAATATCTTATGGATAGGAGGGCAAAAACATAAAAGAAGCCTGAATCCTGTTTAACTACATAAATCAGACTTTTTCCATGAGAAATAAAAACTTCTACCTTTCCTGAGCCCCTGTTATTTTGAGTTTTGATCACAAGATGCTAAAACCATGTTCTAATGAATATACAGTTTTTATAATTTTTTGTTTTCTAAATGGGTAATCGATTATCCTAATGCCCTTTCCAGATTTGAAATACCACTTGTTATAAATTAATGTATAAATATGTGAATGTATACACATACAAACGCTGTTTCTCCATTTATCTATTTGTCCATTACCTGAACAAAGAGCACACCATTGAAATTTCTCTAGTTTCATGTTTTGCTGTGTGGAAAGGCAAGCCCCTCTTTGTTGTTTTGAACACTTCCTGTTCAAAATCTGCTTTGCTACTGTGAATTTTCTCTTCCAGATGAACTTCAGAATTAGCCTGTCAAATTCCATAAATAAAACCCTATAGGTAGGTTTCCACTATTCCCCAAGATAGGATAACAGAAACTGGATCTACCCTCCTGCCTAAAACAACAAAAAAACAGACAAAATATAAAAAAACAACAGTTTCTCACTGAACGTCAGGCAGTGAAGGACAGTGATCTGTGAGAGACAGGAAATAAACTAAGAGAGCCCTACGACTGCCCCAGTTTATTGCCTAAAGAGTCTTCAGGCAGTAGGATGGGTTGGAGGAATTGAGGCAGAGCCAGGAAGACTTCTTGATTAAGAAGATGAGCTAAGAATCCTGGGAAACCAAGGCAGTTAGAGTTCATAGGACACAGTACCAGAGGAAGAACAGAAGCGTCCCTCAAGTATTTAGTAGAATACACCATCAACGCATCCATGTGAGGAAACTACCCAAGGTTCAAGAGAACTAGAAAGAACAGTGCTCGGCACTCACATGGCCAGGATCAGCGCTGATTCCCATCAGCGAGACTAGAAAACCTTTTAATTCATGGGGTACAGTGCTCAGGAAGGTAGTGCCTCAGCAGTCTTAGAAAAAGCACACTTCTGCAGATCTACCCAGTAAATTATAAAAGCAAGTCCCAGAATACCAAACTGTTCCCAAGTAACTCAACGGCATCCTAAAATAAAGCTCAAAAAGATTTAATAGGAATACAAAATTATTCATCACACAGCAAGGTAAAAATCACAATGTCTGGTATCCAATCAACAATGACCAGGCATGCAAAGAGGCAGGAAATAACAAGCCAAAATGAGAATAATCAATCAAAATTGACCCCAAACTGACAATGTTAGAATTAGCAGAGAAGGACATTAAAACAGCTGTTATAACTATATACCATGTACTCAGAGAGTTAGCACGGAAACAGTATATATAAAAAACCCAACTCAAACTTCTAGAGATAAAAATTACAATGGCAGATTAGATATTGATAAAGAAAAGATTAGTCAACTTGAAGCCGCAGTAACTGAAACTATTAAAAAATAAATAGAAAAAAGAACTTTAAGAAATCTAATACACATGTAATTGTAGATCTCAAAGGTGGGGAGCAGGAGAAGGGGGAAGACAGAGAAAAGATGTGACCAAAATTTTTCTAAACTTGATGAAACAAACCCACAAGTTCAAGAAGATCAATAAACCCTAAGCACAAGCAACATAAAAAAAAAAAAAAAAAAAAACCAACCCTGTATCACGGAACATATAATCAAACTGCTCAAAACCAGCGATTAAGAGAAAATCTTAAAAGCAGCCTGTGAAGACTGAAAATTAACATCTTCCTACAACCCACTCTTGTAACTGCTAGTATTTTCAACCCTTTCTGGCTTCTACGTCTTTATGCCATTTCTTTACAATATTTTTTGGCTTTTCTCCCACAGAATTTAACACAAGTCATTATAATGATATATCTTGTTTGCTGAATAAAAATTTTAAATTTTGGCACCTGGAGAAAAAAAGCCACCTGTGGAAAAAAGACAAGTACAGAAGGAACAAAGAATGACACCTGATTTCTCACTGGAAACAATGCATGTGAGAATGCAGTAGAGCAATATTTTTAAAGTACTGAAACAAAAATCGAGCTAGAATTCTACATTCAGCAAAATTATCTTACAAAAATGAAAGCAAAATAAAGATGTCTCAGACACGCAAAAGCCAAAAGCATTCATTACTAAGAGAACCTGTTTAAACAAATAACAGTCAATGTGGTTTCAGTGCTGTAGCTATAATCAGAGCTGATCTGGCAGGCTCTGGAGCAGTGTCTCTCAAACAACCTCAAATAAGGTAAGAAATTTTTTTACATACTGACCCAGTTCTCTCTTCCTCCTCACACACACATACACAATACACGCAAAATGCTAACAAAAGTTCCATGAAACAGTGCTTATCTTACCATGTATTCATCTTTCACTGTCTTTTTTAAAATGGTGGTAGTGACTCATTAGATTCATTTCAGTTTAAAATATTCTATATATCTGTTTTACTCCCATCCTCAACCCCAGTCTCTACCTACACCCCACTGGCCTTCTCTCCATTCTTTTACTGTATTCTCTAAGGCTTGGTTATTTACTTAGACCCCAGCCCACTTTGATCTATTCAGCCTTGGCCTAACACTATTAAAATTTTACTCACTTTCCTACAAATGACAGCTCCAATTTCCTAAAATCTGACAAATTCTGTAGTACTGATTGCTTATTAAACCCATTCTTCCACAAACAGAATATAAAGACAAGAATCATGCCTTCTAATCCATTAATGTTCTACACATAGCAAAGATTTGTCTGATGTTTATTTAATAACTTAAAGAAATGGGAAAATATGTATCCTTCTCTTGATTTAAAGTATCATTTTATTAGCATTTTATTTCCCCAATTCAGTTTAACTTTTAAACTTTAAAACAATACCTGTTCATTATTTAAAATGTGTAAAACCCAGAAGAACATGCACTAACAAACAAATGTATCAACCAAAACTTAAAATTACTCATGATCCCACCACCCATGGGTAACTACTGCTAACATTTTGATATGTGTGCTATCTTAACGCTTTTTTACCAATTATTTTTTTAATCCCAAATATTACTCAAGAACATTACCTTTAATAGGGGCTTGCAAATTTAACAATCTCCCAAACATAAAGGTTGCTTCTAATTTTTCATGATTATTTTTATTGCCACTATATATATACTGTACATAATTCTTGGTACATATCTCTATTTCCTTGGAACAACCTAAACATGGAATTACACAATCAAAGAGCTGGTACAATTTTTAAGAACAGAAATCAGAACATAGGAACTACATCTGCTATATCATATTATCATAAACAGTTTAAGTATATTCTGGTGCTTGTTTAACAACGAGAAATGATATTTCTCCATTTAAAAAAAAAAAAGTTAATTCCAGTACATTTTGGTAAGGATAAGTACTCACTGTCAAAATATTTTAGATCAGATATCTGCTCCTGATTAACCTATTTCTCGTTTGCCCTGAGAATGCTGGTGGCTGCAGCATTTACCGAGATAACTCGCAGATTACAGTCTTAACCTTAAACCCTCAAAGTTGGCCACAAAATACCTCGTTTGTTATTATTTTCACATAGTTCTAGTGGATCGATAATCTTTGGAAACATTTTATTTATAGCACTCTGTTTTTATAAATTTTCCATTTGTAAAATATAATAATTCTCAATTGCTAAAAATGTCAAATCCTAGAAAACTTAGCATTCCTATGCATGATGTTAAACTAACAATGGGAGTAAGCTGCACTTTTTTTTCCTAAACAGGAAATGGGTTAAAGAAAAACTGAAACCCTATTTTTAGGGCCAATCACTCTTTAAGAAATACTGCCACAGTCAAAAGATTATCTATAACTATCAATAGCTATTTTAAAATGTAAAAGCAGGACTAACATATTAAACTCTGTAAGAAGCACTGATTTCATTGCAGTGACTACTACCTAAGGGGACGAACAATTTTTCGAGCCCACACCCTCAGCTCAGAGTCAAAGACAGCCTAGAAGTACTATAAGCACCAAGAGTAGGAGAAATCTGGATAGGAGAATTATGAGGAAGTCTTGCAGATTTGTTTAATGGACTAAAAGCAATAATTAAGTTTCATAATATATTTAAGACAAAAGTGTTTGTTTTAACATCCAAAAGAGAGCTCAATGTAAAGAAGGTACAGATATACAGCAAAAAGACTGTAACAAAAATATAAGAATTCATACGTCCAAATGACATAATTTTTTTAAATGTTATTGTGAGAAAATAGTTTCCAATGATGCTGCTACTGCAATTTTTAACTCGTCTTTTGATATTTTTACTATTTTAAAAAATTGTCATTATTTGATGATATGTCATTCTGACTAAACATAGTATTTGCCATTCTTATTTTGATCACAGTATCTTTCAGTAATTAAAAAAAAGTTCTGAAAATCCTCAGAAGTGTGAATTTTCAGTGTGCCATAGGCACTCATTGAAAGAACTGTACAATAAATGTTTCAAAAGTTTCTGAGCAATAACAACAGATATAAGGCCTCCTAAAATACCTACTTGAAGTGATCATTTTCAAAAACCTGACTCATATAACTTTGATACCTAATATAAAATATAAAACAACTTTCTTATTTGAAAATTTCTTAGTTATGTCATATATTATTAACTAGACACTTCCCAAATACATGTTATACTCCCAGAAAGGATTCTAAAACCAAGTGTTAGAAACCCTACAATCTGAGATTTACACTGCACAATTAGCAAGTTAAAAGTTCTAAGAAATAAATTAAATGCAGCACTTAAAAAAGCTAAATGACTAAAAAAACCTTTTTCATACAATATCCATTTTATATCAGAATTTAGTTTCTTTTTTGATCGAATTTTTTAAAAGAATTGTTTTAAATATTAGAATTTTATTCTATCTCAGGTATCTTCCAAGAACAAAGAAAAAATCTACTTTTTTAATAGCATAAACTCATTCTATTTTGCAATTACCACATGGGTCTATTGTACCCTTTTATAAATCTGATACATTATGCGATTTTAGTAATCTTATTTTTCCTATATCTTGAAACATTTTGCTATTTCAGCATCCTAGGAATTCTTTTACTTTAATCATCAGTTATTCCTAATTATCCTGACAAAAAAAGACTAAAATGCAAAGTATGGTATACAATGGAAGGTAGAAACACCTGAAAAGGTGACACAATATGAAAAAAATCACTACTTTTACATCATCTTTCAGTTTTCTTTTTGCATTGCTCAAAGTGTTACATCATCTCTTAAGAAGGTTTTAAAAAAAGTTTGGATACATCTTCCTTGTAAGTTTTTTTAGTTTTCCTTGAATATACTTGAGAATTCAGAATTTTTCATTTTTCACCCATAAG
>NW_011888837.1:3801024-3811348 GCF_000151845.1 Pteropus vampyrus
CTGTATACAAAGCACTCCCCAGTATCAGAATTTAAACTCTGAAAATACCTTATCTAATGAAACTTAATATTTACCAGGTATAGAAATTTAAATTTTGAAAATACTGATCTCATGAAGCTTAATATATACTAGGTAGGAGGAGATGTGTACTTTGCAGTCTCAACAACTTGAAAGTCAATCAATAAACTATAAAATGTGATTTCTCGGCTGTGATAGTGGTAATTAAATACTACATGCAGATCTGACATACAAAATAACACTGCACAGTAATGAAAATGAACTGAAGCTCATGAATCAAATAGGATGAATCTTAGAGACAAGGCTCAATTGTTTTTAAAAAGCCACAGAAAAAGTACACAGTATAATTTTTAAAATAAGCAAAACTAAATATATATAACTCCTACTCCATGATGATAAAGTAGCCTGTATAAAACCAAAGCTCCTACTGAAAACTAAAAAGCTTGGATTTAAAGATAAAAAACTGAAAGCAGTGACGAGCAACTGAGGGCTTAAAGAGTCAACAGCCCAGAGAAAAGGGAAATATACTGAGACACAGCCAATTCTCTGCTTCCTCCTCGAGGGATATGCAGACCCCAGAGTATGCTGTGACAAGGTAACAACCTAAGCAGCAGATAAGAGGCTAAGAAACCAAGTACTGTAAAGCCTCTGATTCTTTGTGCTAGGGAGGCAAAAACTGGAGTTAAGGTCCCACCACAAAATAAATGTCCTGGTAAACACCCCAGGTTTTACAGTCAAGACTCATGAAGGACTATGTCCTAAGAGCTTGTGTATAAGGGAAAACAAAATAGAAAAGGACTTATAACTGAAACATATAGCCTTTAATTATCTCAATCTTTAATTGGATTAAGGTGATCTATGTCTTTATTAGCTGCCTACCAAAAGAAAATTATCTGCACAAAAATAGCACCCAGACTTACATAATTTTTTACATATTATGTCCAGTAACTAAATATACACTTTTTATTTTTATTTTTTAATTTATTATTATTAGCTATCCATCAAGCATACTAAAAAGCAGAACCAAAGAACCAAACACCAAGAGGGGTAAAAACAGAACAGGCTCTCAAGCAAGATATTAAGTTATCAGGCATAGCCTTTAAATTATCTGATTAATACGTTCAAGAAAAAAAGTGAAGAATTTCATGTAAGAACTGGAAACTCTGGGGGCAGTGATTAGTATTAATTCTATAATTTAAAGAAAACCTTAAATGAAAAACTCAGTAGGTTTAACAGCAGGTTCAACACAGTAGAACAGAGACCTGGAAGAAACATCAGTAGAAACTATCCAATTTCAGCACAAAGGGAAAAAATATATAGGAAAAAAAATGTAAGAGGGATATGGGCATAGTGAAAAAGTCTGTACCTAGAGTCCTAAGAGAGGCAAGAGAACAGGGCAGAAATATTACCTGAAGATAATTATCTGGCAAAAAATATTTCAAAAACCATTAACCAACCAAGAACATTTCAAAACTGACATAAGACATCAAGCCACAGATACGAGAAATTCTACAAATTGCAAGACAGATAAATATCGTATCTGATCGCACCATGGAAAAACTACTAAAAATTAATGACTTAAAAACATTAAAAGGAGCATAACAGACAGATTACTTCAAAGAGGCAATAATAATCCTGTAGCATGACCTTTACACATAAAACAATGCCACAGAACATCTTTAAAGTGCTGAAACTGTCAACTTAGAATTCTACACCCAGCAAAGATAAAATTTACAAATGAAGGCAAAATAAAGGCATTTTCAAAGAGGAAAAAAAAAAATCAATAGAGCTTCATTAAAAGTAATGCTAAAGAGAATTCTTTAAGCAGAAGCAAAATAATGCCAAAGATAAAGGAGCTGCAGAAAGAAGAGCAACAGAAATGGTAAATACGTAAGTAAATATAAGAGAATACTGACTATTCAAAACAATGTCTTACAGAGTTTAAATTATACATAGATTAAAATACATGACAACAATAGTATGTAAATCCTCTTAGTGTTTAAGGTTCTTGCATCATCCAAGAAATGATAAACATATTATACTAGATATACATATTATGTATTATATACTACATATAATACATTGTATATTATAAGATATTTATTATAATTTCCAATATAAACACTAATATATAAATCAAAGAATGTATAACTAATAAGCTTACAGAGAATAGAAACAGAATAGAAAAAATGCTGATTAATCCAAAAGGCGAGAAAGAGAAAAAAAAGACAATAGATAATTAAGGCAACAGAAAATATTAAAAATGTAAATAAAAATATGTAATTATATTAATAAATGAACTAACTACTTTAGCAAAAAACTAGTCTATTAAACTCAATAAAAACATAAAACTCAACTCTAATCTGCTTACAATATACATGCCTTAAATATAAGTACACGAAATGTTTGAAAATAAATGATAAAGGATATACATGCAAAAACTAATCAAAAGAAAACTGATACAGATTTTAAGACAAGAAACTAAGCAAAAGAAAACTGATATAAATACAGTAGGTCTTAAGGCAGGAAACAGCACTAAAGATAAAAGGACACATTATATAATGATAAATGAGTCAATCATAAAGGAAAATATAACAATTCTATGTAAGCACCTAATAATATTGCCTTAAAATATACAAAACAAAACAAAAACGAGGATGTACTACACGATTTCATTTATGAAAAGTACAAAAAGTCAGAAGAGTGGTTACCTTTGGGGAAGTGTTTTGATTTGGCAGGGGCATAAGAAATGCTACTAAGGTATTACGAATATTCTTTTTTTTTGATCTGGGTGATGATTAAAAGGGTGTGTTCATAAGCAAACTCATAGGGTTATTTGCTTATGATTACTGCATCTTTTGGTATGTCTGTTATTCTTCCTGAAAAACAAACTATAAAATAAAAGCAAGAAAGTGATTTAAAATGTTCAAAACAGTGGTTATCTCCAATGGAACCAGAAGAAAGGACTGATATAGAACACCTAGAGCACCAATGATATTAGTTAACATTCTATTTCTTAAACGAAGTGGCTTGTTTGTTGCATTATTATACTTTAAAACCTATATGTTACATATATGCTTCTGTATATATTTAATACTTCAGGAATTTTTAGAAAGAAAAAAATTTTTATATACCAACACGTTAGTAGTAGCTTGTCATTGGGTGGTTGGACTATAGGCTATTTTATTTTACTTATTTCTACTTTTCTGTATTTTTTGATTTTATCAAAATTTTTGATAATCTTTTTAAAAACTAGTTTTTAAAAAGGAAAAATCCACCCTAATTATCTACCTTAGTTGCCTACAAAACACTTTATATACAAGCATATTTTATTTCCCAAAGTTAAAATATTAAATAGCCTCACAATCATTTGTGGGCTAATTAAGTGATTATTGCAAAAGAAGCATAAAGAAACGTTTTAGAATAATGGAAATGTTTTTTTATATTGACTGTATTGATAGCAACATATATATATGTGTGTGTATATATATGTATGACATATATATGTGTGTGTATATATGTATTTATGTATAATTTTGACATATATATGTGTGTATATATATGTATATGTATATATGTCAAAATTTACTGAATTGGACACAAAATAAATGCATTTTATTAAATGTAAATTATATTCCAATAAAGTTGATTTTTAAAAGCTATTATTGCCCAGATACTTAGAAATAATTAGAAAAGAACATTTTACATACAGTACCTACAAATTCCACAGTTTTCACAATGATACTGCTTCTTGTCTTTGTCAAACAGATGGCATATGCTGCAATAATATTCTCCAAACAATGTGCTACATTCTTCACAAAACTGTTGGGCCTAAAAAATACACATGTAATTAAATGTGCGATAAATTTACCAAAATAGTTTAAATTACTATTTGAATATCCATGTTAAAGTATATGCAGTTTTACTTTCACAAGTTTTTAAACATTTAAATCAAAGATATTGCTTACTTTGAAAGTTGTCTTTCTTGTAATTCTCTTAATTTTTTAAATCTTAATAAAAATTTAAAAAGAAAATAGAAATGATAAAATCTTACATGTTGAATTTTTTCACAGTTTATGCACTGTACTTCCTTTACTTTAAAGCGATCTAGCTGATGATCTTCCATGTTATCATGACACAACCGGCAAGTATAAAGCTTGTCACAGCAAGGTGCCTAACACCCATGGGAGAAAGAGAGTTATAATAAGACAAGTTTGCAATACAAAATGAAAATTTCTTCCTCCTGCTCCTGGAACAATGTCAAAGATTACAACCAATAGATCAGTTGAGTAAACTGATCCTGAACGTAACATTTCACTGTTTCTTGGCACATTTTGACTATTCTCTTCAACATCTGTATGTCTGTATAAGTTGAACACAACCTTGTTCTTAAAGACAAAAGAAGCATGAAGGATGGAAATCCCTAGACTGAAAAACAAAGCCCAAAACACCCTCAACTCATTCTCAGCTAAATGGCAGACAGGCAACTTCTTCTTACAAACATTTCTAGATAAATTCATTTTCCTATTTCAATCCCTAAACATTAAATATTATAAAGATTATATTTTAGTTCATTTGTGTTTATTAATCGTCAACTATATGCCTGATATTTTAGAGGATGCAATAAATTTAAGAAATAGCCCTTGTTTTCAAGAGTGGCAAAAATGCCAGTTGTCTACCAGAATCTATGCTCTCCTTCTACCTGGGTACATGATCCCCCTTTCTGTTAGTTGTGGCCAAATGACTAAGTTCCTACCAACAGAATATGAGAAAAAATCAGTGCCACTCTTGATCCTGAATATTAAGAAACTAGGCATGACTCCTTCATGTTCCCTTTTTCCTTCCCTTAAGATGAAACCTGGACATGACAGCAACCCAGCTGATAACTATATGCCCTAAAACATGGCAAAATAATACAAAACTAAAAATCTTGTCCCTGGAGTGATCATGTGGAACAGAGCCTCGTCACCAAACAGGATCTACTCATCTTGGAATTGCTAGGTGAAAAGAAGAAAACTCATTATTCTTTAACCCACCTTACCATTCAGTCTTTTTGTTACAGCAATTAAGCCTTACCTTAACTTGTACATCAAGAAGTTTCCAAGCCAGTAAGCCAAACCAACTTTCTAGTACACTGTGACCTTTCAGATCCACTCATTTCTTAAGACATCTTGTGCCATGACTTACCATAATATAGTTCATTCCTTAAAGATTTTAACACTCAACTGGCTGCTTTTCTCTCCAATACTACTCTTGTCCTAAATCTTAGTGATCTGCACATCCACAATGACAATACTTCCAATATCCCAAACTCTCAATTCCTTGACTGTCTTCACTTCCAATGGCCCTGTCCTCCAACCTTCCTCAGTCACATATTCTGCCATACCGGAGAACAGTGGTTCTCAAACGTTTTGGTCTTAGGACCCATTTACATTCGTAGAAATTACTGAGGATCCCAGAGAGCTCTTGTTTATGTTAATTATATCTATTGATACTTAACATATTATAAACTAAAACTGATAGGTTTTTAAATATTCATTACTTCTGTTTAAAAGAATAGTAACAAACCCATGACATCTTAACATAAATGTTAACATGTTTTAATGAAAAATACATTATATTTTCCCCCAAATCACTGGATTCTCAGTTCTGCTTCTACATTCAATCAGTTTCAGTTGAAGTATGTGAAGAAATTTTGGCCTCACATACATATGTAGTTGGAAAAGGGAGAAGTACATTAATAGCTTTTATAGAGAATTATGGATATTCTTCTGATACTACAGCAAAACTCAACAACTCTTATAAATGGTTAGTTGCAACATGGATTCAAATCACATCAGTAAACTTTTCTCCCTCTGTTACATTAAAATCCATTGATCTTGCACTTTGAATGGATCTTTTACCCATGCATTGGTCGTTTAGAAAGTATCAGTTCACTGAGTTATGTAGATCTTCCAAATGTTACATTTGACATGCAATATCAAAAATCACATTCATTAATATCACTATCCATCTCATTAGCAAAGTCTTTAGGGACTGAAAAGCTTTCAAGCTCACAGAGGCTAATTCAAGTTTTCTAAAATTCTAATCTTTAGATGAAAGCTTGAATTTTATCACTGTCAACCGTTTTCTTTGTAATGACAGTCTCAATTCCCTCCTTTCTGAGAAAATGTCCACCAAATATCCAATCCTGAATAACCATAGTTCAAGTAAAAAAATGTTGTTCCAGGAAAAATGCAACTGGGTTGTTAGCAATCTAACTGCACAAGAGCTTTTCCTCACAAAACCACCTAATTTCATTAGTGTTTGATGCAAATATCCCATTTCATCAAATATGTAAAAACACATATTCGAGGGATAAGATTTTATAAAATAATTTTACTGCTTTATCACTGACATTAAGTAAAACTGCCTTAAAAAAAAAAAAAAAAACTATAGGTGTAGCACAGTTCAGTTCAGTGCCACTGCCTTATTCGTGCTAAGGTGCCAGCATTTTCAATCATTAGTTTTGCACAAACTAAAAAAGAAATGCTGCTTCAGTATTAGAAAGTAGTTTTGACCTTGAGGATCCCCTGAAAGGGCCTCAGGAAACCAAAGGTCGATTAACCACACTGTGAGAACCTCTGCTCTAGAACAAGAACTGAATCCAGTTTATATCGTAACTCCAAGCATAAAATTCTCTGAACACTACCTCCTCTCTTTCCGACTCCAATTCTTCCCTTGCACACACCCTAGTTCCTTCTCTCTTCCTCTACATACTCACTCTCCCAGAATCTCAACTGGTTAAATCCAATTCTTTTCTATTTAACCTGTATAGAACAGCTGAATATGGCCAAAAAAAAAAGCACTCCAACACTGGCTCACTTTAAAGTCATAACCACTAATAAAAAGTGGGCTCTTATTGTCATGTTTCCCTAGTCGATCCCCACACTTTTTCAGACTAGGACCTAAAACCCAGATGATTATTTCAAATCTCTCTATTTAAACCCTGAACACCTCTTCCTCCCCTCTTAACTCCACTTATGACTTTGCTTATTTCTACTATAAAAACAGGAGAAATGATTAAGAGAACATCCTCCCACCAATTCTATCAACTACTTGCAAATGTGCCTCACACTCTGCCTTCTTTTCTATTACAGAATCTATAGTCCATGTTTTTAAGGCTAACTCCTCCACTGGCATACTGGATCCCATTTCTCTTTGGCTACTCGAGGACAGTGCTCCCACAGTTTTCCCTCTCCCTCCTGCATTATAAAATGTTCTCACTTAACTGGGTCACTTCCAAGAATATAAAAACATGCTGCAATACCTCTCATCTTAAATGGAAAATAATCCCATGACCACATATCTCCCAGCAACTACAGATATTTCTGCTTTTACAGAAAAACTCCAAGAATTGTCTATAAAGGCTATTTCCAGTTCTCCCAATCTCTCTTGAATCCATCCAATATATCTACAGAAACTTCTCGAGGTCACCAGTTATCTCCTCCTTGTCAAATTTAAGTCAATTTTTAGTTCTTATTTTATTCAAACAGCAGCATGTGATTTTGTTGGGTACTTCCTTCTAAAAATTCTTCAGTTGGCATCTGGTATTTAAGGAGAAGACAGAAGTGGAGGACAAAAAAACATTTAATATTCAGGGCCCAGTATCTTAGTGCTATGAAACACAATTATCTGTACGGTTACTTGGGAGTTGGGGGTAGGAAAAATATGCTGAATTAGGTTTTAGATCTCAAGTTTGAAAGTAACAGACCATCTAAATGAAATGGAATCCTAAGGATAGCATTCAATTTTTTACACACTTCGTGAATGACCAACTTTGAAAGAGCTTCATTGAGTGCAATGGAGGAATGCTCACCAAACAATGGCCTACAGAAATAACTTTAGGTTGTCCTTACAGGTCTCATACTATCCTATGAAACAGGAACTTCTATTACCCATATTTTACTTATGGGGCACTTGAAGAATAGTTTGCTAAAAAACACTGAGTTATTAAGGAACAGAACTAAAATTTGGGTGTAGGGCTGTGGTACTCCGAAGCTTTCTAAGCAAAATCTTTTAACTGCTTCTTGCATGAAAGAAAATCAGAAAACTTTAATTGGATGGGTGCCAATTTTAAAAATTCTAGATTGACTAGGAATTTTTCTCAAAATAAAGTAACAGCCAAAGTAACAATATATACATACTAGGCACAGTCTTATCCATAATTTCCTACTGAGTGGCAATTATATGACTGTATTCCTATTTCACACAAACATTTTCTTCTTGGCAGGTTTAGGAATACTCACTGACTCTAAAATGAAGCTGGCGAACTGTAAAACCACAGGAGCTAAAATAGTATTCCTAGTCTCCACTTGCTTATCCCTCTTCCATTATTTCATCACACACCTGAAAGGGATCCTGGAGAAAAGCCAGCACAGGCCCATGGCTGCCTCAGTCTACTTCCAGCAGTAAAAGACTAAGTAATAAACACACTGACAAAATGATCGACTGCAAGCCCAGACTCTTCCCAAGCAAGGGCTCTGCTTGCAAATTACAAACCAGGAAGAAAGGTAGGGACTCTGGACGCCTTGCCAAAATCATTCTCTACAGCAGGAATCCAGTTCAAGGTGAAGAAGGTATTCTGAAAAACAACTTAGCCTCAAACTTAAGCCCAAACCTAACCACCTTCCCACCCCGCCCCCAGCCCGGCCCGGCGGAAGCTCGTAGAGGAAGAGCCCAATGAAGTCGTCACCTTCAGGAGACATCCTCTGTCATAGTGCTCGCAGCCCCGCCGCCCTTGCTCTCGGCCTCGGGCGCCATCTTCCCGCGCCAAGGCCGCCATCTCTTCCACCTCCCCTCACACTCCAAGACCCTTCTCCCAGGATGGAAACTACGCCCAGGAAAGCACCGCCGCTCTAGCACACCCCCTCCCGGCTGCAGCTGCCACCAAAGCCAATATGGCGGCTGAGCACGTGACACGGGGCAGCCGGATTTCCGGTTCCCGGGGCGACGGGGCGGAAGGGAAGGGAGACAAAATCTCTGTCGTCGACGTTAGTCGCTACCTTCGCTGCTAACGGTAATAACTCTTAGGTTGCCTCTTCTTTTCCCTCCCCCATAGCTACCCGCCCAAACCCTGGGCGTTGTTCGGGGCGAGGAGGACCGCAGAGGCGCAGAGACGCCCAGCAGCCCCGGGAAAGGGACCCTATCTGGCCGCCTCTGCCCCTCTGACAGGGCGGCCCCTCCCTCTCTCCCTGAGGGGGCCGGGAGCCTCGAGAAAGGGGCGGAGCTCGGCCGGGCCTCTGGGCTCCGAGCGGATACCCGCGAGCGCTCTGCTACTGCTGGTCGCCCAGACATTCGCCAGCGCCTGAAACTGCTTCTTCCTTATTCCCTTTTACTTGCTCTTCCTTCAAAATATGTAGTAACATCTACTCTGTGCGAGTCACCAGCTAAGCCGTGGGGACAAAAGTGAGAAAAACACCCCACCATGCCATCATGGACTCAGACTGGTGACGAAGAAAGACTAATCAGAATCTCTGAAATAAATATGAGTACAGCTTTGAGAAGGACTAGGACTAGAGGGGATATGACTTAGTCTGGGTGTCGGGAAGGTTTCCCTGGGGAAGCAACATTTGAGCTGAAAGATGACGAGTTAGTATGCCAGGAAGAGTTAGTATACAAAAGTCAAGACAGAGGGAATGTGGTACCTGTAAGAAGCAGTGGAAGTGAAATGTACAAGTCTACGAAATTAAAATCAGACGTCTTAGAGTGCATAGCTAAATGTGACTTGCCTTATTAAAGATCAGTCCCTAGAAAATTTTATGAGCAAAGCTCAGGTGTTGGAAGAAAATATTTGCTTTTGGCTTTCTGAGTTCACATTACTTAAAACACGATGAGTAAGGTAAATATGTTCCCCTTAGCTTTGAAGTTACTAACTGACCATTTTAATTTTCTTTCAGTTCTGTTATGAGTTGCTAAAATCATGGTGAAATGTTGCTCGGCCATTGGATGTGCTTCTCGCTGTTTGCCAAATTCCAAGTTAAAAGGACTGACATTTCACGTGTAAGATTTTGCTGTAGTTGAGCCAAGTATTTTTGATTTTATAAAAAGCAAAAGGCAGTTCTATTTAAATCTTCAATTTTGAACTTTAGTTCCCAGGTTCTTTTTTAAATAACCTTTTTAGTTAAATTTGAAGTGACAGTGATCCTTTTACACCATTTATAATTAATTTAGAAGTTTAAGATACCTGCCAAGATATCAGAGGCTGGTTAACAAAACATATCAAACATATTGGTTAATGTTACTTTGCATTTTAACGTACTTTCAA
>NW_011888837.1:3811398-3816015 GCF_000151845.1 Pteropus vampyrus
GAAGCTGGCGAACTGTAAAACCACAGGAGCTAAAATAGTATTCCTAGTCTCCACTTGCTTATCCCTCTTCCATTATTTCATCACACACCTGAAAGGGATCCTGGAGAAAAGCCAGCACAGGCCCATGGCTGCCTCAGTCTACTTCCAGCAGTAAAAGACTAAGTAATAAACACACTGACAAAATGATCGACTGCAAGCCCAGACTCTTCCCAAGCAAGGGCTCTGCTTGCAAATTACAAACCAGGAAGAAAGGTAGGGACTCTGGACGCCTTGCCAAAATCATTCTCTACAGCAGGAATCCAGTTCAAGGTGAAGAAGGTATTCTGAAAAACAACTTAGCCTCAAACTTAAGCCCAAACCTAACCACCTTCCCACCCCGCCCCCAGCCCGGCCCGGCGGAAGCTCGTAGAGGAAGAGCCCAATGAAGTCGTCACCTTCAGGAGACATCCTCTGTCATAGTGCTCGCAGCCCCGCCGCCCTTGCTCTCGGCCTCGGGCGCCATCTTCCCGCGCCAAGGCCGCCATCTCTTCCACCTCCCCTCACACTCCAAGACCCTTCTCCCAGGATGGAAACTACGCCCAGGAAAGCACCGCCGCTCTAGCACACCCCCTCCCGGCTGCAGCTGCCACCAAAGCCAATATGGCGGCTGAGCACGTGACACGGGGCAGCCGGATTTCCGGTTCCCGGGGCGACGGGGCGGAAGGGAAGGGAGACAAAATCTCTGTCGTCGACGTTAGTCGCTACCTTCGCTGCTAACGGTAATAACTCTTAGGTTGCCTCTTCTTTTCCCTCCCCCATAGCTACCCGCCCAAACCCTGGGCGTTGTTCGGGGCGAGGAGGACCGCAGAGGCGCAGAGACGCCCAGCAGCCCCGGGAAAGGGACCCTATCTGGCCGCCTCTGCCCCTCTGACAGGGCGGCCCCTCCCTCTCTCCCTGAGGGGGCCGGGAGCCTCGAGAAAGGGGCGGAGCTCGGCCGGGCCTCTGGGCTCCGAGCGGATACCCGCGAGCGCTCTGCTACTGCTGGTCGCCCAGACATTCGCCAGCGCCTGAAACTGCTTCTTCCTTATTCCCTTTTACTTGCTCTTCCTTCAAAATATGTAGTAACATCTACTCTGTGCGAGTCACCAGCTAAGCCGTGGGGACAAAAGTGAGAAAAACACCCCACCATGCCATCATGGACTCAGACTGGTGACGAAGAAAGACTAATCAGAATCTCTGAAATAAATATGAGTACAGCTTTGAGAAGGACTAGGACTAGAGGGGATATGACTTAGTCTGGGTGTCGGGAAGGTTTCCCTGGGGAAGCAACATTTGAGCTGAAAGATGACGAGTTAGTATGCCAGGAAGAGTTAGTATACAAAAGTCAAGACAGAGGGAATGTGGTACCTGTAAGAAGCAGTGGAAGTGAAATGTACAAGTCTACGAAATTAAAATCAGACGTCTTAGAGTGCATAGCTAAATGTGACTTGCCTTATTAAAGATCAGTCCCTAGAAAATTTTATGAGCAAAGCTCAGGTGTTGGAAGAAAATATTTGCTTTTGGCTTTCTGAGTTCACATTACTTAAAACACGATGAGTAAGGTAAATATGTTCCCCTTAGCTTTGAAGTTACTAACTGACCATTTTAATTTTCTTTCAGTTCTGTTATGAGTTGCTAAAATCATGGTGAAATGTTGCTCGGCCATTGGATGTGCTTCTCGCTGTTTGCCAAATTCCAAGTTAAAAGGACTGACATTTCACGTGTAAGATTTTGCTGTAGTTGAGCCAAGTATTTTTGATTTTATAAAAAGCAAAAGGCAGTTCTATTTAAATCTTCAATTTTGAACTTTAGTTCCCAGGTTCTTTTTTAAATAACCTTTTTAGTTAAATTTGAAGTGACAGTGATCCTTTTACACCATTTATAATTAATTTAGAAGTTTAAGATACCTGCCAAGATATCAGAGGCTGGTTAACAAAACATATCAAACATATTGGTTAATGTTACTTTGCATTTTAACGTACTTTCAAGGAAATTCAGTGTTGTTTACATGTAGTTTACAGTCTGAACGAAGGAAGGATCTTTGCCAATGTGTTCTGTCATTTTGTTTAGAAATAGGTCAAGCCTAGGTTGTAGAGAGAAAATATAAATTACAAGTTCAGACCAAGGGTTCTTTAGTTGTATTGCAGATAAATCAAAATGATCCTAGTTTAGTATTTTAGCTATGCCTCATCATGACAGCACAGGAAAGGAACAATAAGATTAAATAATTATTCATTTGCTAAACATTTATTTTGCTGCTTTTGTGTTAGGCACTGTGCTATGTGCTAGAGAAAGATCTGCTAACTACTTTGCTAGATATGAGGAAACCAAAAAAATGAGTATGTGTACCTTACCATATTCAGGAAAGGATTTGAATTAGCTTAGAAAATTGAAAAAGATATGGTTATTTGCCTCTAGATCTCAAAATAATTCTGATCTCTAGAACTCCAAACTCTGCAGGTGTTCTATGCATTCATTCACCAAGCAGTTATAGACCCATTGTGTATTAAATGCTATCCTAAGCAATTTTCTAATGCTGTTGGAAGAATGAAAGTATAAGGAGCTCTGTTGTTCATTTGGGATAAATTCTGGATATCATTTCACATAGGAAAAGGCCCAAGTGATATTCTTTATCATCTATGGACAAAGAAAAACCTTAAATTTTGGATCTTACATAAGGTGTAAATATCCTTTACAATTTTTTTTCTTTATGAGAAAAATTTAAATGAGGGCCATTTGTCTGCAGCATGATTGGTGGAAAAATTTTACTATTAAAACTGAAAGTTATGAAAGCATGAATCTTGATAGTTTCCTAAATATTCCATTAATAACAAACTAGTTAAGGAGTCAATTTAGTTACAGCTTTAATTCAACTATAATATCTATAGTGTTTAATTTAAAAATACTTTCTGTAATTTTTTTTCTAGATTCCCCACAGATGAAAACATCAAAAGAAAATGGGTATTAGCAATGAAAAGACTTGATGTGAATGCTGCAGGCATTTGGGAGCCTAAAAAAGGAGATGTGTTGTGTTCAAGGCACTTTAAGAAGACAGATTTTGACAGAAGTGCTCCAAATATTAAACTGAAACCTGGAGTCATACCGTCTATCTTTGATTCCCCATCTCACTTACAGGTTTGTTTATGAGATACTGCTTACCATCATTACTCACTCTTTATGGTACAGTTGCAGAAGCTTCACCACACTTGCTAACATTTTTATCATTTGTTTATTCATTTGAAGTCCTTTCTTTGTTTCTAAATTTGTAAACTACTTCAGCTTTCGTAATGAGTAGTAAGAGTATTTATTATACCAGTAGTCACTCAGAAATATTTATACATTACTAAGGCTTGATGAAGTGGACTGACCTTAAGAGTTGGCATATTTCAAGATTCATGTCTTAAAAATGGAGGAACATAAGAGGGTTAAAGTGAACTTCCAAGTTGGCAGTCCCCCTCACACTGGAACAAAAGTGAAGAACAGATCCTCTAACAGGACCAAAGTATGCTTTGAGAGCCACATTCAAGCTTAAAGCCTAGATGGAACTGAAAGGAAGAAAACCAAAAGATAAGAACAGGAGAAGGAAAGGAGAGAGGAGGTCAAAAAAAGAAAATAAAAAGATTGTATAAGTAAACTCTAGTTGAATTCTGTGTTTTTTCTCGGTTATATTAGTGCCATGGATTGGCTGCCTCACCCTCAATACCTCTCTTGACTTCATATACCTGGAAGTGTATTTGCTTCCAGAAACTATAGACTGACTGATTTCGATTTGGAAAAGTCAGGGAGAGCCTATGGGTTTCCACAATAGTAATGAACCTCCATCGAAAGGTTGCTCCTTCCTGAGAATTAGAAACGAGAGAGGTCATTGCAAAAGTGTGCCTGCTCCTATGTGGTCTTGGTCACTTTCTGCAGTTTTTCCTATTGCAGTATCTGAGTTATCTAGTAGAGACTGCCTTACTTTCTTCTGTATTAATAAATGAATAATATCTTGTGTAATTTGCTCTAAAGCAGTTTTTTTCCCCTATGGTAAGGTGTCATCTATTTTTTGAGGACCTTAAGAATGTGGGCCTAATAAATGAACCATGATTTACTATTCAAAAACTATGTACAAATAAAGAAATTTTTCATTATAGGAAATTAGTGGTAAAGAAAAAAGAATAGTATAATCCGGAGATAATAAATACTGTTAACACTCTGATAATGTATCTTTCCAGTCATTTGTATATAAATTCATCTGTATATAGTCTTACAAAAATAGAATTACACTGTATATATATCCCTTTTTTATTTGCTTCTATTTGTTTTAATGACATATAGTGCTTACTATGTGCCAGGTACTATTGTAAGCACGTTACATATATATTCACTCATTTAGTCCTCACAACCATCATATTTGATAAATACTATAATTATTCTCATTTTACCACCTGAAGAAACTGAGACCCAGAGAGCTGAAATACCTTCCCCAGGTCACACAGCTGTTAAATGGCAGAAGCTGGATTTGAACCCAGGTATTTTGGCTCCAGAATCCACTCTTAACTACTGTTTTCTATGCTGTTAAATATTTTTTCACAACAGTGGCTTTAAAACTTTAACCTA
>NW_011888837.1:3816065-3832685 GCF_000151845.1 Pteropus vampyrus
GATTCCCCATCTCACTTACAGGTTTGTTTATGAGATACTGCTTACCATCATTACTCACTCTTTATGGTACAGTTGCAGAAGCTTCACCACACTTGCTAACATTTTTATCATTTGTTTATTCATTTGAAGTCCTTTCTTTGTTTCTAAATTTGTAAACTACTTCAGCTTTCGTAATGAGTAGTAAGAGTATTTATTATACCAGTAGTCACTCAGAAATATTTATACATTACTAAGGCTTGATGAAGTGGACTGACCTTAAGAGTTGGCATATTTCAAGATTCATGTCTTAAAAATGGAGGAACATAAGAGGGTTAAAGTGAACTTCCAAGTTGGCAGTCCCCCTCACACTGGAACAAAAGTGAAGAACAGATCCTCTAACAGGACCAAAGTATGCTTTGAGAGCCACATTCAAGCTTAAAGCCTAGATGGAACTGAAAGGAAGAAAACCAAAAGATAAGAACAGGAGAAGGAAAGGAGAGAGGAGGTCAAAAAAAGAAAATAAAAAGATTGTATAAGTAAACTCTAGTTGAATTCTGTGTTTTTTCTCGGTTATATTAGTGCCATGGATTGGCTGCCTCACCCTCAATACCTCTCTTGACTTCATATACCTGGAAGTGTATTTGCTTCCAGAAACTATAGACTGACTGATTTCGATTTGGAAAAGTCAGGGAGAGCCTATGGGTTTCCACAATAGTAATGAACCTCCATCGAAAGGTTGCTCCTTCCTGAGAATTAGAAACGAGAGAGGTCATTGCAAAAGTGTGCCTGCTCCTATGTGGTCTTGGTCACTTTCTGCAGTTTTTCCTATTGCAGTATCTGAGTTATCTAGTAGAGACTGCCTTACTTTCTTCTGTATTAATAAATGAATAATATCTTGTGTAATTTGCTCTAAAGCAGTTTTTTTCCCCTATGGTAAGGTGTCATCTATTTTTTGAGGACCTTAAGAATGTGGGCCTAATAAATGAACCATGATTTACTATTCAAAAACTATGTACAAATAAAGAAATTTTTCATTATAGGAAATTAGTGGTAAAGAAAAAAGAATAGTATAATCCGGAGATAATAAATACTGTTAACACTCTGATAATGTATCTTTCCAGTCATTTGTATATAAATTCATCTGTATATAGTCTTACAAAAATAGAATTACACTGTATATATATCCCTTTTTTATTTGCTTCTATTTGTTTTAATGACATATAGTGCTTACTATGTGCCAGGTACTATTGTAAGCACGTTACATATATATTCACTCATTTAGTCCTCACAACCATCATATTTGATAAATACTATAATTATTCTCATTTTACCACCTGAAGAAACTGAGACCCAGAGAGCTGAAATACCTTCCCCAGGTCACACAGCTGTTAAATGGCAGAAGCTGGATTTGAACCCAGGTATTTTGGCTCCAGAATCCACTCTTAACTACTGTTTTCTATGCTGTTAAATATTTTTTCACAACAGTGGCTTTAAAACTTTAACCTATATAAGACTTATCCAGGGAGCCTGTTTAAATGCAGAATCCTGTGCCTTTCTTTCAGAGAATTTGATTCAGTAAGTTTGGGTTAGAGTCTAGGAATCTGCACTTTTTAGCAAGCACCCCACATGATTGTGTTGAAGACCTATGGATTACATTTTTAAGAAACTATTATATAGAACATCAGTTTTTTGAACTAAATTTTACATTGAGCTATAATATATATGGACATGTGCACACATCATAAGTGTATAATATAGACCAGTGAATTTTTGCAAAGTGAATACATTCATGTAATTCCCCTCAGACCAAGATATAGAATATTACCAGTGCCCTAGAAACCTTCCTCATGTTCTTTTCCAACCTTTACACTCCCAAAGGTAACTGCTGTCCTGACTTCTATCACTTATTTAAATAAGTTCCGGCTGCTTTAGCTCATTTTGTTTGTGTGATTCATCCACATTGAAGCATGTAATAGTTGTCCTTTTTTTTTTTTTACTATAATATTCTATGGAATAAATAAACTATAATTTTCCATTTTTCTGTTGATGGACATTTGGGTCATTTTCACTTTGGGGCTATTATAAGTGGTACAACTACAAACATTTTTGTCCATTTCTTCCGATGCACTTATGTACACATTTCTGCAGAGTATATACACTTCTGTTAGAAGTGGAATTGCTGGGTCCTAGGAATGTGTATGTTCAGCTAGAATAGATATTGCCATAATTTTTCAAAGTGGTTTGCCAATTTATAGTCCCATCATCAGCATATAAAAGTTATTCTGGTTCCTAATCCTTGCTAGTACTTGGTGGTGTCAGCTTTATAGAACATTTTTAATGATATATAGCAGTTGATCCTATGTATGAACAATAATTTATGTAATTAGTCCTCACTATTGTATATAGATATCATCTTTCACTATTTTAAACAGCACCATAATGAACATTATTGTAGCTGAATCTTTGTACATATCCTTATTTCCTCAATCTAAATTCCTGGAAATAAAATTGTTGCATCAAAAATTATACACATTTTTAAGACTTTTGCACTTGATACAGATCTCCTGAAAGCCTACCACAAAGCTTATACCAATCTCCCCTACTAGCAATGCATACAAATGTCTGTCCACTCTAATCCTTAGTATTAGTTGTGTTTTTAACCTTTGCTAAAATTGATAGGCAATAATGGCATCATTCATTGTTTTAATTCATCTTTGAATAGTAGTGAGTTTCTACATTTTTTCATGTGTTTATTAGCCATTTGTATTTCTTTTTGTATATTTGTGAGTTACTTATTCAGGTCCTCTTTTATTTTCATCTTTTTCTAAGTTCTTGTAAAATACCATATTGAAGATATGAATCATTTAACTGCCATCTGTGTGTTGCAGTTACTTTGTGGTGGTCTTAGTTCTAATGGGGTTAATTTGTTTTGTTTTTTGAAACTCCTACTTTTTTGTTAAGTAATCAATTCTATATTTTCTCATGTGTTGTCTGACCTTAGTCTTCTCCACATTAAGATTACATAAATATTCCCTATATTTTTTTCTAGTTCTTCATGGTTTTCGTCTTTACATAAATTTTCAGTACTTAAAATGTCATCATTTTTTATTATGTATAAAGGCTATAACTGTTTTTCTTAGATTATTTTTACATGACTTGTAGCCTTTCTCCACTTATTTAGAATGCCATTTTTTTATTCTAAAGGTTTTTATCTACTTGATCTATTTCTAGATTTTTCTGTCTCGGAGAGTAGCAAATTTTTTACTATTGTTACTGTGTAATAGTTGGAAGGGCATATCTTCCCTCATCATCACTGTACTTTTTTAGGAAAATTTGTGTTTCTAGTTGAACTTTAGAGTTATTTTGGGGAAGTTCCTTTAAAATAATCTCAGTGGAATTTAAATTTACTGACTTTTAAAAGTAGTTTCCATGAAAAGAAATGTATTAATTTTATTACACAAAGTTAAGAAGGAATAAAAATATAAGCCAGGACAGAAGTATGTACAATAATTTTTTATTAACTGTTCTTAACAGGGGAAAAGAGAAAAGCTTCATTGTAGGAAAAACTTCACCCTCAAAACCCTTCCGGTCACAAACCACAATCACCAACGTGTTGGTGCTTCCTCGTGTATTGAAGAATTCCAATCCCAGTTCATTTTTGTAAGTAAAATGACTTACTGAGCTAGGGTTGATATTTTTGAGATGAATTTGCCCTCTCAGTTAATACTAAACCTTTCAAAAATCTTATTGAAAAACTAGAGGTTTAGATGTTTTAGATTTTTAAAAATATATACTATCCAAAAGTAATATTGCTTCCTAGGGTCATTATAATACAATAACAATATAGAGATAGTTAATCCTTTGGTTACATATTTTGTTCAAAGAATGCTTTAACAGTGATATTTCAACCAAGAAAATGCAATAATTAATTACTTCCTTTGGGTACTATATTTCCTAAAGGGAAATGTCTAATTTAAAAAAATAGTTATCTTTAGGTTTTCTTAAAGAACAGTCATACACATACAGAGTATTCAAACTACATTTATTATTCATCTCATTGCCTTTTCATGCTAGAACCAGGCCTGGAATCCAAATTCATTTTACTATCTTGATTACTATGGCTTTATAATAATTCTTGAAATGAGGTAGTGTTAGTCTTCAACTTTGTTTTTCAAAGTTGTTTTGGATATTCTAGGTCCTTTGCATTTTTATATGACTTTTAGAATCATTTTCTAACTTTTTACAAAGATGGCTGCTGGAATTTTGGCTGAGATTGTGTTGAATCTACAGATCCATTTGGGAAGAATTGACATCTTAATAAGACTATTTTAAGTCTTTCAACCCACAAACTAATTGTATCTCTTTATGTATTTAGTTCTTTAACTTGTCATAGTGAAGTTTTGTAGTTTTCAGTGTACAGGTCTTTCACTTTGTTCGCTGGATTTATCCCTAAGTATTTTTATATGTTTGGATGCTATTATAAATGGTATTGTTTTATTTACTGCTAGTTTATAAAAATAAAGTTGATTTTTTTATTTTGATCTTGTATCTGTCAAACTTACTAAACTAACATAATCAAAGCTTTTTTATAGAGGCTATCAGATTTTCTACATAGATAATCATGTTGTCAGTCATTAAAAAGTTTTACTTCCTTTCGGATATGAATACCTTTCATTTCTTTTTCTTGTTTTATCGCACTGTCTTGAACCTCCAGGACTATGCCCAATAGAAATACTAAGAGCTAATCTCCATGCCTTGCTACTTATTTTAGGAAGGAAACATTCAGTCTTTCATTGTTAATGACATTAATATGATATTAAATATATTAACTGTTTTTCATAAATGCCCTTTATTAGGTTGAGGAAGTGCCCTTCTATTCCTAGTTTGCTGAGAGTTTGTATCAGAAAAGAGTGTTAGTTCTGTCAAATACTCTTTTGTATCTGTTAAGAGATCATATCCTTTTTCTTTTTTTTAGCTCATAATATGATTAGTTACATCGATTGATTTTTTTTTTTAACGTTAAACCAGCATTGCATTCCTAGAATAAACCCTACTTCTTAATGATGTATTACCCTTCTTGTATATTGTTGGATTAGATTTGTCAAAATTTGTGTAGAATCTTTCCTTGAATGCTCAAGAGTGATATTGGCCTGTAGTTTTCTTTCTTTTAAACTTTTTTGTCTGGTTTCAGTATCAGAATAATGCTGACCTCAAAGGATGAGTTAGAAAATATTGCCTCCTTTTTTGATTTTCTGGAAGAGTTTTAATAAAATTGAAATTATTTCTTCTATAAATATTTGGTAGAATTTCCCAGCAACGCTATCTAGGCCTAGAGTTTTCTTTGTGGGAAAGTTTTTTGGTGGTTCGTATTTTCCAAGAATTTTATCCATTTCATCTCAGTTGCCATATTTATTAGCTTTATAACGTTTCCTTATTATCCTTTTATTATCTATAGAATCTATAGTGATATCATCTCTCTCATTTCTGATATTGGTCATTGTTTCTGTTCTCTTTTATTGCTGATCATTCTACCTAGAGATTTATCAATTTTATTGATTTTGTCAAAGAACTAGCTTTTGTTGACTTTCTCACTTTTCTGTTGTTGTTTTGTTTTCTACTTCACTGATTTCTACTCATCTTTATTATTTCCTTCTAATATTTCACTAAAATTTGCTCATCTTTTTAGTGTCTTAAGTTAGAAACCGAAGTCATCGATTTGAGGCTTCTTCCTTTCTAATAGATTGATATTTACTGATATTGATTTCTCCCTAAGTATTGCTTTAGCAGCCTTCCACAAATTAAATACATTATATTTTCACTTTCATTTAATTTAGAATACTTTGAAATTCCATATTGATTTGTTCTTTGACCCATGGGTTATTTAGAAGTGTGCTATATAGCTTTCAAATATTGGGGAAGTTTCCAGATATTGTTCTGTTATTAATTTCTTACTTAATTCTATTGTGGTCAGAGAATATACATTGTATGGCTTGAATGCATTTAATTTTTTTTTCTTTTGAAACTTATAGCCTAGAATATGATCTATCTTGGCAAATGATCTCTGTGCATTTGCAAAGAATTTATGTCCTGATGATGTGAGCTAGAATGTTTTATAAATGTCAATGAGGTCAAATTATTCGATAACGTTGTTCAAGTCTTTATCATTACTAAATTTCTGTCTACTTGTTCTGTTATTGAACAGTGTTTAATCTTCCAGTAATGGCAGGTTTATCTGATTCTTCTTGCAGTTGTCAGTTTTTACTTGTTATATTTTATAGCAGCACTGTTATTAGGTACTGAATATTTAGTATTTTTTATCTTGATAAAAATAATAACCCCTTTATTATTAAGAAATGACCTTCTTTATCCATAGTAATATTATTTGCCCCGAAGCCTACTTTGTCTGATAGTAATATGCCCACTCTACCTCTCTTTTTATTAATGTCATTATAGTATATCTTTTTCCACTCTGTTATTTTCAACATATTTATGTCTTTTATCTTTGAAGTGCATTTTTTGTAAGCATCATATACTTTGGGGCCTTGAATTTTTTATCTGAGATTTTCTGCCTTTTAATTGAGTTATTTAGATCCTTAATACTTAGCGTAATTATTGATATGGTTTGGTTTAGTAATCTTACTTACAAGTAACCTGTAATTTTACTTGTTTCTATTTCTTCCATTTATTCTTTGTTCCCATTTTCTTCTTTTTCTGCCTTCTTTTGGATTAATTTAATTCTTTTATGATTACATTTTATCTCTTTTTTTTTTGACTCATTTGCTATAATTCCATTTTAGTAGTTGCTTTTCGGTCTATAGCATCCATTTTTATCTTGTGATAAGTAATATTATTCCACTTAACATATAGTATAAGAATCTTACAATAGTATACTTTCATTTCTGCTCTTCGACCTTTGTGCTGTTGCTTGTCTTACATTTCACTTTCACACATGCTGTGAACCCCACACTACATTATTACCATTTTTGTTTAAACAGTAAATTATCTTTTAAAGAGCTTTAAATAATAAGAAAAAAATCTTATAGGTTACCTATGTAATTGCCATTGCCAAGGCCTTTCATTCCTTTCTGTAAGTCTATATTTCCATCTGGTATCATTCTGTCGGAAGGACCTATTTAACATTTCTTACAGCACAGTTATTATGCTGGTGATGAATTCTTTCGATTTTTATATGTCCTAAAAATTCATTATTTTTAGTTTTTTGAAAGATGTCTTCATGGGGTATCAAATTTTAGGTTGGTGGTTTGGGGCTTTGTTGATTTTAGTTCTTTAAAGATGTTGCTCCAGTGTATTCTCACAAGCATTGTTTCTAATGAAAAATCTACTGTTGTACTTATCTTTATCCTCTGTACCTAACATCTCTTTTTCTTTTAAGAATTTTTCTTTTCCAGTGGTTTTGAATAATTTGATTATGATGTGCCTCAATAATATTGAGAGAACTTAAATTATCTCTTTAAAAAGTTTAGTTTTCTTCATGTTTCTTGTGCTTGGGATTTGTTGATCTTCTTTATCTGTGGGCTTATAGTTTTTTCAGACTTGGAAAACTTTTGGCCATGATTTCTTCAAATATTTATTTCTACCTCAACTTTTCTTCCTTCTCCTTGGGGGATTCTAATTACATGTATATTAGGCTGTCTGAGGTTGTGCCACCACTCACTGATGCTATGTTCTTTTGTTTTTTTAGTATTCCCTTTTCTCTCTTAGTCCATTCTATACAGTTCCTATTGCTATATCTTCACCTTCAGTAATCTTTTCTTCTGAAATGTCTGTTTCTGCCATTAATTTCCTCCAGTGTATTTTTCACCTCACACACTGGTTTTTATCCCTAGATGTTCTTTTTCCTTTTTATGTCTTTCATTTCTCTACTTAAGTTTTTGAACGTACAGAATACAGTTTTAATAACTTCAATTCCTTTGTCTGCTAATTCTAACATTTGCATCAGTTCTGGGTTGGTTTCTGTTGGTTGGTTTATCTCTTATTGTGGCTCATATTTTCCTGTTTCTTTGCATGCTTGGTAAGTTTTGTGTGCCACACATTTACTTTGCTGGATACTGGATATTTTTGTATACTGTATTTGTGAGCTTTCTTCTGGGGTGCAGTTAAGTTATTTGGAAACACTTTGGTACATTCAGGTTTTGCTTTGTTAGGCAGGACTAGAACAGTGCTCAGTTTAATAGGCATTTTGTTCTCTGCTACTGAGGCAAGACCCTTTTGTATACTTTACTCAATGTCCTATGAATCTTGAAGCTTTCTAGTATGACTGGTGGAAGTAGCGGCTAAGCCTTATGAACACAGGGCAGCCTTAATCTTTTCTGGTCGTTCTTTCCTTACCTGTGAGCAGTTTCCTCCACATATGCTCTGATCTCACTCGAAGGAATACTGTAGGGGAAGCCTCTGAGGATTTCCAGAGTTCTCTCTCTGTGCACATCTCTCCTCACTAGTACTTCATCCTGTGGCTGTAGCTACCTTAGTCTCCCTGGATGCTTTGCACTTATCTCCTCAACTCAGTCTACCAAACTCTACTTGGGTATCTCCCCCTTGCACTGAGACCTAGCAACTCTCTCCAGGCAGTAAGCCAGGGCAGTCATAGGGCTCAGCTTGTTTCCCACCTCTCCACAATTGCTCCTTCCTTGTTGATGTTTATTATCTTCAGAACACTTTATGCCTTTGGCCATGTCTTAGTTTTTTTAGATTTTTAGATAGGAATCAATCTAGTCTCTGTTATTTCATTTGACTATAAGCAAAAAGTTCTCCTCACTAATTTTAATATTAACAGCTTTTCAAAATTATTTTATAGTACTTTTATAAGATATGTCAGTGTTATTTTTCCTATTTTCAAATGAAAAAAAAAGTATCCCCAGCAAACGTAAGCATAACCGTAATAAATACTGAGAGAAGTTAAATTATCTCTTTAAAATTCCAAGGCCAGAATCCTCTCTAAATCTATAACACCCAGCCAGAGCATCTGCTCCAATGCTCCTTTCTTGTCTTCCCTTATAAAGTTAAATATTTATCAAATTAAGTAACTCAGTTACAAATTGAACAATTTAAGTTTGTTTGATAGGTAAAACCTAAACTTAGCAGCCCCACACTCGTGGAACAAAAGTTTTGTAATTGTCAGCATCATGGCGTTCATAAGCAGACACTTACAAAGTGAGAAGTGCTTCCCATCCATACAATTCTGCACTCATCATGTGTGCCTAGCCTTAGACAAAAGGAAGAGGTCCTAGGCACCTGGAATAGTGCTGCCACCCCCATCTGCTTCCTAGGTTTTTTAAACCTCTTAGTATCATCAAATTAAAGATCTTCTCTAAGCATAGTAAATGGAGAAACAGCTAAAGCCTACTTATAAGCTTTTAGCTAATTACTTGCCTGCCTGGTTTACTAACGTGGTGTTTATGTTTTTAGGAACATAGCTACAGTGTAATGGACAGTCCAAAGAAACTTAAGCATAAATTAGATCATGTGATCAGCGAGCTAGAGGATACCAAGAAAAGTCTGCGGAATGTTTTAGACCGAGAAAAACGTTTCCAAAAATCACTGAGGAAGACAATCAGAGAATTAAAGGATGAATGTCTCATCAGCCAAGAAACAGCAAATAGACTGGAAGCTTTCTGCTGGGAGTATTGTCAGGAGAGCATAGAACGAGGCTATATTTCATGAAATAATTTCATGTTGTATTCTACCTAAAATTGACATTGGTACAGATTTTTGGAAAATAATTCTTACTTACCATCATTAAATAATATCCCTCATTTAGAGTGCTTCTTTGGATCTTCTGCAGCATTATGCATTATAGTTATCCAAAGACTCTTTTTGAAGACATGCAGAAATTTGTGCTAGTTATCGTGTTTTTGTGTGACTTGTGAAAATTATGTGTTTTAGACCTAAACTAGTTCAGGTCACTATTGTAAGATGTTAAAAGATCAGGAAAATTCCACAAGACTAAGGAAATGATATCAAATGAGCCATGTTAAGTTGTAGTATTAGGAACTGGATGCTTCTTCAGTAGCATTAAATTTTGACTTCAAAGGAGTACTTTATTATTATTTACTTAGGTACACTTTATGGTAAATGTGTTGAATTGTACTTTAAATGTATCCTACTATTTAAGCAGAATTCATTATAACACATGTCCATCTTAGATCCAATCCAAGGTGCTTTTCTTATCAACAATACCAAAAGATCTTTTTACAAGACATCCCATAGTACCGACCCTGAGAACACATACGGTGCAGATCTTTTGGCTTTTAAAGTTGTCCAGAGCCAAGTTAAGGAGACCCCTGACAAGATCTCAGTTTTTCAGTACAGTACATTCTTCCTCCTCATTAGGAGCACTTTGATATAAACCTGCATAGCTTTGAAAAATTGT
This sequence comes from Pteropus vampyrus, assembly GCF_000151845.1. Lineage (NCBI taxonomy): Eukaryota > Metazoa > Chordata > Mammalia > Chiroptera > Pteropodidae > Pteropus > Pteropus vampyrus. The sequence goes on from NW_011888837.1 coordinate 3,826,435, forward strand.
AGAAAGGGTCATAAATCTGATTTTTACATAGCTATTTACTCTGACAGTTCTTCTGAACATTTTGTTTCATGATTATTATTTCATCATAAAAGTACATCTTCAAAATCTGAATACCTGTACTAGATGAATACTTTGAACACTCCTTGGTATTTTACAGAAAGCAATATTGCTGTCATTTTTTGGAATACAAAATATAGAAGAAACCATTAAAAAATAATGATGTGGCTCTTCCAGTTGAAATAGGAATTGGAGAAAGGGTTACAACATTTTAATTAGAAGAGTAGATTCCCATCTAAGAGCTTTTATTTAGAGAAATAGGTAAATAAAACAGCTTTAGAATAGTTTCTTACTGAATATACAAATAATAACTCTTAGCTATTTTCTGATTGATCCAAGTGTCAGAAATTTTGGTTTGCTTCCAATTACTTAGTAAAAACAACTGAAATTAAGAGTCATAAATATTATGGATTAGAATAAAATTTATTAGCCCAAAGCCAAATTCTACTTTGAAGCGCGCGCGCGCGCGCGCGCGCACACACACACACACACACACACACATATGAATCTCATTCATATGTCTATGCTATAGTTTTAGAATTTGAGTATCAGTTATTTCAATATATAAACTGGAAATGAACTGCATTTTGTGCTAAAATGTTTATTGTAATTTTATTTGTGTTATAGTAATATCAGTAAGGATATGGTCACTTGAATTTTTTATATTTAAGAATTTTCTGTTTTAATGCATGTTATATCTTTATGTAGGATTACAAACCTTCCTTCTAAATGGGATTTTACCCACATTTAAGAGATTGGCAATATTGCTAATAAATCACTGAGGTCATACCTTTTTACTACCTTAAAAAAAAAAAACCTCTTATTAGCTACCCATTATTTATTTTAGTTATTTAATTTCGAATTCATAATGGTCATTCTAATAGGAAGTTTGGTATGACCTTAGGTTTTATGAATATTCTGTGACAGAGGTAGAGACTTTTTCTCTCATCCTATTTTTTAGTATAAAAATTATAGTCACTGGGCAATGGAGGATAGTAAAAGGATAGATCCAAAGCACTGTATCTAAAGTCTAGCTCTCTAAAGGCTGCTTAGAATAAATCAAGCCCGGGAAAACATCCAAAAGTTGTCCTGATTTCTGCCACTTATCACAGTTGCCAGTCACTTTTACTACCTGTATTCACAGTGAACTCAGCCTTTGGGTTTGTTGTTGTTATGGTTGGTCTTACTATCACTGAAAGAGATAACTGTGGGCAAAATACTGGTATCATCAAGGACCTGGAGCAACCCATTTGCTCTTTATCAAATGGTTACTAATGGAAATATGATATAAGAAATAGAAACTTCCCTACCTGCCTCCCCAAATGCCTGAACACAGTATATACCTCAGTCCACTGTTCCCAGAGAACATTTCTTAGCCTGGGGAAGAGCCATTCTGTGCAGAGCAAAACCAATCATCCCCATCCAGAGGTTTCTCAAGCAACCAAGGCCAGCCCAAGGGTTTTACTTTGCTTTTAAGTTGGAGTGGCCTCTGCATCCTGGAACAAACCAATACACTAATTCAACCTCAGCACCAAATCAGGTATGAAGGACTTGATATGGCATTTTTATCCATATCAAGTTTAAATCTTTAGACTTTGGTTGCTAAAGATAATCACAATTATACCATAGTCTTTGAGAAAAAAAGGAAATGTATTAATAAATATTAACTTAATAAAAAATAAAATTATTACAGAAATAATTGAGGGGGGAAGAATCCATTATATATTTGAAAAATAAAGTATTTTCTCTAGTAATGTGCTCTATGTGGTTTTTATACATTTAGTTATTAAAACTGACAGAAAAATCAAGCATATACATACAGTGTTTTTGCCTTAATTTCTTCCAAATTTTTACCTACAGCAATAACTCTAATATCACAGAGTCTGCTAAGTTAGATGACCCAAGTGGCAGGCCTGCTCCCACCACAATATTGACCTGCAACAGACCCCTTTTCTGCTTTGGGACTCCCTCAAAACTGACAGCTTTTCATGTCACCTGGTGTAAAGCAGAGAGCAGTATTCTTAGGTATGAAATATGCTGCCTTCAGAACCCAAAGAGACCTATTAAGCTTTATGTTTCCATCTTCATTGTGAAAGATGTAAGTTGTACTAGTTTGTCTTTTACTTCAGAGAGAATGTCCTAGCCTGCCCCTGATCGCTAGATACTCTTCCCTGAAATTTCACTGACATAGGCCCCTGATGCCTTTCTCCTCACTGTGCACTGCTTTATTAGATGACTCACATACTCAATAGATTTCACAGTACAACATCTTAAAATTTATTTGAGTCTCATTAAGTCTCATTTATTTAATATTTATCTTAGGCACATACAGAAGTTTATAGACTAACATATTTAATATACTAACCAATTATGTGTAATGCTTTCAAAGCCTCATACACTACTGTAAAGGATACAAAGATGATAAGATGAAGATATTTATAACCTACAAGGACAAACAACTATATAACACAAATACAGAGAAGTGGACTATGTGGCAGGCAGACTGTGGCAATTAAAGAAGGCACCGAGACTACAAAACTGATGGAGCCTCAAAGTTCCAAAATGGAACATTAGTGTGTTGGTCGGTATGGGCACCATTTTTTTTTAGGAGTCAGTGTGAGCACTTTTAAAGTTCTGTCCCAAGACCTAGATTGGGATTAGGTCACCCTCTTCAGTTTTGAGAATAGGAGCCCAAAACACCCAGGAAAGAATCAAACAGACCTAGGTTCCAACCCATATCTGCCACATTATATATATATATATATATATATATATATATATATATATATTCCTGATATTATGTGTATTATATACATGGGCCAAGTTCCTGAACCTCTTTGAGCATTTACAAAATGGACAATAATAACCTTCCTCACCTAGTTGTGGTGAGAATTGTATTTAATTGCATGCAAAACATCATACAATGAGCCTTCTATATATTGTTTTTCTTTCTTTAAATCCCATGCCAGAGATAACAAGAAGAAGGGCATTCCCTATCCTTTGATAGGGAATGACAGTGGTACAGGCAACAGAGTACAGAAGAGAAAAAAAGGTAGGCAGGGAGGGATGTCAAGAAAGTTATAATAACAGCATTTTATGAATTTAAATCAAAACCACTCATCTCTGAAAAACTAGGAGTTGTTTGTTATCATTACTCACATTATCTGCTTGAGACATTGGCTAAAGCAAGATCCAAGTCTTGAGTTACTACTATTTCCTGTGACTCCTGGATATTTCAAAGAACTCTCTTAAACCCTGCCAATAGTAACTCAACAGTAACTCAATAGAAACTACTGAGATTTACAGAAACCAATATCTGGGTAGGTGTGGTTACAGATTTTAGTTAGATCACTTGTGACTGTCACCTATCAGAACCCTAAAAACACAAGCAAACAACAACAAAAAGCCTTCATCCCTGGTGAGAACCTTCTAAACCAGCTTTCCTACTGACTTAATATATCAGAAAACTAAAAAATATGGCTTCAAAGTACTGATATCTGAGAAGCGTTGTATACTCTCATAGAGCTTTTCACAATTACATAAATCCCATTTCTGCCTTTTCTTTGTTTTATATCAGATGTCCGGGTTCTAGAGAAAATGTTTTCTGAGGCAGAAAATTTTTAATTTTCATAAATAAAAGATAGCTAACATTTACAAGGTGCCAATCTCTACTCAAAGTGCTTAAATGTTATTAACTCATTTCACCTCATAACAACCCTATGAGGTAGGTACTATTATTATTCTCATTTTACAGATGAAGAAGTTAAACAGAAAAGTTAGATAACTTGCCCAAGGTCTCATAGCTGGTATAATGACAAATATTCTCATCCTCATCCAAGGAGACATGTTATTATCAACCCTGATCTACCACGCCAGACCCAGAGATTTCAATTCCTCAAACGTCAAATTGCTACTGAACATTCACAGTATAGGAAAATGAGATCTTAATCATTCCATTCAGAAGCTCCAATTGGGGCAGTTACAGGCTGAAGGATAAAAGATGAACTCATCCTGTGTCTGAAGCTGGGGAAAGCCCACAGTTACTCATTACCACACCCTGATCTGTCTGATTCTACCGCCAAGCATAAACATGGCTGCTAAGCACTCAGGGTGAAGTCACCTTACCACACACATAGGCAAGACTTTCAAGTATCCACAGTTTCACCTGCACAGGAGTCTGTCTAGTCATCTGGTTTCTCTCAACTCTAAGGAAGAATGCATGGAATGATAAAAAGATTGGTCCTAATCTCTGTTAACGCTTTACCCAACCACTGGAGCTGACATAATTTTCTACTCTGTCTACATCTATAGTAGTTTGTAGTCAAATATAAGAGTATAAAAGTTAACAGCTCTTCTTTCCACTTAGCAAGGAACACTAGGCTTAAAATAGAATATTCATTCCCTATGTGATTTGCTACTAGAAGACTGTGTTATATTTCAGAATCAGGTTTAGCAAAACACATATGGTATACCATGCATAGCTTCAGGTACACCTGGATTCACAGGTTCAAAGAATGTTATCAGAATCTGATATCTCTCCACTCCAATTTATCAGGTAGGCTCTCCTTTCATGTAAGTATGTCCCTTAACAACTTCAAGTACAAAGGCAAAATGTATGCCTTTTTTTCTAATTACTCATACAAAAGTCCCAGGAATTGCAACTGGGCTTGGTTGACTTGGCTTAAGTCAAATGCCTATCCCTAAACATATCACTGTGGCCATAGAAATGCTATGCTATGATTGGCATGTGTATGTTACAATCCTGGAGAACGGAGAGAAGAGAACTGATGGTTCCTCAGAGGGAACTCAGTGTTAGGTAATCAGAAGAATTGGGATGAATGCTAGGCTGGGCAAGCAAAAACAATGGCAATGGAGCTCGGCACAGAGTGTAGGCTCTGAGAGGTGTAGTGGTGGGAACATAGCTACAGAGTGAAGATTTTTGTGTTAGTAAATCTCTTCATGTACATTTGTATACTAGGATAAAGGGAGTCAGTGTAGGAGTATTTTGGTCCTTGTTATGATTGTGGTAGATATATGATTGTGGTAGATAAAACTGCCTTTAAATGCATAATTCAGTTAAATGTGAAACATACAGAATCATTTTATCATATTATTTGGCCTGGAGGTTAGGTTCTATTCCTGTTCTTGTGACCAAATGGTTCTCCAACTCACTGAAAACCGAATTCATTCACATTTGTTCATTCATATGCTCACATATTCATGCAGTCCAGAAGAATCTTCTAAGTATCTGCCATGTGGAAAGCACTGAGGATCACCCTTAAATAAGTGACATCCTTTGAAGGTGAATCCGCTAAGTAGTATCCTACCTACTCTCTCCCTATGGACTGTTGTTCTTCCCACTAGCTCCGTGAAGTAAGTCCATGATGCTTTTGACATTTATATGAGAATAAAACAAAAATTTATTTTGAAGCTTTTTATAATGGAATATTCCAAACAAAGGTGGAGAGTATAAACTGGAATGGACCCATCACCTAGCTTCAACAATTATTAGACATGGACAATCTTGTTCCATCTATACTCCCATCTCTTAATATTTTGAAGCAAATCCCAGACATCATATAATCTGTAAATGTTAGCAACTATCTCTAAAAAGTAAGGACTCTAATTTTTTTTGACAAAGTCATTTATCGTTATCACATAAAGTCAAATATTGTAATTGGTTGGTATGTTTCTTTAATCTCTTTGAATCTATAGGTTCCCCTTCTACCTCTTTTTATTTATTTTGCCTTGAAAAAAATTTTTTTAACAAACCAAGTCTTTTGTCCTACACTACAAGGGTGAATTTTAAAGCTACTTTCACAGAAAGGAATGGAATCAAATATTTAAACTATTAGCCTTTAATAAGGTATCCAGCTAAGCTCTCCTTTAGATATGAAAGAGAAATTAAAACCTTTCCACACATACAAAAATTGAGAGAATTCTCCACTTTGAGGCCTGCACTACAGGAAATACTGAAAGGGGTAAGTTCACCTAAAACAAAATGACAAAAAATACATAAATAGTAGTAAAGTGACTATCAGGCAAATAGAAGCAGAGGAGTGTAAACCTTATAAGAACAAGGCATTATAAACTTAAATAATAAGAAGAGAATTGCTATAACAAGATAGTAATTAACGTTCAGCATACATAGGGACAAATTGAGATAACAATGACTGAAAAGGGAAGGATTCAAA
>NW_011888837.1:3833007-3848228 GCF_000151845.1 Pteropus vampyrus
CAAAATAAAGAAAACAGAAACACAAGGACAAGGAAGCGATGGAAACACCGAGTTACCAGAAAGCAAAAGATAAAATGGCTATAAGAAGACCTCATATTTCAATAATCACCCTAAATGTAAATGGACTGAACTCATCAATAAAAAGACACAGAGTTGCAGAATGGATCAAAAAACAAAACCCAACCATATGCTGCCCCAGGAGACACATCTCAGTTCCAAAGACAAATATAGTCTCAAAGTGAATGGGTAGAAAATGATATTTGAAGCAAATGGCATTAAGAGAAAGGTGGGAGTAACGGTGCTAATATCAGATGAAATAAACTTCAAAATAAAAAAGGTAAAGAAAGATACTGAGGGACATGTCATAATGATAAAGGGAATCATGCTCCAAGAAGATATAACAATTATTAATATCTATGCTCCCAATCAGGGAACTCTGAATATGTAAAGCAATTACTAACAAAACTAAATGGAGAAACAGACCAAAACATTATCATAGTAGGGGACCTAAATACCCCACTGTCAGATATGGACAGATCATCCAAACAGAAAACCAATATGGAAGTAACATCCTAAAGGACACATTAGACCAACTGGACATAATTGACACCTACAGAGCCTTCCATCCCAAAACAGCTGCTTATACATTCTTCTCTAGTGCACATGGAACATTCTCAAGAATCGACCACATACCGGGCCACAGAGGTAGCCTCAACAAATATAAGAGGACTGAAATCATACCAACCATATTCTCTGATTATAATGCTTTGAAACTAGAGATCAACTGCAAAAAGAAATCAGGAAGAAACACAAATACATAGAGATTAAACGACATGCTACTGAAGAATAACTGGGTCAGAAAAGAGATAAAAAGAGAGATTGAGGGATACGTAGAAATGGATGATAATGATAGTACAACATATCAAAACTTTTGGGACACAGCAAAAGCAGTCATAAGAGGAAAGTTCATATCATTACAGATCTACCTCCAAAAACAAGAACGAGCCCAAATAAACCACCTAACGCTTCATCTTAAAAAACTAGAAAAGGAAAAACAAATTAAGCCTAAAGTCAGCAGAAGGAAAGAAATCATCAAAATTAGAGCAGAAATAAATGAAATTGAAAACAAAAGAATAATAGAAAAAATAAATGTAAAATGTAACAAAGAGCTGGTTCTTTGAGAAGTTTAATAAAATTGATAAACCCCTGGCTAGACTCACTAAAGATAAAAGAGGAAAGACCCAAATAAACAAAATTAGGGATGAAAGAGGGGAAATTACAACTGATATAGCAGAAATACAAAGGATCATACAAGAATACTATGAAAAAGTATATAACACCAAATTTAATAACCTGGAAGAAATGGACCAGTACTTAGAAAAATACAATCTTCCTAGACTAAATCAAGAAGATCTGGAAAATCTTCACCAGTGAGTTCTGTCAAACATTCAAAGAAGATTTAATACTAATTATCCTCAAATTCTTCCAAAAAATCGAAGAGGGAGCAATACTTCCCAACTAATTTTATGAGGCCAATATTACTCTGATACCAAAACGTGGTAAAGATAACACACAAAAAAAGAAAACTACAAACTGATATCTCTCATGAACACAGATGCAAAATTCCTAAATAAGGTACTAGCAAAACCAAAGTGTCCTAGATGATGTCAATAGATGATTGCCTAAAGAAGCTGTGGGACATATATACAATGGAATATTACTCAGCCATAAGAAGAGATGAAATACTGCCATTTGCAACAACATGAATGAATAGACCTTGAAATAATCATACTAAACAAAATAAGCCAGACACGCAAAGTTGAAAATCACATGATATCACTTATATGTGGGATATAAACCTAAAAGCAACAAATGAACAGGACAAACAGAGACTTATGGACATGAACTATAGACTGGTAGGTACCAGAAGGTAGGGGGTGGGGGAGAAGGAGGGAGATAGATGGTAAAAGGGGATCAAATATAGGAGAGTAGGGGGAGGGTGAAGTGGGTGAAGGAGATCAAATATATGGTAGCTGAAGGAAACTGGACTTTGGGTGGCAAACACAATAGAATATACAAATGTCAAGTTATAATGTATACCTGAAAATTATATAATTGTGTTAACCAATGTTACCCCAATAAACTTAATTTAAAAAATGGCCTAGTGGATATACAATAATTAGGATAGTGATGCTTAGAATACAGTAAATGGTATACAGATCAGGAAATTGAGGGGCAATGAGGCTGACCAGTCCAAGGTCCCAAAGTTAATTGGTGGCAGGACAGGAACTAGAACAGCGATTTGTCCCACTGTTTTATTACTATTTCAAACACTGATAAGTGAAGGCTCTCATGTAGTGGGCATCACTCTAACCCTGACCAGGACATTATCGCCATTCTGTTGTTAAATCACTGCTATGACTTTGGGAATCGTTTCAGGCCTCAGTCTCCTGACCCAAAATGAGAGAGTTGGAGATGTATCTAAGGTGTCTGAAATCTCTCGTAGAGGAAATCCCAGAAAAGATGCCCCAGTAAGCCTTGCAGGGGAGTCATCTAGGCCACCACATTGCAGCATCTCCAAATCAGCACCAACCACAGAAACTTTAGATTCCCTAAAAGAGCATCTGCCCCTTCCTTCCAACAAAAAACCCTGAGCCACCCTCAGGCCCTGGGAGATAAGCCTCACAACATCAGCCGCTACTTCCTCAGCCTGACTCAGGGGCCAGACCTGGTACCCACCGCTCCCCATGCTACCTGACACATAATCCTGACTCACAAAGGCCCTAATGGCAGCGTCTCATATTACTCACCGTGGCCAGCCATGTGAGGGGAATGCCTCTCCCAGATAGGCAGTTTCTGCAGCAGGAGACCAGCCTTGCTGGACATAACTGTTGCTGGCCTTTGCTTCTCCAAGGCCTGCCAGCCAAATGGGGCCTTTATCCCACAGAGGCAAGTGAGGTACAGCTGATCTATTTCTCAGGCAGACATCCTGGCGAGGACTTGAGGATGTGAAAGGTGGTCTGCAGAGCAGCCTCAAAGCTGCAGAAGGACAGCTAGAGCAGTCCAGCCTTTCCAAACATTGCTTGTCATGAGCTTTTTTTGTTTTCTCAGGCTCCGTGCTTCCATTTCAATTAATACAAAAAGATGATTTATATCATCTCAATTTGAGCATCTAAAATAAATTACTTACTGAAAGAACATTTTCCTTGTATCTGTACCTAGTATCTTCAGAGTTTGAGCTCCCTGAAATTTTAAACACATTTTTAAACCACTCAGAAGGAGGTCAAGAGAGACTGAGAAAGGGAGCAAAGCAGGGAGGTCACCATGAGATTCTCCCCAAAATATAGGCATTCGGCCTCCAGTTAAAAAACAGGCTGTCCTGAGATTGGGCGGGGCTTCTGTCCTCATGGGCATCTTTTTGAAGTATATGTGTCAGGGGCAGTTCGACCCTCACAACCCGGAAATCTCTAAAGTCATCCTACACATCTCTGGTGAAGGAGCACTGGGCTATGCTCCGAATTACCCACAAACACCCAGGTTCTTATTTACAAGCATTGGATTTAATAAATTTCTTCATAGATGCTTGTCCCCTAAATCTTCAGAGCAGCATGTATATATGTGAAAGTGAGAGAGAGAATATTCATTGAGGTTCTCTGGAGAAACAGAACCCGTAGGATGTGTCTATATATAGGGGAAAATTTATTTTAAGGAATTTGCTTGTGTAATTATGGATGCTGGTAAGTCCAAAATCTACAGTGTCCAAAAGGCCTGCTAATCTGGAGACCAAGGGAAGAGCCGACATTGCAGTTCAAGTCTGAAGGCCGTCAGCTACAGCACTCCGTGCTCTTGCTCAGAGGTCAATCTTTTGTTCTATTCAGGCCTTCAACTGATTAGATGAGGTCCACACACATTATACAGGAGCAATCTGCTTTACTCAGTTCACCAATTTAAATGTTAACCTCATCCAAAAGCATCCTCACAGAAACATCCAGAATATTTGACCCAATATCTGGGCACCATGTCCCAGCCAAGTTGACACATAAAAGTAACCATCACAGGATGCAAGTGGGAGGAGAAAGAAAGGAGATAGAGAACTGCCCTGATCTCAGATCCCGAAATCAGGGTGTGGTACAGAGCTAGAAACCCTGGGTAGAACTACCTTCCCGCCCTCATGTCCTCTCCTAACAGGAACTTGCCAGACAACATGCACAGATATCAACATGCACATATAGAGACCCTTCTCCTTCCCCCTCCCTAGACATTCCTTTATCCATGTATTCTAGACTATTTTACTGAGTGCTGAGGCCATGCTGTAATTAAGACTCAGTTCTTCCGTACACTTAAAAATGGTTAAAAAGGTAATTTTTTTTTATGCCTACACCATCTGGTATTCCTAGGTGGTCTCCCATCCAAGTACTAACCAGGTCTGATCCTGCTTAGCCTCCCAATTCAGATGAGATCGAGCATGGTCAGGGTGGCATGGCCATAGAGAAAGGTAATTTTTATGTTGCCTATTTTATCACAATTTAAAATTTTTAAAAAATTTTTTGAAGACTCAGTTCTTGCCAGCACAGGTCTCAAAGTCCAGAAATAGAGGACAACTACAAAGCACAACTTCAGTGTAGTGGCTCACCCAGGGTAAGACAAGGCAAGCCAGAGAATCCAGAGCCCACATGGGTCAAGAGAAACTATACCTCACTCACCTGTTCACCTGGCCTTTCTCTCCACTCTGAGCAAAGCTGCTCTGGACGGAAGAATCTCCTGGCACACTGCCAGTCAGGCTGCACGCCAGATCCTCCTTATTGCCCAAATGTGATAATCTCACTCTCTAGTCCTACAACTTCACAGTACCGCTCTGCAGACTGATAACTTGTCTTAAGTTGTAAAGTTTGTTAGTATTTATTCACTAAAAGTGCCGATGTATTTTTACTCTTCCAATTTTTATTGATGAAAAAAACAATATTATAGTAATATTTAAAAAATTCGACCTCAATCTCCCCACCTGATCATGCCCAACCACAGCCATCAAATCCTCAGACCAAACCTTGTCATTATCCGTGGCTCCCCTATATCTCCCACATCCTACTTCCAATTTGCCAGGAAATCCTGTCAATTCTACCTTCACATTATGCCCAGAATCTTCCAATTTCCCACATCTCCTCCACTGCAACCACCCCAATCTGCATCACCATCATGCCCCCGCATACTACTGCCACAGTCTATTAATACTGGGCTGCCTGCTTTCACCCTTGCCCTCCAATAATCCACTCTCCCCACGCAGTGGCCAGAGTTGTCTTTTAAAATGTTAGACCATGTCATGCCTCTGCAAAATCCTCCAATGGCTTCCCATCTCACTCACAGTAATGATCCATTACTTCTTGACCTCATATCCTGCTCCTGTCCCTCCTGACTCACTCTGCTCAGTTACAACAACCTCTTTGCTGTTGTATGGTACGTGCCAAGCCTGTCTCAGGACCTTTGCACTGGCTGTACACTCTGCTCAAAACACTCTTCCCCCATACATCCACATGGACAATTTCCCCAGCTCCCTCAAGTCTTTGTTCAAATATTATCTTCTACTTAAAACTGTAATACCCGCCAACACTTTTGACTCTGATTTATCTTTTACTTTTCTATAGCACATATTACAGAATATTCTAACAGTCTAACATATTATATACTTTAATTCTTTGTTATATTTATTGTTTACTTGCTGTCTCCATATCACTAAAACGATAACTCCATTAGAACAAATTTTTTTATTAAGTTTATTGGGATAACATTGGTTAATACAATTATATAATTTTCAGGTGTACATTATAATTTGACATCTATATATTCTATTGTGTGATTACCACCCAGAGTCCCATTTCCTTCAGCTACCATATATTTCATCCCCTTTATCCACTTCACCCTCCCCCAACCCCCTATATTTGACCCCCTTTACTCTGTCTACCTCTTCTCTCCTCCCCCACCCCTTACCTCTGGTAACCACTAGTCCATTAGGACAAATATTTTTGACTATTTCTCTCATGATTGTGTCTCAAGCCCCTGGAATAATATCTGGCATATAGTTAAATAAATAGTTGTTGAATGAATGATGAGAACAAAGTACTCATTCACAAAGCAACACTCTCCAGTCCCAAACACCCTACTTCTCTGGGCTCCAAATCTGGGAGAAGGACATGAGAGTCTTTCCCATAAAAAGTTCAAAAGTCTTCTTAGACTACTGTTCCTTATGTGATCACACATGTCACTACAGTATATTGAAACTTTTGATCAGAGCAGCCTAGACACAGACACTGGACCGAATAAAACCAATGAATATGGTTGGTTGACATTTGGTTAGAACAAGTTCACATGCCAAGAGGTGGGAGAACCACATGTCCCTTCAGTCACCAACAACTATTTCCTGACATCTTCCCTGCAAAAAACATTATAAATGTTGCTGTATTTGTAGTAATCCTAGGTATTTAGTAATAAGAAAGGTGTTCTTTTTTATTTTTCAAAGGAACATGAATTGCCTTTGATGTTCCTATTAACAGGCACTCTGTGTAAGTGACACATAGTGGAGACTGGGAAAGACACATACTGGGGTGGGAGGGTCACATGACACCTAAAGTATAATAGATACAAATCAGGGCAGCTTCTGGGCTGACATCCCAGTGGCCAAGTCTCTGTTACCTGCACCTCTCCTCTTCTAATAACTAATCCCTCCATCCTTTCCCCAGCCACCAGCTCCAGGCTTGGTCAACCAAAGTTCTCCCCTCCATCATTTCTAAGTGGTGCTGGCATGAAGAACCTGTTTCCTCACAGACTGTTAAGCCAAAAGGGTTTAAAACAAAAGAGTCAATTAAAATAAGAATATAAATTCATTAATGAATCAGTGAGTAAATGAATGAACTGATTTTTAAAACCAAGTAAATATACCGAATTAGAAGAAAGAACATTAATTTTGGAGCCAGAAAAATCCCAATTCTGAATCTCAGCCCTATCACTTAATATCTTTCAGCTTCGAGAAAGAAATGTAGCTCCTCTTGAGTCCTACATCTCCTCCTAGAAAGTTATTGTTCGAAAAACACCTAACACCAACTGGCTATATGGGCCATTCCCCTTAACACAGTAGAGTGACAACGGCGACCTAAAACCATTACAGCTTTCTTGACATTGGAAATATGGAAATTTAAATTCCATTGGTTGGCTTTCAACTAAATGATAGAGTTATGGCTTATGGATTTTTAAAGCATATGACCAAAAAGATATTTTTATCAAAGTTATTGTATTTGAAGTAAGCTTTCAGAAATATTTCCTTTTTTAAGGTAAATAAAGATTTTTGCAAACGAATCTGATAACTTCACAACAGCTTTGTTGATTTTATGTGCTGTTGAACACTGTTTCACTCTGTGTATAATATATAAGTAAATAAAATATGGTAAGACTTACTCTATACACCAACAGTAAAGAAATAAGTAGAAACTTTCTGTCAAGGAAGAATTTAACAAAATTTTTTTCAAATTTTGTTCCTTTTGAAGTTTTATTTATTTTATAAATTTCAGGACAACACATGCAAATGGGAAAAAATATGCCATTTGCTTTTATTTATTTTCACCAACATTTAAATTGAAGGCTCTTTAGAAATCCAATACAGAAAAAGAAAGATCAGAAGAAATAATACAAGTGTCCATCAGCTAAAATAGTTAACTAGTTTGGTTAAATAGTTTACAATAAATCCAAAAAATGGAACTCTGGGCAGTAAGTATAGAGATTACGTGGATCTCATTTTATTAGCATGGCAATGTGTTTCTAACGCAGGGGGCAAAGTAGCATATGTATAACACACTCATTAATGTAAAATTATTGATGTTTCTCTGCTTTGTAGCCTCCAGTACTTCCTCTCTTAACACTCAAAATCCTTTATTGTTATTCCTTAGTTAATATTTAATGTCCCTGCTAGCCTGTTAAATCCAGGAAAGCAGGAACCCCACCTTTAGCCCCAGCACCTAGATCAGTGCCTGGCACATGATACATGGTCAAAGCGAGTTGCTGAGTGAGTGGGTAGTACCTTAATCTGAGGACATGGGCTTGTTCCGGATGACTCTTGCTTCCTTTCCAAACTGCTGACAAATCATCCATTTATCATCTGCTCTAGAATTTTGCTTAGGATTATCATCAAGCCTGTGGAATTTACCATTTTCTAGTTTATAGTGTTTGTGTTCTTATTCATTTTGGTTCTCAGTTTGCATAGTCTCCTTCATTAGATTGCCAGCTATTCAAAGCTAGGGCCTATGTTATGTCTTGTTCATTCTGTAATGCCCAGGAAAATATTCTTCTCAAAGTGGAGGTTTTTTGAATGATTGAATGATTTGGCAAGTATCACCTCCTACCTAAGAGAATAACCAATTGGAGTCACTATAATTTAATAACAATCACAACTCCCTTACACAGGCCAGGCACTGTGGTTGGAGATATACATCCATTACCTCTTTTATTCATCACAACAATCCTCTGAGGGAAATATTACAAGCCCCATTTTACAGATGAGGCACCTGTGGCTTCAGCAACTCTCATGGACTCACCCCTGGTCACGTAGCTAGTAAGAAAAAGAACCAAGATTGGAGCCAGTATTTTCTAACTCCAAGGTCTATGCTCTTAATTACTTGTGACCATCCACTCCCATTCTTCCAGCAGCTGATAGAGTCTCTCAGGCAAAAACTGGGCACGGATATATCATGTCCATCTTATTGGCAATTTGGTGCATAAGAAGGAGCCCTGGAAGGAAACTCACTAAATTAATCTCCCAAAGTTTTCTTGTTTGTTTAGACAGTGACCTTGATGGCTATGAGAAAAGATAATTTTCTGACTCTACTGTCCTTGGCTCCTGGACAGAAGCAGAGAAGAGAAGAAGCCATAAACTCTGATCAGAGGCCTATAAACAGCCTCTTCAAACCGCCGCGATCAGGAAGGCTTTGGAAAATGTCCTCCCCGTCCTGCCTGGCTTTTTAAACTAAGTAAGCTCCACAGAGGGAAGCATTGTTGAGGATTTCCTGGACAGATTCTTTTGCAGAATGAGACCCCCACATACAAGTAAAGAGAAGGCAGTAACAGAGGAGAAGATTTGAGGGAATTAAAAGGATAGTGAGGGCGTGGTTGTCTACAGTTCTGCTCCAAGGACATATGAATATTTGGCTGTCATTACAAGAAGATTCTGGTTAATAAATACTGTCTGGAATTTTCTTGCTGATTTTTTACCCTCACACCGCAGGCCCTGACCACTGAGGTCCACTATACAAATGCAAATTACCTGAATCAGGCTGCTGGTGACTCACCAACTCCCCTTTAAAGCAACACTGGGTTCGAGGCAATGACTACTCAGGGTAGAAGCCATGGCTCACAGAATCTGTTTCTCCTACTGGCTATCGATCTTCTGGTTGGTGGTAACTGTGGCAGAAGGTAAGGGTTTGGTTTTTATTCTACCATGGGCCCACTAATTAATAAGTTGTGTGAAAAGATAAAATTTGTCTCCATAATTATACATATTTACAGATTGGAAATATTTATGTCAGCTTCCATTAGCCAGTAAGGTTAAAGAGAAAGAGGCCGAATTGTATTATCTGAAGACTTTGGTCTTAGTCTCAGCTCTAGCTCTGTGACTTTAGACACATGTAACCTCTCTGACATGAGTCTCCTCATATGGGAAGTGACAGTATTAATAATCATTATTATGAGAGTCATGAGGACCAAATGAGTTATCATGCAAGAAAGCTTAAAACACTATAGAAATGCTATTTATTATTCTAAAGCTAACAATTTTAACCCAGAATTACAACAATGTCTACCTCTTTATATCCCCAGCAGCACGGTAATTTGCACACAGCGGGTGTTTAGTCTCTGTTAATTAATTACATCTGTTCAGCTGTGTCTTGGTGCTACTGGGGTGAGTATAGATTTTCTTTTTTAAGATTATATTAGATTCCATTTTTCTACTGTTCCTATTCTTTTTCCTTTTCCCCACTACAAAATTTCCAGAAGGCTTGGGCCTTAAAATTGGTTTATAACCCTCCAGGGAAATTTAAGAAAAGGATAGGGAAGGAGGAGCAAGGGGAAAGAGAGAGGAAGGAGGTCCTGGGGGACCTGGGTCTGATGTTCTTTTCGCAGTTCCCCTTAGCTCCAGAACTAGATGCGCTTCAGGGAGTCAAACTGGGTCCTTTCGCTCCTTTCACATTTTCCTGGGGGCTTTGCAGGGGGCTAGAGGCTAGTCACCCTCAAGGCTGGTGGAGAGACCACCAGAGCTCACCCTGTCCAATCTCTGCATGACCTCTGGTGATCAGACTAAAGGGAGATAGAGATTACAAATAACCTCTGCCCCAGTACCCAAGAGAAGGCTCCCAAGCATCACCTGCTAAAAACGACATCTAAAAGAGGCACTGTAAAACAGAACTAGCTACCTGACACCTTCTTCCCAGAAAGTGAACCATGCACAGTTCAGGAAACTTTGTAAATGTGTAGCTAAATTAAGTTATAATGAGATTAGAGGTTTATTCGCACCTAAAAGAATGCCAATTAAAATGTGAGATTTTATTTCCAAACTTGGCTCACCCTTCCTCACTGTCCCTCAGACTGGAATCAAAGTCCTTCAGATGTAGCTTCACTCTGCCCAGGCAGCCCTGGTACCAGCTCAGTGCTCACTTACACATACCCTGGCTCTGTCAGACAGGGTCATGTGTGGGTATTCTAGCTCATCCTGTTCTCTCTCCTCTCCCCAGCAGGCTGTGGCTGCTCCCTCCTCCCATTTATTTTAATTCTGCTTCAAATTATGACATTTAAATGTCACTATAGTATTCACAAAGCCTTTCCTAAGACACATAATTTTAAAATTGCAATTTCTCTTTCTCTGACACCTTTGAATTCTTACAGCAATTTGTACATCACCCATGGCACTTAACCGCATTCTGCTCTATCTTACGGATCCATGTACTTGCAGGGTATCCATCCACATTTCTCAAGTGCAGGCCCTGTATCTTTATCATCTCTGCATTTGTCACAGCACCTAACACAGTAACCCGCATGCTGTTGAAACAACCAGACTTATAGCATAGAGTCGAATGAGGCCTGTGTGACACTTCCTGGGTTCCCAATTTTTTACCTGTAAAATTAAAAATTTGATCAAGATAGCCAGTCATTCTGTGAGTCTACAAAATGAATTGAGTGGCACTTAACTGAGTAAATTAAAATAAAATTGAATTGAGTTGTAAGTAAATTAATCACAGGAGTTATATCTCTTTCTGCTTCAACTCTAAAAGCACATAAGAATTTTTCTAATAGTCCATGTACCATATAAAGGAAAAACTGCATATTTAGACATAAAGTATGAAGCTTACTTCTCTTAAAGTCAGTATAGTTCACTATAAACCAGGTACTGTCTGCCCAAAGAACCACAGCTACAGGTAATTATTTAAAAAAAAAAAAAAGGTCTTCTCATCCTCGCTTTTTTTTTTAAAGTACTAGTTGTTGGTATGCCATGATTTTTATGTCTAGACTATAATAAACCCATTTAAAATTGATTTCCAAACTCTAAGCAATATTTTGACTTAACTTTTTAGTACACTCTAATTTTAAATGTAAGTTTCTATTGTGAATTTTCTAGGACTGGAATTAAATACTCACTGAGCTTCACAAAAATCTACAGAGAGGAAAATTCAACATCTGCCTGATGATTCATTCCATTGATCAACCATGCCCTCTAATCCTGGGACTATTCTAGGTGCTGGGGACATAGCAGTGACCAACAGAGTCAATAGGCCCTGCCTTCACGAAGGTCCTATTCTAATAACATCCATACCCTTTAGTCCTATCAATAGGGTACAGATTTTATGTATAAAATGTAACCAGAAGGGCCAAAATGGGGCTCATGCTAAGAGAATCTTTCCATAACATTCAAGATTCATAACAGTAGCTAACACCTACTAAATGCATATCATGTGTCAGGTTTATTTTGAGCACTTTATGTATCTTATTTCACATAATACAACAAGCCAAGGAGATAGGTAATATTGTTTTCTCCACTTTACAAATAAGGAAAAGGGGACTTAAAGAACTCGAGGACCCTGTCAATGGTCACATAGTTATTAATGGCAAAGTTCAGAGTGCCCGGATCTGGAGCCTGCGCTTTTAAACACTAGGCTGTTCTGCCCTTCAAAATGTTTTTGATCTGCATTTAAACATTTGAACTATTTTGTTCTGATTATGGTTGCCAAAGAGCTCTCATCTTTGTCAATCAGTGCCTTTGGTGGCATGTCAGGTGTTATGTAATGAGAAATATTTGCTTATTAATGATCACGTTATCCCTGAGAGGTGGGAACATGGTAACTTTTGCAATTATAGAAACTGAGATTTCTCCCAATCCATTCAATTCCACTGTAGGCACTATGCTGGGGATGAGGGAATAGTGGTCTATAGGATGGCCAAATAAATATTATAACTCCTGAGTAGTAATCACATGACTGATGAGTATTGTGAAAGTGGACTCACAGGATGCTATGGAAGCATACTGCATGTTGCCTTAACACAGCTTCAGGGTTAAAGCCTCTCTAAGGAAATGAGACGTGAAATCTGCATAGAAGTAAGTCAGGCAAAGAGAGCAGGAAATAGTGTTCTAGGCACTTGGATTCAACTTTTAAAAGCCCATAACCATTGATGACTTTTGCCAAAGTAGCTTCTGTGGAGTAGAAGAGGCAGGGTCAGATTCCAATGGATTAAATAGATGGAGGGAAAAACAGAGTCAAAAGTGCACAGACCTCCCTTTGCAGTGAGAGAAGTAGGAACCAAATAATTCATGGCAGATCACCAGTTTTCTCTCTGAAATATGAAACTAAGTAATCTACTTAGAAAGGTAGAGAGAATTTTGAAGAGAATTCTTCAAATGAATGAAGAATCAGGATTTTGAAGAGGCTTTGAGGAAAGTATCAAAGGTTTGGAAGACAGTGGGAATGGAGCAGAACAAGAATAAACAAAAGATTCGTGAGCAGTGTTAACTCAGCCAAAAGTGGAGACCCACCCATTAAGATGTGGGGCCTTAATCTTGTAAGAAGCCTGTGACAGTTTCCCAAATCAATCCCAATGGCTCCCGCATTTTAGAACACTTGTGCTAGCTAACCGGTTATCTAAAATAGTCATCATGTGTCTAGTCAGATGGAAGAATGTGGCTTTATGTGGTCCTGCTCACATTCTTATATTGGTTATCAGGACAAGCTTGAATCTTGATTCTGAGCCTTGGAAATTCCCAGAAGAGAATACTGAACACTATTAGACATCTCAGAGTCAGTTGGAGGATCTGGAGAGTAGCCTCAGGTTTTAATAAATGAGATGAGCACAAGGATTGGTTTGTTTGTAACAGCTGGAGTGCAGCTTACTGTGTAGCAGAGCTCAAGGCCTAGCTAAGCCTGATTTGATGGCAAAATGTCAAGATGGAGATTAAGAGTAAGGCTAGCTTATCCCCTAGCAACTGGATTCTCAGCAGAAAGTTTTCATGTTACAAAGGTTCAGAACTAATATAAATGCGTAAGAGGAAAGAATGAGTAATGTGGGATTTAATCGTCTTCTGTAGTTGGAAATGTCTTAAGCTAGTTTCACCATAGAATTTCAATATTCAGTAGCCTGGATGGGTATGGGAGAAAGGGTCACTATTTTGTTCAAGGAACAGACATCCATTCAAGTTAGCTTTAAAAACAAGTAGAGCTGGAGTGATTATTATAAGGTATCTCTAAGAACCTTAAGTACCACCGGCCCTCAGAGGGACCAGCCTGGAAAGTCAAGAACCACAGCTACTCTCACCATCACTCTGTTACATGGTCGTTGTGTTAACAGCTACCTTCCCTGTTTAAGAGACCTGCCCCATTTTATGGTTTCTATGGAAAGACTGGCTTCTCTGCTTAATCAACATTCAACTGGCCAAAACCTAACTCTCCAGCCCCTGTCCTACACTTCCCACTAACATTCCACACTAACTATGTGTCTCTGTTGAAACTCTCAAGTGAGAATCTGATTGGTCACTGGCCAGTTAATGAATGAGTTGAGTGTCTATCAGCAGTCCAATCAGCCATAGCCAAAGGTGTGTAGGACTGACTTTTCCAAGGGTTGTGAGTGAAACAGAATCTCTAAAAGGGGCTATGAACACAGGCAGGCAATATGTATATCCAATATAACCAAGAAACCTGAATTCAGCTGTTCTAATGGTTAGGGGAATCTAGCTCTGTCTAAGTGCTTCAGTACTCTCAACTTCCTGTAGGGGTTTCATTTTTCCCATCCTCCACACTCAGCAGCCCCTTTCAGGTCTATATTGGTAAGTTTCTAAGGAAATAAAGAAATAATACTCTAAAGAAAAGTTTACTTTTTCATAGCTAACTAGATTAGATGATACAGCTAGAGGGAAGACCTTGGCACTTGAGCTTGATCCAAATTTCTTCTCAGAAACTAATTTCATCCTGGTCCTTAGTCCGTGTTCCCCTGCTACATATAGAAGCTCTCTTCCTTCTTGTTTGGGAAATGATTTCACTGCTGGGGCAAGTGAAGCAGATCTTCTGGATTAATGGCCTTTGGGAGCAGTTATTTTTATTTTCTTAACATTAAGTTCTTTTTTTCCACTAATTTAGTTACGATTTATACAAATGCACAAATCTTAAAGGTACACATTAGACACTTTACATATTCATAAATATATGTGTATAAATGTGTGTGTACATATATAAGTATAAATGTATATGTGTATGTGTGTTATGTAGGCATATATATATATATGTGTGTGTGTGTGTACATCCATATCTATGTTAACAACCACTCAGATCAAGATCTGGAGAGTTTCCTGTTACTTTTTCCATTAAATAACACCCACCCTACCTCTAAGCTATCTTTAACTTTTTTTAACCATAGATTAGTTTAGCTTGTTTTTGAACTTTATACAAATGGAATCTTTTGCTCAACATGACACCTCTGGGCTCCATCCATGTTGTTGTGTTAGTAATCCTTCCTTTTCCTCGCTAAGTAGTATTGTCATATGAATATACACAGTTCTCGGTTCTCCTATTGATGGATATTTGCATTGTTTTCAAGTGTAGGCTAATATGAATAAGACTGCTATAAACATTCTTGAACTAGCCTTTTGTCGACATATGCACTCATTTCTCTTGAGAAAATTCCCCAGAGTGCAATTGTGGGGTCATAAGGTG
>NW_011888837.1:3850358-3850970 GCF_000151845.1 Pteropus vampyrus
AAAAGGAAGGAAGGAAGGAAAGAAGGAAGGAAAGAAGGAAGGGAGGGAGGGACGGAGGGAGGGAGGGAAGGAAGATGTGAAAATGCTGGGAATGTTGCCTGGGAAATGGAGAGAGATTGCTGTGCATGCTAACTGTATTAAAAGATAAAAAGAAAAAAAGAAAAAACTATTTCCTTTACTCACTTGATAGCAAATTTTTGTATAAGAACAGATATTTGCTTCAAACTGGCAAGTGTAAATAAAACCTATATTTGGAAGCCTCATTAAGAAACTATATTTTGTAATAAACTTGCCCTCTTTTTAACTCTCTTTTTGGTTAGTGGGGCAAAAGCAGAAAGGGCCAACTTTGGGCAAACTTGAAGACAGAAAAAGGTTTGGATGCGACTCTCTCCTCCCTTTCAGGGCCCGTCCTCTATCATGGTGCGCTCACCGTGGCTCGCCACTCACTTGGGTACTCCGCTCACCGCTCACAAGGCCTCCAACTTCTCCAAACCAACCTGGCTTTGACTGGACTTTCTCTTTCCAAACATTAAAATTTTTGCAATCCAAAACTTAACTGACCTGAAATCTAATCCCTAAAGGCCTTGCTCCATGATGTTAAACCTCAGAAAA
>NW_011888837.1:3851294-3875164 GCF_000151845.1 Pteropus vampyrus
CTGCTATAAACATTC
This sequence comes from Pteropus vampyrus, assembly GCF_000151845.1. Lineage (NCBI taxonomy): Eukaryota > Metazoa > Chordata > Mammalia > Chiroptera > Pteropodidae > Pteropus > Pteropus vampyrus. The sequence continues at coordinate 3,851,310 of NW_011888837.1, forward strand.
TTGAACTAGCCTTTTGTCGACATATGCACTCATTTCTCTTGAGAAAATTCCCCAGAGTGCAATTGTGGGGTCATAAGGTGTGTCCGTTTCATTTCATTGAGTTCTTCCAAATATGCTTTGAGACTTCTCTATTTCTCTCTTCTAATCTTTCTTCTCTACTACCACCTAAAGCTTCTCCCTTCTGCTTTTGTTATTAGGCCTGCTTCCCGACTGCCATTTTTCTCCTCACAGGACAAGAAGAAGCAGTCACCCCTCCCAGAAGCTCGCAAGATAATGTAGACCCCACGGACTGCCAGATCTTTACACTCACCCCTCCACCTGTCACAAGAAGCCCTGTGACAAGGATCCAGCCCATCACAAGGAAGCCAATGACAAGGATCCAACCTATCACAAGAACACCAAAGTGTCCTTTCCATTTTTTTCTACCACGAAGGCCCGGAGTCCACATTAGGTTTCCAAACAGAGCTTTCCTCCCTCCGAAGTGCAACCACCGTGTTCAGTTCTACCCATTTTTTTGGCCACACAGTCGCCTTACTCCTCATTATAACTATTTCGCCAGAAGAAGATTCTGGACAGGAAGCTCATCTGAGGAAAGCAGAAAGAAGAGATAAGCCCCAAACATGATGAAGCAAAAGAAGCCAATGTCTCACAAAAGACTATGAGATTTTTGTTTTCTTTTTCCAAATTAAAACTATTGGATTTAAAGATTAAGTATCTTAAACGCCACTGACTAGATATCATTCTCCTTGTCAACAGTGAAGATATTGGTTTATAGTTTATTCATGTTTACAAAATAGGAGCAGTAACATTATTCTTATTTCCAACTTTCTATGATCACAGGATATCTATGCATTTAAAATCCTAATTTGGATAATTCCAATAATTCCTATCCATTCTGAGATGACAGAAGAATCACTCTTTTAAATTAGGGTAAAAAACATTTTAAAAAATTGAGATTGTTTTAAACAAAATGAAGACATTAATGACACCCTTTTGTACTCACTGGAAACCTTACAGAGCAAGGTGCATTTACAAAGTGAACTTTAAAAAAGATTATAGAAAACAGAAAGCTTTATTTTAATCTCTGACAGGGATGTATATAGTGGTTATTTATTCATTGACTATTATGTATTAATTGAGATATAATTGACATAACATTATATTAGTTTCAGGTGTACAACTTAATGATTCAATATTTGTATTTACTGCAAAATGATCACCACAATGAGTCCAGTTAACAGCCATCCCCAAACATAGTTGCAAAAATTTTTTTCTTGGGATAATGTTCAAGATCCACTCAGTTTTCCAACAACAAGAAATTATAAAGATGAAAACAAAACAAAGTTATGAGGAGTCTGACTATAGATAATACTTTAAGGCTATCATAAACTAAATTACCTATTCCCTCTCAAAAAAAATGTTCTACCTGTAAAAAATAAATGTACTTTAATGTTAACTTTTTAAACAACCAGTGCAAATTAGCTTGACAAGTATCTCACTGTTTCATCATATAGATACTAAGTTAAATGATGCACTTCCCCTAAAACTTTTACCATGGGTCTAGGCTCAAAAGTCTGATTAAGTTTACATGGATGTTCTCATAACTCTAGAATTCCACAGACATAAGTTCATACAACTATAGGAACCTTGTATTCCGAAAGTGCAATATAAATAACATGTCCCCCAGATTGCACTGATGGTTGTTTCTGTAGCCATTCTGTAAAAGACTGCTCTGTTTGTGCCGCTCATCTTGCCTGTAACATAGGAATTTTGGTTTTGCATATTTGGTCAGTGTCTTACATCTGTTCCTCCCAAGAACTATGTACAAAAGAGAGAGAGAGAAAGAGAGAGAGAGAACGAAGAAAGAAAGAAAGAAAGAAAGAAAGAAAGAAAAAGGAAGGAAGGAAGGAAAGAAGGAAGGAAAGAAGGAAGGGAGGGAGGGAGGGAGGGAGGGAAGGAAGATGTGAAAATGCTGGGAATGTTGCCTGGGAAATGGAGAGAGATTGCTGTGCATGCTAACTGTATTAAAAGATAAAAAGAAAAAAAGAAAAAACTATTTCCTTTACTCACTTGATAGCAAATTTTTGTATAAGAACAGATATTTGCTTCAAACTGGCAAGTGTAAATAAAACCTATATTTGGAAGCCTCATTAAGAAACTATATTTTGTAATAAACTTGCCCTCTTTTTAACTCTCTTTTTGGTTAGTGGGGCAAAAGCAGAAAGGGCCAACTTTGGGCAAACTTGAAGACAGAAAAAGGTTTGGATGCGACTCTCTCCTCCCTTTCAGGGCCCGTCCTCTATCATGGTGCGCTCACCGTGGCTCGCCACTCACTTGGGTACTCCGCTCACCGCTCACAAGGCCTCCAACTTCTCCAAACCAACCTGGCTTTGACTGGACTTTCTCTTTCCAAACATTAAAATTTTTGCAATCCAAAACTTAACTGACCTGAAATCTAATCCCTAAAGGCCTTGCTCCATGATGTTAAACCTCAGAAAAACTAAGAGAAACTGAAGACGGATTAACAGTTTCAATGAGTTAGTCATTGCATCTATTATTGAAAGCGAGCTAGTCCTGTAGTGTTTCATAGTGAGGGCCTTTTTCAAAATAATTCTGGATAAAACTGCATCATTCCTTACCTTTGAACATGTATAGAATTACCTGTATAAAAAATGCAGCCCACACCTGCAAGTAAAAGCATATGCTTCTGTAACTTTTCTAAAAAAATTACATTCTTATGGTTAATAAAATTTTCTCTTAAAATAGTGTAGTGATGCCTAGAAAGTTTATATACTTGGGGATAGTCTTCAGTCACTAATGCCTCAAAGTGAGTGAGTTTATCAAATGAGTTCCTCTTAGCATATAGGTGGAATTAGCTGTTTTTGAACCAATGGGAGTTTTTGGAAGAGTGTGATAAATTCATCTTTTGCTTTGCGGCAGAAATAGCCTATGCAAGTCTCAAGTTCTAATTATGCTAATCAGATTCAGGCATAACCTAAATCTAATCATCAGACAAACCCAAACTGAGGAACATTTACAAGACAACTGAGTAATTTTGAGGGTTTCGGCCCTGTAATCCTCAAAAATGTAAATGTCGTGGTAGACAAAGTTTAAAGAAGATTAAAGAGACATGATAGCTAGACGTAACATATAATCCCTGAGGCGGGAAGGAAAAGAAGAGATTGCCACGAAGAATATTATTGGGACGACTGGTAAATTTTTAATGTGGACCATGTTTTAGGTGATAGTATTTTATCAGTGTAAAATTTTGTGAATTTCATAATTAGGTAAGAGACAATCCTTATAATAAAACTCTGAAGTATTTTAGGGTAAAGTAGTATGATTTCTGCAACCAAATCTCAAATTATGGAAAAAGTGTGTGTGAGAGAAAGAGAGAGAAGGAAGGATGGAAAGGAGGGAGAGTAATAAAGTAAACACAGCAACATGTTTTTACAACTGATGAATTTCAATGAAGGATACATGGGAGTACAATTCTTGCAACTCTTCTGTAGTTTGAAATTATTTCAAAATGAAAGTAAAAGACATTGCTGAAAGCAACACAGAGGAGTTAGTTAACACTATGGGGTAATCATTCTGCAATTTATAAATGTATCAAATCAATACATTGTAAACCTTTAACTTACACATGTTATATGCCACTTATATCTCAAAAATCTGGGGGGAAAGTTGTAGTTCATTGAAATATCACCTTACAACAGTAAGCAGACTGAATATTTTTTGGTATGTATCAGTAAGTATTTGTATTTTCCAACTAGTGCAAATTTAAACCAAAATTTTTAAACAGCCTTCAATATAACTGTATACTTCATACAGGTGACTAGCCAAAAAAAAAAAACCACACACAAAACGAGATAAACATACATTCCAAACAGAAAATATCTCTCACAATTTCAACATTAGAAATTTATGATAAGCATGAATTGAACAGTAGCAGTTTAATGATTTGTTTATAAGGGACCGTAGCAAATAAACTATTACATCTGAAACATCTTGACACAGATGTACTGGTCCTTATAGGGGCTGCATGACCTGGCCTCCCTACCCCATTCCCAGCCTCTTCCTCTCTGACCCCGCCTCACACTCCTCTCTTCCTTTCTCTCTCTACTCCAAACACACTACCCTCACTGTTCCTCAAACTAAGCACACTGGCTCCTCAGGGCTGGTGCCCCTGCTGTCCCTCTGTCTACAATGCCCTTGCCCCAGATGTCCACAGTATCCACATGGGTCCATCCCTCACTTCTTTCAGCACATTCATAAAATGCCACCTCTCAGGTCCCTGACCACCTTATCCAAATGTGCAGGCACAGACCCACTTCCTTTCTATTCCCACCTTTATTTTTGTCCCTAGCATGAATCACATTCAATCATTCCATATGTATTCTTAGTTATCTTTATTATTTGTATTTCATATAAGACACTAAGTTCCTTAAAGGCAGAGAATTGTGTTTACTGTGTTCACTCCTTTATCTCCAGGACTTAAAATCATGCCTGTATATAGTAGGGACCCAAAAAATATTGGTTAAATAAATGAACTTTTAAACCACCTGATATTTAACCCTATTTGCTTTCAAATCAGTTCCCACATATCAGGGGAAGTCTCAGGATTTTTAAATCTTCTCCAGAAAAAAAGAACTTTTATTGAGGTGAGAAAGGTAAGGTACACATATCCCTCTCAAGTAAAACAATTACTGGCCACTGGAGCATGTGTTCAACCTTCTTTCAGAAAGTCTAACATGATTTTTTCTCTGTTTTACTGCAGATAAAATTTCTCTTTTAGTACTTTGTTGGAGGATAGATCAGAATGATAACCAGAGATAGAGAATCCTTCAATTTAATTGGTTATTGAATTTTGTAATTTTTTCAGGCTTTATTATTAGAATCTATCATCCTTTTTTAAAAAACAAAACAAAACAAAAACTGAGTCTAATCCTTTTTGTAAAGTCCCTTCTCCAAGGCCAGGCCAAGACACATAGGTCTTTTGGGAAGGTTAACTATCTGAGATGCCTTTTCAAACTGTTATTCTTCAAATAGTGTTCAACAGGCAAGAAGAAACGGACTTTCTGAGGACAAAATTTATATACATCTTGGCTTATATTCTAAACAAGGCATTTCTTACATGTTCTGCACACAATGGACATTTTAACATCTTTGGAAATACCTTTCACGATTTTCCTTCACCTGGAGAGTTAGATGCTCACCCTCATCCAAGATAGCAGAAGATTTCATACAGAAATAAATTTGTATTCGAAATGTATTTTAAATTTCTTCTGTTTCCATACTGGCAAAGTATTTCTTCTTTTCTGTAATCTCTTTTTCAGTTCTCTTTGGTGATTTTTTTTTCTCAAATCAACGCGTTAAGAGTTATAGTAAACGCTTAATTTTAGGCACAAAAGTGATTATTTTCCCTAACTGACGTGAACAACAGGCCCTGCACTTTTTCAAATTCAGAATTTCAGTGGACTGACTGCTAACTTGACACACGTACTAGCTGACTGACATCAAGGCCAGAAACATGTGTGGGCTGCACCATGCAAACTCCCTATGCTGCATTTCTATATAATCAAGAAAGCCAGGGCCAGTGTGGACTAATTTTCAAATTTCCAGTCATCATGAGCATCAACTCACTTTTTAGGCTTATACAGAAATCACACTTGATAAACATATTTCCAGTTAATTCCAAAGATCCTCAGAGCCCTTTTAGGACTGGCACTTGGGAAGTGGCCTGATTGGCCTTTCTACTGCCCTGATTTTGCCCACATTTCATCGTTGTGAGGCAAATTTACTTTGATAATTCTCCGACTTCTTTATTATTCAGGACTCTCAGCAAAGTCCATAGCTCCTCCCCATTATCCTCATCCTCCCACCAGCCTAGTCCTCCTCCAACCTGGTTTGCCTTGCTGACCTGAGTCACCAGTTACCTGCTGACATTAGGGGAGCCCTGACACAAGACGGAGGCCATATGCATTTGGTTTCTTCTGTTCCCACTACGCTTCATACACTACTTTGAGACTAGACTATCAGAGTATTTAACTATCAATGTTCATTAGGGTGCACATCTCCACTGGTGGTACCATCTGATGGACCAGCTACGGTTTGAGGTACCAGCTTTTCTTTGCCACCTCTGTGATTCTAATAGATTAAGCACTCCTTGAACACTGGGCCCTTAAAAATGAAAAAGCAGGCCATGTATTGCATGGACAAAGGGAACAGGCGATACCTCTCAGGTAAAATTCATCACAGGATTTTAGCATTTTTCCCTTTGGGAAGGATATGGGTTACAGTGAATGTGACTTTACTGCCACCTACTGGATGACAGCTTGGTAGCACTGGGCTATCCTTGGCAGAGCCAAAGGATATAAGGCCAACTGTAGCACCCCTAAATTCATATGCTTCATCCCTCTCTCCACGGAGGGGGAAGTGCTTATCTCTCATTCACTTATTTCCTTCCAAGACCCAACAGAAGAAAAGGGACCTGACCACCTTACTTAAGAAGAAAAGTGTAATTAAAACTATAGTCTTCTGGTTAGGCTGCATTTCCCGGTAAAAAACAATTATTTTTTATCTCGATATATTTTGAACTAAACTATATTATCAGAATCTGGTATTTGTCTTTGTTTCCATCCAGCATGTAGGAAACACATTTACAGAGGAAAATCTCCAATAGTCAAGCTAAAAACTGCTTTTCAAATGATATTTAATGTCTATTCACAGATCCAGCCTTATATAGTAGCACAACTAAGATAAAGAAGCCAATAAGGAGAGAATCACACAAGAAAACACATCTTCCATGCCACCATTTCAACAGAGAGTCAGCTATTCTAACCAAACAAGAGATTCTCAATCAGGAGAACCAGGTTTTAAGCCTGAGTCTGTCACAGCGTTTACCAGGTAGTCTTTACAAGACATGTTACTTTATGACCAGGCTGCTTGTATCACTGACTGTACAAGAAAATTAACTTGCCATCTCTATAGCTAAAGTTTCCAAAAAAGAATTAACAGATTATTTCAAACATTTGTTAAATACCATACTGTGTTATATATATTGTTTATAGTCTCATAATCAAACAAATGCAAATAAAAACCATCTATGGAGCTCAATATCATATAATATTTATTAATTTTAAAACATACATACACACAGCAAGCCCACTTCCCCCTACCAGTATTACATACACATATTTATTGTTAGTATGTGGCTTAATCATAACCTTGTAAGGAGAGACTTAGCTACCTTAAATTGAAAAAAAAAAAAAAAGATTATTTTAGTTCAGTACCTATAGCCTCAATTTGCAAAATCTTTTTTCAAGTAGTTCTGCTGAGGTTCTAACCAGATGTGACCCTCAAGTCTCAACTTGGACTTATAATGAACAATTTTTAGTATCTTAATCTAAAATTCACAAAATGTTTTAAAAGATACCAAAAGCAAATATAGAAATGAGAAGGTAACCCATCCTAGACCCTCAGACATTAAGGTGATATTTTCACACTGATCTTTAAATAAAAATAACATTGAAGTACCTGGGCAGCCATTTGATTTCTAAGTATTGTCTGTTTTCTATGTTGTAGTGTCCATTGGCAACATTTTTCAAAGTAAAAATAAAATAATATTTTAATGTGAAGCCTATTAATGTCTATACACTAATTTTGTTCAGCACATTAGCCATATCAATCTAGTCCAACATCTGCTCAGAGGTTAAAGACAGAGCTTCAAAATCAAGATCAAATTTTAATTGAACCACCTTCTACATTGCAGCCCCTTATTTTGCTTCCTCCTGAATGTCCTACTCTTTTGAGGCCCAAGTATCTATGGTCAGAATTCCAATATTAAGCTCCACAGAGTAAGTAATAGAGAAAAGTGCTAGTTAAAGGCTCAGTCTAAGTTCTAGTCAATGCCTTTTTGGAAAAAAAAAAAAAAATCATTAATTGGTTAATGCAAAAAAAAAATTCTAGTCTCCTTAACAACCATTCTCTAAAATGATAACTGCAGAGCATGACTGAAAACCCAGAAACCAAACCACTAGAGCCAAATTGGTTTAACTCTCCCACCTAAAAGTTGTGGACCAGTACATTATAAAAGATGCGTGCAGCACAGGTAAATAATTTTGCAACTTGGTTAAAAGCTGTTGGGAAGGCTTAAGTATTTGAGGAAACAAGAAGACAGGAACATCTCTGGGTTCTGTCTAATATCTCTGGAATATTAGATAGATAATCTGTCTAACATCACCTTCAAACTATCGGTGGATAGGAGTGAAGTCTGTAACAGTGGACATTCCCTCCCAAAGTCTCCTCACCAGAGGAGTTCGATAGCAATTGGCTCAGAGAAGAGTAATCAGTCTTAGTCAGTTGGTAATACTGCTTCCCATCTCTTAATTTTGTATGTATACCTCTCTTGTCAATGAGAAGTGCAGTATCCAACTCCGGGGTATACCTAAGAAATTATCTTTTACCACCCTTGTTCCAATTGCATTCCTGTACACAGGAACATTAGCACCAGAATCTTATGATGCAGAGGACTGGCTATCGAGTGCCAGCTGTACTAAGTCATTAGAAATAAAAAGTTTCTTTCTGAAATTTGCATTAGTGTGGTTCTCAGAAGATCGGCACAGAGGCAGATTTTCATACACTGATCAAATACCTACAATAATCACAGAAACCAAAGAAATACGTCTATCCAGAGATAGCAGTTACATATCTCCTTAAAGCCTATAAACAAGCAAGAATTTTAAATGTGTTTTTATAGTTAGGTTAGGGGAAAGGAAACATTTTTCTCTTACTGATCCTAGTTTTTTCATTTTCTTCAACTAATCCTAGTTTTTAGCATCCACCTCCACCAAACACACTCCTAAATAAATGTACACATTTATACAGACAACACACAATGTTCAATACATAACATGACCTTTTATAATGTTTCTCTCTTCCTCTTTTTACTCACTTCTAATCTTAGGTAACTTTAAATGCACAATCTATTAGTAGTAAATATACACACATGTAACAAGAACCAAATCATTATTCTTTCATTGAGTATATCTTGAAATAGCATCAGTGGACTTGAAAGGTGATGGGATAACAGTTGGGAGGAGCATTTGTTCAATCTTCCTTTGAAATACTTGAAAGGAAGTATTTGTCTTTCCTTCTGCTAGACCTTTCTCAGAAAATGCAGGCAGTTCAGAAGTAAATGATCAAAACAACGAATATCTCTTCTTAGGACGTCAGCAGTTTTGTTGCAAGACGATGTCATCTCAAGCTAGAACAGCATCTGAAAGTACAGGGGGATATGTGCCACCAACTATTTTGCATAAAATCTTTCTAGAACTTGATTGCTATCTCACTTACTTTCTCACATTGCATATATAGATATATAATATATTTCCCATGAAAGGTTACACAGCTTTAAGTATGAGACATCAGACCTACCCAATTCAGAACCAAAATGACATTCAGTGCTGGTGTTCCATTCGAGGTAAGTCAGCCTCCGAATCATCTGACAAGGGAGATCCTGGTACCTATAAATAAATAAACGAGCATTATAAGTTCTTGATAATTATAAAAGTCCCACTTTCCAAAAATCTCAATTCTTGTTCAAATATCAGAAGTTTAAAATTAACTATTCATAGCTCAAGTTGCTTATACAGAAGAAGATGAAATAAGGGAATATTATTCTTTGACCTCTTTGTTTATACATATATGAAAAGACACTTATGGTGTTCCAGGAGAGTCGAAACCACTACAACCGCTCTCTCCTACTCATTACCGAACAAACAAACAAACAAACAAACAAACAAACAAAAACCTTTAGGGAAAAATACAAAAAAAAAAGAACTGAGGATTAAGAAATGGAGTCAAAACTTGGAGACACAACCCTTTATATAGAGGTTATTTTTTCAATCCTGTAGGTTTGCCCAAAAGTCTATCCTAGTCTCAAAGTGGTGAGGAAGTACAGGAGGCTAAGAGTCTGAAAGAAAACCCATCTTTATAGCCAGAGAAACCAGGAAAAGGGGTCCCTGTAGGCCAAAAAGTATGGAAGGAATTCTGGAAGGAAGAGAACTAGAGAAGGGGATCCTCTAATTCTCTGTATAAACCCACAGAAGTCTCCGTCCACCTCCTGAGGTATGCATTCATGGATAGCTCCAAACCAGTATAGCAAAGGCTTAGCCAACTGCACTGAGATTTGAATCACTTGCACAAATCTCCAAGTAACTCCTGAACTACATAAGTGCAGGACAGACGCAAACTAGGTAACAAAGACTTAGAGAACTGAGATTTACATCACCTGTCACAAAAGCTAAGGCAGAATTTACAGTGTGAACCAAACTTGGGTGACTTCCTGCTAAAACAAAAATTTCAACATTCTCCAGAGTACTACAACAAGACCCAGAGGCTATACAATATAACATCACAATGTCCTAGATATAATCCAAAATTACCAGACATAAAAACATCCAGGAAAGTGTGATCAATTTTCAAAGGAAAAGGCAATCAACAGATATCAGTCCTGAGATGGCCCAGATGTTGGGACTTTATATACATAGTTACACACTTACACACACACACACACACACACACACACACACACACACACACACACACAGTTTAAAGTAGCCATTATAACCATGTGACATGAGGTAAAGGAAAACATATTTGAAATGAAGGGACAGGAATTCTTAGTAGAGAAGTAGAAATTCTAAAAAAGAACCGAGTAGATATTTTTAAAAATACCATATCTGCAATTTTAAAACCTCACTGGATGGGCTTAATAGCAGAATGGAATTGACAAAGTAAAGAGTCAAAAAAGTTTAAGACAGATCAATAGAAAAGTCCCAGTCTTGGGGTGGTTCCATAGTGTAGTGGAAGTCCTGGGTTTGCCCCCCGGGTGGAGCCACAGACCATACCCCAGGTGTACCAGATCTCCCAAGTGTGCCGGGAGCACCAGGTCCTGGGTGCACACTGTGAGCATGTAGGAGGAGATGCCCCACCTTCAGAGATCCAGTTCTTAAGGGGAGATGGCAACAACCGTAGGTCAGGGGTGGAAGTGGGGTGCAGGGGTAGAATTAAGAAGGGAGAATAAAAAAGAAAATACCCAATCTTAAGGATAGAGAGAAAAAAGATTGAAGAGCATGGATAAAGTCTCAAGAACTTGTGAGAAAATGCCAAAAGGTCTAACACATATGTCACTAGAATCTCAGAAGGAGAAAAGGTTGTGGCAGAAAAAAAGTTTGAAGAAATAATGACCAAAAAAACTTCCCCAATTTGGTAAAAGAGATAAATTTACAGATTCAAGAAGCTCAAGAAACACCCTCCCCTCAAGAGAAACTATGCCTAGAGACATATCATATTCAAACTACTGAACATAAAAGATAAAGATTAAATCTTGGAAACAGTTAGAGAAAAATGAAACATTACATTACATACAGGGGAATAACAATTCAAATACCTGAGAATTTCCCCCCAGAAATCATAGAGATCAGAAGACAGAGAAATAACATCTTTATAGTCCTGGGAGGAAAACTTTTTAAGAACAACCTACCAACTCAAATTTTATACCCAGTGACAATATATTTCAGGAATGAAGGCAAAATCAAGTCATTCTCAAATGAAGGAAAATTGAAAGAGTTTGTCACCGTCAGACCTGCTCTGCAAGAAATGCTAAAGGAAGTTTTTCAGGCTGAAGGAAAATAATGCCAGAAAATAAAACTGTAATCTTTAAGATAGAAGAATAGAAATTGCCATAATATAGTGGCGTTTTCAATGTATGTAAATAAAATACATATGATAACTCTATAAGTTCAGGTTAGGGGAAAGGGAAGTATGTTTGCGAGGTTTCTATATTTTATAAGTGGCATAATATTTATCTAAGTAGACTGTGAAAGATTAGTTATATACACTGTAACCCTGAGAGTACTCACTTAAAGAATAATACAAAGAGATTTCTTTCAAAAGCCAACACTAAAAATATTTAAATACAAAAGAAGACTGGGAAGGGAAAACGGAGGAACAAATAATAAAAAGGCGGAGCTAGATCTAAACATATCAATAATCTTATTAAATATTCATGGCCTAAATATTTAGAAGAAGGCAGAATTCTAAAGATATTCTCCTAAGATTCTTAACCCTTGTTAGTCAACCAAACTAATTTAGCTACTGCTGTGAAGGACCTTTGCACATGGAATTAATGCTACTAATCAGCTAACCCTAAAATAGAGAGATTATCCTGGTGGGCCCAATGTCATCACATGCACCCTTAAAAGCAGAAGAATGAGACAGAGAGATGAGGCAGAAGGGGAGGTAAGAGAAAGTCAAAGGGTAAAAAGGATGTAGCCGCTGTTGCTGGCTTTGAAGATGCTGGAGCTAAGCTATAAGCCAAGGAGCACAGGTGGCCTCTAGAAGCTGAAAACAGTCCCTGCATGTCAGCCAGAAAGCAATCTGTGTCTCACGACCATACAGAACTATATTCTACCAACAACCTGAATGAGCCCGGAAACAGATTTTCCCCTAGAGCCTCCAGAAAGAAATGCAGCCCTGCTGAAATCTTGATTTTGGCCTGTGAGACTCTTAAGGAAAGAATCAGCTGTGTCCAGGCTCCTGACCCATGGAAACTGAAATCATGAATGGGTATTGTTTTTAAGTTGGTAGTAATTTGTCAGCAGCAATAGAAAACGAATACACATTCCAATTTGAATAATTGGAATAGACAGAATGAATGCAAAGAAAAGACCCTACTCACATTCACTTGGCAAAAGGAACACTTTAAATATAAAAACCAGATAGGTGGAAAGTAAATGAAAAATAAAAAGGTATACCATGAAAACAAATAAGTATAAGTAGGCTGGAGTGACTATTTTAATCTTAAATGAAACAGACTTCAAGGCACAGAGCATTACAAAAGATAAAGACAAATTTCATAATGATAAAAAGGACATGTATCAGAAGACAAAACAATTATAAAGATGTACGTACCTAATAACAGAGATTTAAAATAAATGAAGCAAAAATAAACAGATGTAAGAGATAAACAGACAATTCCACAATCATAGTAAAAGATTTTGACAGCACTCTTTCAGTAACTTGATGGAACTAAATAAACAAAAAGTCATTAAGGACATAGAAGATCTGAACAACACTGACAACCGCCTTAATCTAATTTCACATTTACAGAACACTACATCCAACAACTAAAGAATATGCATTATTTTTAAGGGAACAAGGTTCATTCAGCAATATAGACCATATATACTGGGCCATAAAAAACATCTCAATGAATCTAAAAAAAAAAAAAAAAAAAATCATACAGAGCATATTCTCTGACCACATGGAACTAAATTAGAAATCAATAATGATAAAGTATCTAGAGAAATCCCAACTATCTAACTATTAAACACATTTCCGAATAATACATGGGTTAAAGAAGAAATTAAAAGGGAAATAAAATGTTTGGACTGAATGATAATGAAACTACAACATATCAAAATTTGTAGACAAAAGCTAAAACAGTGTTTACAGGGAAAAATGTCTAGCTATGTGCATAAGGTCATAACGTGTGTAAGTGTGTAGAGGGCGGGGGAGTGAGACATGTATTATGTAACACTTAACTTACAAAAATCTCTCTTACAGGTTGTTCCAGAAGGTACATAGTAGACTTTTATAAATGTGAAAAATTTTGTGTTATATACAGAAAGAAAATGTAGTTCAACGTATCGATGAACAGCATAAAGTGAGTGCAAGGCAAGTCTTAGCTCCTGCCAGATCAATCCAATCTCCTGTTGCTTCTCTTTCCATTCAGATTGTCCACACACAAGCTCATGTTATATTGGTGTTAATTTATATTTTTGCTACACCTGCTTTCTCCTTTATTGTATTTTAAATACAACTGAAAACTGAACAAGTAAATTGAAAGCAAATAACAAAACCAGTTATATTATAAAAAGATTAATTCAGAACAACAAATAAAAATATTGAAGAAGTGTGAAGGCAGCCAAAGCCTTTCTTCCATTGTATGGAACTAGATTTAATTATGTCAACTCTGAAAAGTGGTTTTGAACAATAGTGCACTCTCAAAGAGCAAATGAAAAATTCTGCACCTTTAAAATCCACATTAAGCTTAGAAGTATACAAGTAATTTATTGAGACCTGTAGTTCCTAAATGTAAAGTTTGTGACAGTGATTAATCTTCACACAACAGGAATTTGTTTAGTTTTGATTATGTTGCTACAGAAATTATTGGCAAGAGATAAAGTAACAGCAGTCAACAAACCTTTTTCTCAGTGTCATTGGGTGACTGCCTCTGTAATTTGTTATCCTCGACAATATTACTCTCCTTGTTTGTAGAGCTCTACAAAATTATTTAAAAAGTAACAGTAGAAAAAAAGCATCCACATAGCTAAAAAGGCAACATGCAGTTGCTCTCTATGAAATGGAAATGAATGCTTAATGAGGATGGAGAATTCAATTCCAAAAAAAAGTTTCCAAGCATCAAGCAAAGATGTGATAACTGAAGTAAATGGGAAGTACAATAATACATAGCTAAAGTTTGCAGCAAGTTACAGTTCGCCCAGGAGATTAAAAAGTTTGCCAATTTTCTTGGTGTAAATATGAGTGATATAACTGTTGTTGATATAAAAATAGCAGAAATGTAAATATTCTTAACAGTTATGAGAAATTACAGAAAAAGATGACTAGGGAATAACAAAACTTTAACATGGATGGAGTGGATTGTCTTGGGAGAAAGTGTCAAATAGGCAACATATTTTAAAAAAATAAAAACAATTTCAGTGTCTCACTCTTTGCAAAATGGGTTATAACTTTAGGGTTAATGCAGTGAAATACTACAAGCTACCCCAAACCTATAGTTATGTAAAAGCTACTAGACCACACACACACACACACACATACACACACACACTTTTAATTATTAAAAAACTGGGAAATGTTGATATAAGTATATATGTAATAAAAGTACTAAGCGCAAAAAACCATAAACAAAATTTAGCAAGCAAAATTTAGCATGTCCATCCTTAAGAACAAATTCTCCCTAAGATACATTACTAGGAAGTATGAAGGAGACCTGAGTTCCACCCAACCTACAAAGTATTTCTGTACCTGATGTAACGCAACACTGGAGGCATGCAAGTCAATAGTGGCCAGAGTAGGAATTCGAGATTCTGAAAGATTTTTGTTCTCTTTCCTTATTAGCCTAGAATTTCGAGCTGCATAAAAATAACCATAAACACAGTGAACAAATTAGACATTTTTGTTAGTTGTTCACATTCTATATCTGTCCCTCTATATGTACTTATTATACATAATTTTACATATATATTTACATACTTAAAGGCGTAAAGTTACTATAGATTTTTAATATTCTGTTCATTTAACATGCATTTTAAATAATGTAAACAAAAGGGCTGAAAAAGTAAAAGCATTATAAACATACCTATGCCTTCCAAGGCTCTTAGTTCAGGGAGATGATTATAGTTTAGTTCGGGCAAATGGACATCTATCTTTGAGTATTCTCTTCTTTTCTTATTTGCCTGATGTAGGCTCTTTTCACTAGTGACCTAATATCATCAAAATGGTTAACACAAATGAATTAGCTTTGAGGTAAGTTAGGCTTCCCCTTTTGTAACTACTATGTTCAGATCCTAAAATTCATGGAATTGAAGGGTAGACTACTACAAAATTTGAGAATATCAATAACATACAAAACAATTTCATCTATTTCAAATCTCTTCCTCAGTAAATTATTTTAAATTGCTAACAAGTGGATTATTTGGTTGCTATGAGTTTCTACGTCTCCCTCTCCCAACGGTGTAAGTCCTGGCAAGCAGCAGAAGGTTAAAAGATGGGCATCACTGTCCTGGTCCTTCTGGCCAGCAAGGTCAAGCTTTATGACACTTGCTGAGCTCTTCAGCATATAGCTATGCTGTATTATGAAGACCTATGAAGTGCTACTGTCCACCTTGATTTTGAATAGTTCATCTTGTCATGTATATCACATTTCCTTGCTTGTTTTTTTGCTTTCCTAATATAGTGATGTTACAAAGTTTTAAAATATTTGTCCTGTCATGCTCCTCAGAGTTAATGCATGATACTATCTCTTAGGAACACAGTTTATCAAATAAAGAATTATAACTTTGATTATTTTCTAAATATTTCTTAGTATTATTACTTCATAGTTGATAAACTCTGAAAAAAATAATAAAGTGAAGAATAGTATATCACTTGAATTCTGTACCTTTATTACTTTGACATTCTTCCAATCTGTTTCATTTGAGAATGACAGAAACTCTATATTCTATCCACATTTTCAAAACACATGATGCATAGAAAGATTGTATGATTTGTTCAAAGAAAAGCTGCATATGTAAAATGAAATCATGTATATGTATGTGTATATACATTATATATATATATACACATATATATATATGTATATATATGTATATAAAATGAAATACACACAGAGACATATAATGACAACATTAAGCCACTGAGGTTCCTTAATGGCTCAAGTTTAATATTCTGTGAATTATGCCACTCTGCCTTCCAGAAAGTCTTCAGAAGTCTTGAAGTGAGCTTTTGAATTTCTTTCTTTCTTTTTTTTTTTTGTTTCTTTCTTTTGGATGTTTCCATTTATTCTTTTAATAGAATAAGTGCTAAGGCTCTAAGTTCAAATCAGCTACAAAATAAAATAATTAGTCCAAAAAAGCTATCTGCAAGTATAAAAAAATAATAAGATTATAAGTTCAAACGATTAGATTTACACATTCAAAGAATGATAACTAAAATACATCAGAGATGTTAATAATATATTTATTCACATCTCAGAATTAGGGCATGAAGCATGGGAGAAGAGTATTCCTTTTCAACTTAAAAGTTGAAGAAAGTTTAGCTTTAGCTCTGCCTCCATTAATTTTCATTAAGAAAAGATTCCAGTGGGTTTTCTCTCCACTAATCTTTACCTCCTTTCTTGATTGCCTGTTCCAAAGAAGGATAAACAGAAATAAGATCTAAAATCACCAGCCAGCGCTGTTTATGTAATGCCTTGAAAGAAGGCTAATATCGATTCCAGCAAAACTGTGTTGAGCCAGATACTTTGAAAAGCCTTGCTGAGCAAAATAATCTTCTAAAGCAGACCAGGAATGTAAAACACAAAATATCCACAAAGAAATCAAAAGGTAAGGTATATTGAAAAGGAGAGCACTATGGGTACAGAAATTGTAGACTAAGAAAAATTAAAAGAAAAAACAAATATGATGTCCAAATCATGAGAGACATGAAAAGAAGGCTATTTTTTCCAGCTTTGAGGGTAATGAAAAAGGTAGAGAAGGGAAATTTGTGAGAAAAATGCTCTTCTGGGAATATATTCATACCTCCCTTTCCCTGGCAGAAGAATTCATTCACATTTTTTAAGCAACTTCAATGTGCTAGACGCTGCTCTAAGATGTGGGGCAGAGCAGTGAGGAGAAGCACAAATCCTCACCTTGGAAGCTTACGTTGTAGTGGAGGAGACAGACAATATATAAATAAGAGGATACAGAGGATGTCAGTAATATGTAATGGAAAAAAATTAAGCAAGGAGAAGGGACAGAGAGTAATGGGAGACAAAATGAGTTATAATACTAGGGAAGACCTCGTAATAAGATTTCATGTAAGCCGAGGAGGAGAAAAAGCAAATTTCTTGGATTACCTGGGGAAAGAATTTCTAAAGCAAAGGAAATAACAAGTGCAAAAGCCCAATTATGGGAACATGTCTGGCCCTATTCCAGGAATAACAAGGAAATCAGTGTGGTTGGAATAGATTGATCAAGAATGAGAGTAGCTGGAGGTGGGATAGAGAGAACGGGGAGTGAGTCATTTAGGGACTTAAAGACCCTGTGAGGACTTCACTCTTTACTCAGATATGAGAAGCCAATGGAGGGTTTTGATTAGAAGAGTGACAATGATTTAACTTAACTTTAAAAAGAAGCATTTTGACAGCTATGTTGAGCATAATAATGCTCCTCTGAACCTTCAGAAGACATGAACCTTGTACAGGCTTCAACCATTACAATCTGACACTATGTTTTAATTTGCTGATCTTCTATTAGACCATGAGCTAGAAGAGAAAGATTGATTTATTCATTTCCAGTATCTTATACCTAATAGATAATCAATAAATATTTCTTAAATGAAGAAACAGAGTACTTTCACCACAAATCTGGTGTTAGTGAGATAAGACAATCTTCTCCTCTAAAAGAACTGATCACCAAGCATAAGGTTAAAAAAATTTACTGTTACCTAAAGAAATAAAACAGATGCCATTTTAATAACATCTTATATTTAAACTTCTAGACTTATAATACTTTATAAAACTTATTTAAACTTTAAGACTTTCACTTTTATGGTTATGATAGGCTGGGAAGATATATTGCCATATATTGCTGGCAACATCATAAATGAAACCTTATGTTTCATTTATGATGTTGCCAAATAAAATTCTGTTCTTCACTATCATATGTAATGTGAATCAAAGTCTAGAAATGACTTATGCTTGGTCTTCTACCAGTGAGAACAGTTTACTTACTGATGTGGTTACATTAATATTATAAATGCCTGATGGAGAATGTTTATTTGGTTTAACAAATGGAATACAATACTTCTTGGTTTTCTCATCCACTCTGTAACAACAACAAGAAAAATTCAAGTTAGAACCAGCAGTAACTATTTCTCAAGCACAAAACTAAATGATAGCATCAAATGACATGCAGTTTAATCAGAATTTAATTCCTATCCTTAAATATACTACGCACATAGATCTGGTAAAACGTTGTCCTTTACCACTATACTCATGCCTTCCACCCAGTCCCCAACTCCAACCAAATAAATTACCTTCCTTTCAGCAAAATTCCCAAAAGAAGCTTCTTTGTACCACTAAATGCCCACAGCCATACCATGCAACAACAGACCTTCAAAACCAATGATCTCTTTTATTATGACAACCTCCTTTCATGTTATAGACTAAATAGCTGTAGATTCTCATCTTAAACAATACTACTCTACTTTCTTAGAACTCAGGCTAAATTTTTTGACCAAATGCTAACAATTTCTAACACATAGGCCAAAAAGCCTTTTGAAACAGCAACCTGACAAGAATGAATAGCATCCAGAAGCCTGAGAGTAACACAATAGGGCTAAATTGACAATCACTTAAAATTTGCAAATATACCTTTAAACAATGTTTTGTTCTTATCTTCCAAATTCGTACCTGTAGCTCTGAACTCCTGGGATAGTCCCCATTCCAGAACTAATATTGGAAGCTACTGCAGAAAGATTGTGTGTAAGTGGGGGAATTGCCATGCCTGGATTTCTTGTATGGTCCATGCTGCCATTGCTGCAATCTCTGAGGCTGGATGAAGGCACTGTTTTGATGTGGCTTGTCCCGTTGTCATGGAGACAACTGGCATTTGAAGTTCGACTGATTTTTTCAATTTTTTCTCCATCGATTTTTGATCCTTTTATTTTAAATACTTTAGAATCCTTAATTTGGGGATCAGCATTGGTATCCTGACCATTAATAAAAATGTTATTAACATTAATGATCTGAGGAGAATGAATCGCCTCTTCCTATAAAGTAATTGTCAACTACAACAGAATTCCAGAGATATCTTTTTGTACCCCTGTTCTTTTTCATTCTACTATGGAATTAAAATTAAACCTGAGATTCTTAGTCAGATATTTCCTTTGAATGGAAATGCAATTCACATTAGCTCTGATATATATCAAATTTGTATGATTTATACATATATCAAATTTATACATATTGCAGTGGGAAGAAACATGGAAAAGGAATCAAGCATGCCCACTTTTGTTCTTATATATTTAGAGCCAGGAAACGCAAAATTGAGAAGTTGCCTCTTTTGGTTCACTTAAGAAAATGGGAACAGATTCTGAATAAATTAAATACACAAATCTCAATTTTAAAATGCTTTACTTTACATAAAATTCTAAAACTTATAGTTTTCTCTAGTATCATTTAAGGGAAAAAATGGTGTACACATGTGTCTGTGTCCATATATTGGTATGTGGGTATGCACATGCATGTCTAAATGTTCTTGAATGTATGTGATTTCCTGACAAGCTCTACTGTATAGTAGGCACTCAATACATGATATGTTAAGATTTTTAAAATAAGTAATATCTATAAAGAAGATACATTTTTACAACGAAGCTAAAAGTGAACTTGTTCACCACTCAGAAATTTTTTTAATCTTCGTTTTTTTCCTCCAAAAACTTATGGATATATTAAATTTAAATTTTAATACACTCATTAGAATATGGATATTTACCTGTACCACAAGTGTTTTTCTCTCCTCACTTAAGGAGTCATCTTTTTCTTTTTCCTTCTTTCTGTTTTGGGATTTTTTAGATAAAGAAATATTTCTGGCATCTTTCTGTACTTTTAACTGTAGTTCCTGAGAAAACCTATATAAAAATACATTTGTCAATAAAATAAAACTTTATGAGAAAGATAAATGTAGAAAAAAATTGGTTTTCAAGATTTTTAAAAATTGAGTGTTAAACTAGACTATGTTATTTAAAATCAGAAAAATTATGACCTAGATTAGCAGTTCTCAAAAGGCATTCTGCAGACCCCCGGGAATCCCTGAGAACCTTTCAGGAGGTTCGCAGGGTCAAAGCTATTCTTATCCTAATAAGATGACTTCTTTTTCATCGTGTTAGCATTTGCACTGATGATCTAAAAGCAATGATGGGTAAAACTGTAGGCATCTTACCAAGAACTGAAGCAGTGGCACCAAACTGTACTAGCAGCTATTTTATTCTTCATAGCCACACATTCTCAGGTAAAAAAAAAAAAATAGGGGGAGGAGTGGGGAATGGCAGTTTTGTTTAAGTATGTTCTCAATTAAAGCAGTAAAAAGTATTAATTTTATTAAATGTAAACCCTTGAACACGTCTTTTTTTTATATTCGATGTGACAAAATTGAAATATGCAAAAAGCACCTCTGATGCAAACCGAAGGGAAATGCTTGTCTTAAGAAAAGCACCTGATTGATTGAGATACAATCTTAAACTAGCTACTTTTTTCATGGAACATTTTTACTTGAAAGAAAGACTGACAGAAAAACTATGGTTATTCAGACTTAGGGTATTTGGCAGACATTTTCTTTTTAAATAATGAACAAAAAGGTGCTTGTTACTTCAAGGAAAACGATTGATAATATTTGTGTGAATGCTTAAATTCAAATTTTTATGGCAAATCAGAATTCTGTTAAACTTGTATCCACTACTTAGAGCTTAGCAGATTCCCAAAACTTAAAGACTTTTTCAATGAGAGAGAATGTGACTTTTTGATATTATATAATGAAATATGTCAATATTTTAAAGATCTGCATAACTTAGCAAAACAATTTTTGCCAAATGACTAATGTATGATGTCACAAAAGTATAAACTGGTAAAAGATCTATTCAAAGTGTGAGACAGAGAAATGGATTTTAATGTAAAAGGGTAAAAAAAGTTCATTGATATGGTCTCAGATTCTACAATGCAAATAACCTTTAAGAAACTACCAATGCCGAGTTTTAGCATAGTTTCAAAGTTTTGGGGATAGAATCAAAGAAGAATGCCCACAAGTCCCTAAAAGGGCTATTAAAATACTCTTCCATTTTCCAACAACATATTTTTGTTAGGCCAGGGTTTCTTCATATATTTCAACCAAAACAACATAAAACCACTAATTGAATGCAGAGACAAATATGAGAATCCAGGTATCTTTTACTAAGCTAGATATTAAACAGATTTGCAAAAATATAAAGCAATGTCATTGCCTCTCATCTTTCTATCTTTTGTTTCATCAGCTGCCCTGATGCCAGCAGCTCAAATAGCACAAGGGAATATGCCAGCAGCTCTGGCACCCACTGGTTTGGCACATCAAAGTCTCCAGCACATCAGCAGTGTCAGCAATGTCATAGGACTGTGTGTGTTGTGAGTTTGGCAACAACAGAAGATGGCACCTTTGCAAATTCATCAGTATCCAAGATGACGGTATCACACAGCTAGTAGAAACATAGAGATCAATGACCTGAGTGGTAGATGTCACCACAGGAAGACAGAAAGAAAGGCATGAAATGCCTGCTTCATGAAAACCAAGATCCCTGATTTAGTGAATGCAGGGGACCACTCCTGTGAATTCTGTTATTGGTAAATATTTGAGATCATGTAAAAGTAGCTAGGTAGAGAAATAAGAGAAATACTGTTTGTTACTGTTATAGAGGCCTTATTTTAACTCTAGCTTGGTGTGAAATGGAAAACATGAGTCAGTACTATACCTCTCAGCAAATCCATCCATATGAAAGAAATCATGGTGCAAGAGCTCAGCACAGAAGGGTCTTTTGTCTGGATCAATATGTAAGCATTTCTGAAAAACCAAAGAATACATACAACTTATATATTTTTTTAATTGTCTATATTTAAATTTCTAAATATAGAAAATACCTTTTCATAGTCTATGAATTTAAAACATCTATAATAAATGATAAAAAAAAATAAAGCATAAATCTAGACAATGACCACCAATGATTGCCAATATCACAAAAAGAAAGACCACCAGATAGATATTCAGTATCTCTAGATGGAAATATACAAACTCTTATGAAGTAGTACTGCCAAAAAAATCAACCTGATTCTGATCAAGCTCTAGCTCCACTATGAACTGGTAAGAAATACAGGACACAGAAGAACATATTAAACTATACTATGTGGGAAATTCTAAGGGATGAACAACTACTTTCTTCAACAAACAAATGGCATGGTTTAAACAAAAAAGAAAGAGATGAATAAGAGCTTATAAATTAATAATCTTAAAAGACATATCAACCAATTGCTTGACATGCAGACTTCATGTGAATCCTAATTCAAACTATGAAAAAGAAATTATGAGAAAATCAACGAAACTTTGAGCATTGGTGAGATGTTGTATGATATTAAGGAATTATTGTAAATTTTTAAAATTTAAAGCCCTTGCAGAATGGAAGAGAAAGAACCTGTGCTTATTATTGTGCTAGAATCTTTACATAGATGATGTTATTATAATGCAAGTCTTGTTCTGATTAATTGGAACCATTCAATGCCAGTAAAAAAAAGAGAGAGAGAGAGACTCAATAAGTAGCTTTAAATGAACAGAAAAAGTTCTACAGATAATTAAGGTCTTTATAAATGAAAAAATATAATATCTGTGATTCACTTCAAAGTATTCCCCCCAAAAAGTTAAATAAGATGTAGATAGTTGAACGAAGATTGTCAAAAGGTTGTTCATTGTTGAAGCTAGATGACAAGTATGTGAGGGTTCGTTATACTGCTACTCTTTCTACCTTTTTTTCTATGTTAGAAATTTCTATAAGAAAATATTTTGAAAGTTATATGAGTCTACTATAAGGGACATAAGTTTGGCAATATTTTTATTATTATTCCCTTTAAATCTTTTATAGACAGATAATAAAGCTGGCCTCAATGAAAAATATTTGCATTTGTTAGATTATGTAGAAAAGTAGAAAAGTACTATTCTAAGAACTTATTATAATTAGTTATAAGATTACTAAACTTTTTTATTGATTTAAATAACTAAAAAAGCAAAAAAATACCTTGGATAAATGTTATGTGCTCCTGGTGTCTTAGAAATACCACTAATAAGAATTTTTTGAGCTAATATATAATTCCAATGTCTAATTTTAGAGATAATTTGATCCATTGAGAACCTCCCTAATATCTTCCTCAATCAAATACAAGGCAAAGGTGATGACTATTTGTAAATTATCTTCAGCAAATCCAGTGGCTAAGC
>NW_011888837.1:3875914-4037157 GCF_000151845.1 Pteropus vampyrus
AAAACATAAAAGTGCTGACCAAAACAATGAAAATAGTAATAGCCATGTGGTCAGAATCTAAGCAGATAAATCAGTTCTACCATTTAAGAATTTAATTTTTGGTCAACCTATGTCTAAGGTCTGATTTGAGCACTTTTAACTTTATTCTCAACCTTAATATTTAATGGAGTATAAAACTTGTAAGAAAATTCTGCTGTAAGAAACTTATATTTTTTATTGAATTTCTAACCTGGAAACTTAAAATCCAATAGTTAAATAACCCCCTAGTATCTTACCATTGTTTCCATTTTCCAAGCTCCATCTCCCAACATGAAGTTGGTATTTCAATAAATGTAAGAAGACTTTGATAGTCTAGCTTTGAAATTCTTCCATCCAAAGTACTAACAACGAAAGTCATGTCCGCAGCAAGGTTAAAACTACCTTGGAAGTCTCTGTCCCCCAGACTGAAGGTGAGCATGAGGGTATAGTCATATTACACCAAATGCTTGTTGACCTAAGGGTAATAAGTGATCATTTGCGTCCTCTCTACATGTTATTTATTAAATGCAAAAGTGCAGAGAAAAATGTGTAACCTTTGATCTTTTTTTTAGGGGGAAGTGGAGTGGTAGTGGGGTAAGGGCATAATTAAGACCACATGTCACATAGACCAAAGCCAGACTGAGAATGAATAAATATATATCTGAAGTTTTCCTATTTACTCCCTACTTTGTGAAATCAATACACATAAAAAACAAATGGGGAAAAAACTCTAAAATTTAAAATGCAGGTATATAATCTTACCTAAACACATCATAATATGATATAGCTGATCAATATCAGAATCTCCAGGAAAAAGGGGTTCCCCCATGAGCATTTCAGTTACCAGACAGCCGATGGCCCACACATCAACAGCCCTAAAAGAAATGTGGTGTAAAATCTGGCATGTAATACGTTTACCATGACTAAATCTGTTCTGTATATTACTATTTAGTATTCTAGGTATTGAGAATAGTAGTAATGAGCCTTAAATTATCCATAAAAATATATTCCTTTATAAACTTAAAGTACTAAATCCCAATTTTATGTAAGTCAGATTTCCAGAAATTCAATCATGTGACATAGAGGGAAAAGACTTCTAAAAAGTCAAAACATTTATTATATGTACTTTATTCTGAAAATAAACCTTTTGGGTTTCCATTCGGAGCCTATTCATCCTTTGTTTACACATAATTCTAACCAGGTTGATCAGTCTATTTAACTAGACACTGAAAACTGCAGAAGGAAGGTGTCACTGGGACAACACATACATAACAACCGGGAGAACTGAAAATTAACAGGGAAAAAATAGAAAACTATCTTAATAATAAGTCACAGATCTTAAGGAATATGCTGGCATCATTAGCATAGGGACAACTACCTTGAAATTGCTAAAGATCATAGCTGAATTATAAAATGTTACAAAAGTTACAGTACGGCAGTAAAATGAGAACTCCGAGTAATCAAGAAAATATTAAATGATGTGTACTCTGAAAACAGAGAATGTGCAGAAAATATTTTAGAAAGATTTCTATAAAAGCAGTAAAAGTTACAATCCCTTCTTATTTTAAGAATTCATTTAGGAAGACAATTTGTGTTTTAAAAATATTTTATTCAATTATTTCTACTCCCCTTGCCCTCTCCACTTCTCCTCATTCCAACAGTATCAGACTTATCAAATAAATGTTATCTCTCTTTATAAGTTAAAAATAGCATATCTACTTCCAACCCACTGTAAAAAAACAGACAACTTGCTCAGCTTGATTTCTCTACCTTTAAAATAAGTATACTCACCTCAACTTATTTCACAAGAATGATCAAAGGGGAAGCACCAAAAATTATGAATCATTTTGCAAAGTTCCCTAAACTCGAAATTCCCTTCCAGTGTTAGGAGAATCTTTTATATCAGAAACATATTAAATCCACCCTCCCCCCCCCACCCCCGCACACACTTCGTAATGACTTACTTGCCATACTTGACATCACCAACCAATAGTTCTGGAGCTCTGTACCACCTGGTTGCCACATAATCAGTATAAGCCTCCCCAGGAGCTGCCAGTGTCCGTGCAAATCCAAAATCACATAACTTCACAACGCCAGACTGGGATACTAATATATTTTCTGGCTTGATATCTCTGTGTATAATCTAAGACAAAAATAAAAAATAAAAAACAAAACAAAGTATGACATACACTGGCACTTCAAGTCAAGCAAATTAATTACTTTTTGAGCACCTGCCATATGCAAGGCTCTGTTTTTGTACTTTTAATGAATACAGATAAAAGCATATAAAATTATCCCTGGCTTTAAAGAACCTAAAATCTAGCCAGGAAAGAAATAACATTTATGCTTGAAATTTTACTTAAATAATCAAAGATACTGGATGAAATATATATTAACTACCAAATCAATTATTCTGTTCGTAACTGCTCTCAGGACTAAGAGAGTAAAGCTATCATTGAAGATTGGGTAGTCAAGGAAAATTTTTATGAAAGAGGTAAGATTGCCCTCAATACTAAGTATGACCTGGATAAATATAGAAATGAAAGGGAAATCCAAGTGAAGGTAACAAGGAGAGCAAGAGTGAAGATGGGAATGGATCAGGAGACTCTGGGGAAATGTTATTTCTAGAGTAGAGGTTATGTACTAAGGAGGAAGGATGCCTCAACTGCCAGCCTGAGAAGTCTGAGCTTGTGTCAAGGCCATGGGAAACCATGGAAGTGGCATGACTAATAAGATATTTAAAGAAGATGTTGGCCATACATAAGCTAAATCAGAGAGAGGGACTAGAGGCAGGGAGAAGAGCAGTGGGACAACTATGAGATAATAACGGCCAGAATTAGGCTGATGCTCAAAGAAATGGAAAGGAAGAGATATATATAGTTCAGAAATATTTTAAATCAAGAAATCAACAGAATTTAGGAAGTAATCTCGGATATTTTATTTAAAGCTGGGAATCTATAAGAATGATGGTTTCATGACCAAAAATGGAAAAGTCTAGAAAAGTTAGTTCGATTGAATAATTAGTAGTTTAGTTTTAGGCAAAGGGGCTTTTAGGTAGATTGCTGAGTACTGAAGCAGAGGCATTATTCAAGCAATCAGGATTGTAAAGAGGGTAAAAATTCTAGAGCTAGGCAAAAAAATCATTATACCTAATTCTCTAACACAAGTAAACTGTATTTTGAAAAATTTTTAAGTATATATATTTTTAAACTGTTTCAGAGGACAGCATCCTAAATGGCAATCTGCTATTGCTGAAGGCTACCAATTTCTCCTACATCCTAGACATCCATGGCAAGGTCACAGGGCCAGCCCCACACCTACCATTAGCATATATTACTTTTATAATCACACACAAAAAAATATTTTATAAAAGTGGCAGAATCAATGTGTTGAGTTACTCATTTTATACATTGTGTCATTTTACCTAGTGGTGCTTTTATATGATACTCGAAGAATGTAAAATTATTGTGATAGACAACGGGGTAAGAGTAGGGATTTTCATACTTCACAACAGGCAAGAGAATCTGAACTAACATATACATGGATTTTTGAGTGTATGCATTTCATCAAAACTCATCACTTAAAATTTCTGCATTTCATTCAGTAAATGTTACCTCCAAAAAATAGCAAACATATATTAAACTCTACTTGATACGCATAGCTGATGTGTTTAGAGTTGAAGTGTACTGATGTCTGCAATTTACCTTCAAATGTATAAATAAATAAGACATTAATAGATAGGTAAGTAGATGAATAGATGAATAAATATGTCATAAAACAAATATAGCAAAACGTTAAAAAGTATAGAATCCAGTGGTAGATATATGTATTCACTGTACACTCTTTCAACTCTTCAGTATGGCCTAAATTTTTCATAATAAAATGTTGGGGGAAAGAATACATGTATTATGGCACATGAAAACTGGCAATATCAAAGTAACAAAGTTCATTTCTATGACTTTATTAGTCCAAACTTTATACAAGTATCTCATTAAATTAAATGACTGATATCTGGAGAGTTAATCAAAATAATTATTAAAACTAAATACTTACATTGTGACTGTGACAAAATCCTATTCCATTAATAATCTGAAATAAATACTTTTGAACTAGTTGGTAGTCTAGTCCATTTGGAAAGAGTTCCAAGTCATCAAGAATTGTATGGTCAACAAACTCAAAGACTAGGTACCATCGTTTTTTTTTCTTACACACTTCCAACAGATTCACCAAATTTTCGTGCCTCAGTTGCTGTTATAAAAAATGCAAAATTAGTTTTTACAGGAGCAAATGATTAGCAATTAGTAACAATCTAAAATATATCTTAGCACAAGAAAAATATATAAATAAAATGCAGAAATGGTATAAATTATAAAAGTATATTCTGGCTTTTAAATTATAGATAAAAACCATACTGCTCTGTTCCCCACTCAGAGAACACAATAAAGCCAATGGGGGGAAAAAAAGTAGCTCCATCTTTGATGAAACTAAGTAGGACCTATGACCCCCTACTCACAACAAATGAGGTAAAACTATCCAATGTAGTCAAGGTCAAACAGGAGTATAGGAAGATACCAAGAGATCATCTGTGGCCACAAAGCTGGCAGAGCGGAGCTCTCCAAAGTTGGTAACAAACCCTGAAAAGGAAAAACCAAAAAACAAAACAACCCAAACCTTCTTTGATATAATGGGAACAAGGTTCCAGAAAACAAAACTAACTTATGCTGATTGCAATCAGGATATCTGTGACCTGAGTAAAGGAGGAAGGCAGTAGTAGCTGGAGAAGGCATGGGTGGTGGTGGTGGGGTTTGGGGTTTCTGGTTTTTTTTTTTTACTGTTCTCTTTCTTGATTTAGATGGCAGTTACATAGTGATATTCTTATGATATATACACATTTCTAGATGTATATTATATGTCAATAAAAAGTTGAAAGGAAAAAATGAGATCCAGACATAAAAGAACAAACTTCTAAAGCAGCAATTGGCTGACAGCTGACTTCTCAAGAGCCACAATGAAAGCCAGAGGACAAAACAATGTTATTTTCATTTTATTGAAAGAAAATAATTGCCAACCTAAAATTCCATACACAGCAAAAATATCCTTCAGAAATGACAGCAAAATACATTTCCATGCAACTAAAATTGAAATGTTTTATCTAAAGTAGATCCTCACAAAAGCAAATCCTAAATAATGTACTTCAAAGAGATCACAGATAAATAGTCTGAGATACAGAAAAGAACAAAGAAAGATAAATGTAAACCTAAATGAACACTGAACAATAATTATGTCTTGTATTGTCTAACCATATGTAAGGGTTAATATATGGTGATATTAGCAGAAGATAAAAGGGAATAACCAGAAATAAGTGTTGTAAGAAGGATAAAAATATTGGATATTGTTAGACTTTAACAAATGTCTAGGGTCAACACAAAAAGATAGAAACACAATGTATAATTTTCAAATTATTAGAGAGAAATAAAAAAATAAATGTAATAATCCAAAGAAATAATTTAAAAGACCCAGTAAGACAAACAGCACATATTAAGATGGTAGATTTATACCAAAATATATCAGAAACTATATGACATGTAAATAGACTAAATGTTCCAATTAAAAGGCAAAGATTGTCAAACAAGATAAAAAGCAAAATATAACTATGTGTTCACAAGAGACACATCTAAACAAAGAATGAGAAAAACTGAAAGGAAAAAGATGGAAAAAGATATACTATTCAAGCACTAATCAAAATTAAACTAGCGTGGCCTTACTGGTTTTAGAGAAAACAGACTTTAAGATAAAACATTACTATAATAGAAAGAGTTATATCATAATGACAAAAGATTTGATTTAACCTGATGATATAATAATTCTAAGCATTATATACTAATAATATAGCCTTTCTGTTTATAAAGTTAAACCTTCACTGAATTACAATGAAAGTAGGCAAATCAATAACCATGGAGGAATATTTTAACATAGTTCTTCTCAGTACTGGATAGAACAAGCATACAAAAAAAAAAAAAAAAAAACCTATGAGACTTCAGAAGATTTAATCAATGCAATTAACAAAGCTGGCTTAATGGAACACTTTTCAAGTACATGAAGAATTTTTGTTTGTTTGTTTACTACATTCTGAACCAATAACCAAGTATCAAGAAATTCCAAAGAAATAAAATCTTACATTGTATATACCCAGGTCATAAGGCAATTGTGTCAAAAGTAAATAAACAGAAGAAGGAAATCTAGAAAATTACCACATGTTTGGAAATTGAGGGAAATGAGAAAAATATTTTGAACTGCTAATCAAAATTTCTGGGATAGATACCAAACCATTCTTAGAAGAAAATTTATAGCCTTAAATGCATATATGAGGGGGCAAAGCCTAAAACTAAAGATGTAAGCATCTATCTCAATAGGTTAGGAAAAAGATCTGCAAAATAAACCCACTCAAAATAAGTAGAAGGAATGAAATACTAACGAACAAAAATTAAAGAAATAGAAGAGAAATACAGAATAGAAAAGATCGACAAAGCCACACATTAGTTCTTTCTAAAGATAAATAAAATTGATAAACTTCTGGTAAGACAGGAGAGGGAAGAAGGAAGAGGGAAGATGTACCATAGCAGGCCTGATACTGCTATCCTTAGAAAGATATGCTTGCAAAGTGAGCCCTTAACTAGTACCTGGGAACTTGGATTTCACTTCGTTTCCAGAATTAATAAAATGGCTCACTGTGCAAACCACATTGTTTATGCCTAATATCTGCCTTCCTTCTGGGAATCTGGAATTTTGGTATGGGCCAGGCAGAGGGTGTCTATGTGGCCACCCCCAATAAAAACCATGGCATTGAGTCTCTAATGAATTTCCTTGGTAGACAGTATTTCACGTGAAGTAAGTGCATCCTGTGCAACTCCACTGAAGAGAATTCTTGGAAACTTGTGACAGTTTTCCTCTGGAATTCACCTCATGTGCCTTTTACCTTTGCTAATTTTATATTCTTTCATTGTAATAAGTCATAGCCATGTATACAACTATTGCTGAGTGCTACGAGTCCTCCTAGTGAATCATCAAACCCAAGGATGGTTTTTGGAACCTCCAATACGGATGCTAGCCAGATAGATAGGTAGATAGCTACATGGCTAGGTAGACAGACAGATAGGCAGACAGTATATAGAGAAGCAACAAATACTTTAAAAGTCATGTTTAAATTCATGAGAAAAAAATGAATATGCATGAAAGAATATGCATATGTAATCATTTTATTTACTTCCAAAAAAGAAAAAATTTATACTTTAAACTTTGTTGTGGAAATAAAACAAATATAAAAACAGCATTTTCCCCTAAAAATGTAATTGTGATCAAGAAATAACTTTTTTTTTAAACAAAATATATGTCTTTACTCACCTTTAGTAACTTGATTTCTCGCATAGCAATTTTTTTAACCATTTTGTCATCATCACTTTCTAAGAACTTCTTGATGGCTACAATTCTTCCACTATCTTTATTCCTACACTTCATCACCATTCCATAGCTCCCTTCTCCAACCAATCCTAGATTCTCATATTTTTCCATTTTAATTCAAAATCAGTAGGAATTTTTCTTGCTATAGAAACCAAAATATAAAGTTAATAATGTTGAGTATATTAATTTCCTCCTCCCTCCCAGCAAATTAATTCTTCCGCACTTATTTTCCATATTAGAGTAGTCACTGTGTCGATGGCTGTACTGTGCTGACTCACAATTTCTTATTGTTTTCGATTCTAAGCTATGGCTTCAAAATATTCATATACATTAAAAAATAGTGCAAATGTAATTGAAGCCACTAACTTTAAATTTAATTTACTAAATGCCATGTTAATGAAATTCAATATATTTTAATTCAGATAAAGCAATACTTGAATTATCATACAAAATGATCACAGCTCATTTTAGAAAAACACAATTCCTTTTAGTGAAGATCAAATTTTTTTTACATCAGGTTTAAAAGATCAAAGTTGAAAATCTTTATGCACTTTCTACTCAAATGGGAAAAATATCTGTTCACAAAATGGTCACTTACCAAGTTAACACTAAGAAACTTTGCTAAACTATTTTCCTTTACTTTTCTTGCTATAATAATCAAATTCCTATAAATCGAACTTACGAAATAACAGCAATGACATCACAGTATATATGCAGATTTTTAAATTAAATACTAGTAGTACCAAATACAGTATTTCAAAAATCCTTTTAATGATTACTCAGTATAAGAATGATCATTTGAATTTTGTGTTTACAATTCTTTTACATCCCATTATATAACATTTTCTGGAAAAGGCAATCCTAATAAATATTTCTTACTTCAATAATGATTGATGAAGGTCCAGCAATCATTCCATTACATATTTTGGTACAGAATAAAACTTTTCAGTCCAAATACAGATAGATTTTAATTCATAAGTTTTGATTACCATGAAATATAAAATCTAATAAATTATAACTTCAAAGTTAAATTTATTTTTAAAATCTGATTTTGAAATTAAATTCTAGAAGCAAAATATTTAAAGAATCATGCTCTTAATTGGTTCTAAAAGCTTTGGGAGGAAAAAAAATCCTTAGGTAACTAGATATTCAAATGATGACTTATAGTTAAGTTTTTTTAACCTGACATTATAAAAACACTCATTTATAAAACTTGAAGAGAAAAAATATTGTTTTGTGTACTTATAGCAATCTAAAACTAATTTACTCAGATTGTGAATTGCGATGTTTTACTTACACTGATGACAGAGACAAAGCAAATGTTCTCTTTGTCCTAGCTAACTATGAAAATCTGATGTATACTTTCGGCAGTTTACATATAATAATTTAGGGTTTTATTATAGATAAACATGGAAAATCAGAAGACTCATCTGACATAGGGAAGAGGGGGGTGAAAAAATAAATCCTAGCCAACACTAACTCCAATTATTTCATTATTTTACTACCAGCTTTGATAGTGGGTTTTACCATAAACTGTTTACACAGTGGTGTCCCCAACACCAACTTTCCATGCACTTGACATTTTAACTCTCATTTAATGTCTGTTAACTATTTCTAAATAAAATGCCTGTGCTTGAAAAAAAGTTCTCAATGTAATTCTATCTCTCCTTTCCTTAACTGTTTTTCCTTCCATGAACACAGCATGTTTTATCAAGGACTAGATTTTAGGTTTATCATGTCGAGGGCAAAAATAGCTGGAATCTGTTACCTGGATCATTTAAAAACATTTTGCAGTTGGTGTCCTCGATATTTGAAAATGTAAAGTGAACAAAATTAAAATTACCTTAAACATGTCTAAGATGTCCTGAAGCACATCAAAAGCTAACATTATGCAAGTTGACTACTGCAAATTTATTCTTGCAGCCAACTGTACATTTGGTCACAGTGCATTGAACACACCTGCTTTTTCAAGTGGCACTGTCTATAAATACCTTAAAAGTATCACAGCCTAAAAAGCCTCTTATTTCCTGAAACAGTTACTCATAAACTAACTTTTGATGCTTTCTACTCCTAAATGT
Source organism: Pteropus vampyrus (assembly GCF_000151845.1). Lineage (NCBI taxonomy): Eukaryota > Metazoa > Chordata > Mammalia > Chiroptera > Pteropodidae > Pteropus > Pteropus vampyrus. Next base: position 3,885,469 of record NW_011888837.1, read on the forward strand.
AAGGGTAATACAAACGATGCCTGGCTAATTGGCAATGTGGTATTTCTGGACGTGCCATGTAAGCATATGGTTCTAATACCAACAATTTTGATAATAAAAATAATGCCATTTTTTATTCTGATAGAATGAAATCTATTATAGACAAAAGAGCAAGATAATAGAAGCATTTAAAAGAATTATACTTACTGTTTCTTTAAAATCCTTTCACGTGGAAAGACCCAAAGGTTTTCAACTTGGAAACAAATTTGAGGTGAAATTCATCTCGCTCGCAGGTCTAAAACATGCTGACTAACAAACTAGCAATTTCAGTGCTGTTGATTCCTTCTGCGGACACGGACACAGGTCCCAGGTGAAGCAGGCAAAGAGGCAGATTGGCCTCGGCCCACCGCAAGCTCACTCTCAGAAGGACCGCGGGCCGCATGCTGTCGTCGTCAAGGCAACGGCCTCACTCTGTCCCCAACCATAGGCACAGAGTCTCTAGAGAGAAATACGCCCCGGGTCAGAATGCGTCCGCGGCAGGCACCAACACCTGTTAAGGACAAGGCTTGTACAGAAATTAGCTGGGGTGGGAGGGCACTGCCAACCTGCTCGCAAGGTGCCCAGAACCCTTCACTCTGCGAACCTGCTCTGCTCCAGCTGGCCCTGGGCGAAGGCGTTGGCCACCGAGCTGCAAGGGGGCGGGTCCTCACTGCGCCAAGCATCCCGTACTCTGATTGGCTGGGCCCTGTCGTCAGGAGCTGTGATTGGCTTAGCGCCAGCCACCCTTCCCCTTCACCTGGGGCTCGGCCCAGGTTATTCACTGACGCGCGGACGCTGGCATCCCAGCACACCTACATTCTCAAGTAAGGAGACACCTTCTGCCTTAGCTGGCAGACCTGTCGCCGCCATGAGGCGGTTCTGGGGCTCACGGGGAGGGTAAAAGTATTGGTTTTGTAGGATTGGGAGAAAATGAAAGAGACCATGCAAAGAGCGAGCGCGACGAAGCGTTCCTCATACTTTCCCCGCTGGGCCTGGTAAGGTTCGGTCTAGGCGGTGGGACCAGTCTGGGCTAGGTAGGGGACGAGGGTGTCAGTCTAGGAGGTGATCATTAGTAGACGAGGCAAGGTGAAAGTAGGTGACGGCAGAACTGACGTTAGGACGAACCGTGAGGTCAGCTTGGGCAGTGAAAGAGAGGGAAATACTTTGGAGATAACAGAGAGGTAAGAGAGGACATGAATGAAATAGAAAAAGGGCTGGGACGGTCGGGAAACGAGAAGAGATGCGCAATGCTAGCCTATGGCAGCCAAATAGGGTGCAGTTGGAAGGTGAGATCTGCACAGACCACCTCCATCAATGACTAGGCAAGACTGGTAGGTCAGAATCATGCACGTGCTGAAATCACACAAGAAACAGGGTTTTCCTCTTTTCAAGGAATTAGAGGTTTAGGCCATACACCAGCAGTGCGAAGGCCTTTAGCACTGTTTTCATGGTAAATCATGAAAACTACATGTTTTATAATATTTGGTCTCCATAATACCTTAATCCAGTTGAGTGTGTCCTGGATAGCAGATATTTTATACCCATAGTCAAAATTAAGGTAGTAACTCCTTCTTGTATACTAAGAAATAAACATTCTGGTTTATATTTTGTGTATTTGGTTAGCATGTATTAATCTTCCAGTGCTTGATCACCTTGGTCAAACTGCTTACAATCTAGTTCCTGAACCTGTAATAATGAGGACCAGACCTGGGACCTGGGTATGGGAAAATATAATTCTTTGGTTAATCCAAGGTATAAGTGTTAATACAGCAATTTAGCTCTATCCTTAGCTGTGGCAAAGTTGGAAGAAGCTATGCCCAATTTTGTTACCTCTATAGGCTAAAACAGAATCTGATGAACTTCTTTTATGAGGGGCAGATCCCCTTTTTTAGTGGTAAATCCAGGCCTGAAGCTTGACAACAAAGCAAAAATATTGTTTTTGCAACTTTACAAAAATATTCAACAACATAAACATTTTAAAGTCCCCTCTAAGCAGGAGGCTCTGAAGCTTAAATAACTCGTTTATATTCCACAGAGAAAACCAAAAGGATAAAGACTAAAAATACTGGATTTAGTGAATAGGTAACACTTGAGAAAACAATTTCAAGAAGAATTGAGTTTGAAAGCCAACAGTAAAGGTGACAAGGTGTTCGAGAATTACACACCCTAGGTAAAGCCATCTGCAAGTCTGCTGAAGAGAAGGTAGCATTATGTAGATGCAGGATTGAGTTTTTCTTTATAAACTGGGGGATCTTTGCAGGAAAAAAAGAATGGAGAGAGGTTTTAAAGAGCTAAGAAGAAAGAATAATGAAAAACCAAGGACAGGTAGTAAAGAGAAAGTAATAAAGTATGAAAAGAACTTTGTCTTGAAGAGGTTTAGCAAAAAGGAAAAAACTGAGAAAACTGTTGGGCAGACAAATTAGCTAGCCTAGATCTTCTCAGTAAAAGAACTTCATTTTTGCAAAGATAAGAGTTAGATTAAGTCTTAAGGATTTGAGAGCAGAAATTCCCTGAAATCGGTAGTTATGATAGAAGTTATTTTGATATGAAAGGAATTCAAATAGTAAAATGTGCCCACTTAAGTTACCATGAATTTACAGTGAAACCAATGGACTCTGATAGGACTTGGCACCCCCAGGGACAAGAATGAAGAAAACAGATAGTATGTAAGCTACCTCTTGGAGAACTGGTGGTGCAAGGAGATTAAATAAAGGAGTTAAGAAATCAAGGATGAGGAGGAAAGCACCATTAAAATGACTTGCCATAGGTTCCAGTTAGATAGAAGACAAATTAGGACAGAAGTTAGTTAATAAACTGAAAATAGAGAGGCACTGAGGGTGTAGAGGTCATCATAGGCATGAAGAATAAGTCTAATGGGAGTGAAATAGAAAAAATTAGTCAAAGAATTTAATATCTTGGAAATGGCACAAGATGATCAGTTCTAAAGAGTGTAAGGTTTGGCTGTTCCTTTGAATAACTGTTTAGTGAAAAATGTCATTGGAATTGAGTTCAAAGAAATTTGAGGTAATGGTATGAAAAGTCATGAACTTGTCATGACAAATTGTAACATGACCTACCTAAGTGGGGCAATAGGGGAAGAAGTTGAAAGGGACATTTTAATCACTAAGGAAAGTGAAGATGCTCTAAATATCTAAAGAAAACAGCATGAGGGCAACATGAGATTGGCAACAAGAAAGCTTGAGAGATGGTAAGGAAATAAAGGTTAAAAGAGGCTAAGGATTACATGACCCAGGAATTCCACGCCTAGGTATACACAGAAGAAAAATGAAAACTTATGGTCACACAAACACTTATACAAGAATGTTCATAGCAGCACTGATATTCATAATAGCCAAAAAGTAAAACTGAAATGTCCATCAACTGATGAATGTATGAATGTGGTATATCCATACAATGGAATATTATTCAGCCATAAAAAGGAATGAAGTATTGACAGACACTGCGACATGGATGAATCTTGAAAACATTATGCTAACTGAAAGCCAGACATAAAATGCCACATGATTCCATTTATACAAAGTATCCAGCATTGGCAATTCCATAAAAACAAAAAGTAGATTAATGGTTACCAGGGACTGAGTGGGAGGTGGGAATTCGAAGTGACTACTAACAGGTATGGGGTTTATTTTTAGGGTGATGAAAATGTTCTGGAATTAAGACTGTGATAATGATTACACAATCTTGTAAATATATAAATATACTAAAACCCACTGCATTATACACTTTAAAAGGGTGAATTTTATGTATGTGAACTCTATCTCAATTAAAAAAAAATAGAATACAGGTATATAAGAAATGTATAGTCTCCCCAGAAATCTTTTTCAACAAATTTACATATTTTCCCTTAGAGGAGCCTGATTCTCCTCCTCGCATTAGCAATCGTCTCTGTTAAATGAATCTTGACAACAATCATTCTCTATGTATTTGACATCCCCAAAGGTCAGTTTTATGGGAAAAAAAAAAAACCAACTCCTCTTACTTCGGTCTCATCAGATACTGATAGGCCATGGGTTTTTTGGCATCACTTCACTTGAGTCACCAAGAGTGTAAAATTTTCAGACAATAAAAAGTAAGGTTATTTTCTGTATATTATATGGAGCATGCAGCTATAAATACATTCCACCATTCTATTAAGGAAATGAATGGATTCATTTTGAAGTTCTGGTTCTTTGATGGAAGGACACTTGCCATAGAAAAGGGAATTCTGTTCTCTGCATAGAAGTTGATTCAGTGACATCATTACTATATTTTAAAGTGATTAAGACAACTAGAATTTGGGGACCTGAAGTACAATATACCATTTATTTTTCCAACATACACTGTATTTTGATGTCAGTCACCAAATACATCTATACTGTATCACAGTGTGAACCTGGAAAAGCCATTCCTCAAATGTTAAAAATAGCATACGTTGTTTGCACCGGTAACATGCCTCTTATAAAACCTCTCTCTCTCTAGACTCTACCAGATTCCTCTGTTCATCTTCATAGCAAAACTACAGGAAAAAAAGTGTGTTCATTTCTAATCTCCAGTTCTCTATTGGGCTTTCATCCTTATCACTTCATTGAACTAGTTCTTCTCAAAAGTCACTATGACCTACATCCTGCCAAAGCTTCTGCGGCAGAGATTACTAGCTGCTCAAAACAAGCTGGTTTCTTTTCCCTGTATGTATGGCTTGTGTATTTTGTGCAAACTCCATTGCAGTTAGGGGTGGCCATGTGACTGAATTCAAGCCAAAGGAATATGAGATGTGCACCATTCCCAGTCCTGGTCCATAAACATCAAGATGATCCTCCACATTTCTTTTCCCTTTTAGCTAGCTATAACAGAGATGACTCCAGTGTGATCTTGTGAAGTTGGTAGAACCTTAATCCATGTATCCCTAAATAATTTAATTGGGGATGGCCATACTACTGGCCTCTTCATTACCACTCTTCTATTAAATGAGGGGTGGGGGTAAGCATTGTGTTTGAACCATCAGACATCTTGGGGTCTATTTATTATAGCAGTCACACCACCCTAATTTGTTAACTTATTTGACCTCTCAATAGCATTTGACAAAACTGCCTATTTCCTTCTGAAATAAACTTTTGCAACTTAGCTTTCCAGGACACCAATTTTGCCATTTTGTCTCCCTAGTTTTCTTCGCACATTTCTTTTGTACTAAACCCTAAATTTTGGGAGTATCTGGGGGGTCACTCTCAGCTTCTCTTCTGGACACTCTCTTCCTAGATCTCATTAATCCAATAGCTACAAAGACCTATACTGACTACTCATAGTACTGAGCTCTCAGAATTCCAAAAATCATACCAGCTGACATTTATTCTTGGGTGTCCAAATGGCAAATGAAATTTAACGTAGCTCAAAAGGAACTGTTTTCTGTCCACAATCCACTCCTCTTCCCTCTCTCTCAATAGAGTACTGCATTAAAATCTGCATTAAAATCTCAGGAATGCCTTGATTTTTTCCCTCACATTCAAAATCCAATCCATAAGTCTTGTAAATTCTATCTCCAAGGTATCATATTAGCTGACCATTTATCACCATCTTCACTGCTACAACTCTAACCCAAGCCATCACAATTACCTGACATCTCTTCCTGAGTCTCCTCACTAATTCACATCATTACTTCCCTGTTCAGATCCCTATACCAGCAGTATAAAATCCAAACTACAAGGCCACCCTCAAATTAGCCCTTACCCACATCTTGATATCACCTGCTTATTGTGGGGCCATACTGGCCTTATTACCCTTAAATGCAACAAACTTCAAACACAAGTTCTCTGCATTTGTTCTTCCTTCTATTTGGAATGTTCTTCCAGATCTCAAGGCTGCCTTCTTTCTCTTCACTTCAGATCTCAAATGTTACCTCTTTGGAGAGGCTTTTTATTACCACCCTCAGTAAAGATTAAACAACAGCCCCACCCCCAGTCACTAATACATTCTCTTCCTTAACTAGTTTTACCCATTAGCCAAGTGATCTTAGAAAAGTAGCTAACCCCACTGTACCTGTTAATCCTTCTATAAAATAAAGTCCTCCTCCTTAAAGGCTTACTGCTAGAACCTAATGAGTTGTGTGCGCCCAGGAGTAATCAGGACTGAAATTACTTATTTACATGTTTGTTGCCACCCTCCCTCCCTTAAAAAATACAAGTTTCCTGAGAGTAGACTTGGCTGTACCTGCTATATTGCCAGCCATCACCTAGGAAGGTTTCTGGCTCCTATTAGACGCTAATATTTACTGGCCACTACACACATTTGTCACTTCACATATAATTATTACTTAAGTGCCCACTTTTAAAGAACACTCTAAGTCATTTCTAATAAGTCACCATCCATTGAAATGTCTCTCACATGTTTTGTATTCCAAGTCACTATCCTCATCACATGTCAGGCAGAGTTTTGGTTTTACCTCTCCAAGCTTTAGTTCACCTAAGAACAAAAAATTTTAAAACTTAATAGCGTTATCGTGTTAAAAGATATGTAAAATGACAGGCCCTCAAAAATTATTTTCTCGTCTCAGAGACTTCCAGTACTCGGCAGCCATTTGATTTGTGCCAAGTATCTATCTGTCTCATTACTTAATGCTGTGCTTCCTGAATGCAGTTTCAGATTAAGGAATCCTTATATTTTAGGTGCACTAATGTTGGGGGCTGTGATTTTATAATTTTCTAAAATAAATCCAGAATAAAAAATGCATTATATGCAAATTTTAAATTTCTAGTATTCAAAACTCCTTTTCTAAAATTGAATAACTCATCCTCTAAAGCAAATTGACACTTTTGGCTAATAAGCAGGCATTTCAAACCATTTCTTACTAGTGTTGACTATAATATCCTTTCTGATCCTCAGTCTCCTCAGCTGTGAAATAGCTACACTTAGCTTGTCTAAATATTAAATCAAATATAAAGCTACCAGCAGTGATTCATAGTATATCCTCAAATATTGTAGAAAATTCATCTTAGACATAAAAACAAGTATAAAGATAACTATTGTATTGGTTACACTGAAGTGTCTGCTTTTCACTGATTTGTATATTTATGCTAACTACCCTTTAAAACAGACATCTCCTAAATTCAGCTGCCAAAAAATAAGCTAAATTTATTTCCCTCCTTCAGATGTAAATCTTCAGATTACAAGATCTAGTCCCTATCTCTCCTAGGCTACCTCCTACTATTTTGCCACTCCTTGACCCAACTGCACCTGTCACAGCCTCTTCGCATTTCCCTCCAAGCTTTTTTCAATTTTACAAGCTTTACATTAGCTGGTCCCTGACTGGAATGCTATGTCCCATGTCAACTCTAGAATGGGTAATTGTGAAATACCTATCTAAAATTGCCACTCAGTTTCTTTATATCATCTTAATATTTTGCATAGTATTTACAACCACTCTCTCCATTATCACGTAGATAATCTCAGGGAAACCAAGGGCTTGTCTTATTCATACATAAATCCTCAACATCAATGCCTGGCACTCAGTGGTGTCCAATAAACACTTGATAAACACTGTTAAATGGTTTGTCTTCATTAAAACAATATTTAATAGGTCAGAAAAATAAGAAATGCTCACTAGAGAGCCAGCTATGCAAGTCAGAGAACACATTGTTTTAGACTTCCAAATTTTGAATTTTGTAGGGCTTCAAAAGGAAATGTGGCAAAAAGGATTTTTTTTTTTTAAATGATTTGTTTGGAACACAGGATAGACACTAGAAATGCAACTAAATCAAAAACAGTAAGAGCTTACACTTGCTGAAGGCCACAACACTGTTTTAGATGCTTTATATGTTAACTCACTGAAAACTCCCAATCACCCTTCTGGTTTTACAATTGAGGAAACAAAAGAAAAAAAAAGGCTAACCATTGAATGGTTAGCCTTTCAAACCATTGAATGGAGTTGCCATTCAAGCCCAGGCATATCCAAAGCCCTCCTCTCAAGCACTATATGGAATCTACTGAATGGATGGTACACAGAAGCTAGGTTTAGCCTAGCCTAAATAAACCACCTGGAGAAAGTTTGTGGGGAAAGAAGAGATGGAGCACAGAAGGGGTTGGGAGCTGGGGGTCATTATGAGTTGATAAAACAGGAACAGTTAAAAGAACGTTATTATCACAAAAGTGAAAGCATCCCAAGTAGGCAGCCGGCTTTGTCAAAACTCTTCATAGATCAAGGACAAAGAGATCGGTTAATCTGGCAATTAACAGAAAGGTAGTAATCTTTCTGTAAATGTTTAATTCTAAACCTGTAGTTAAAGTATATTGCCCGGTATTTGTTAATGCTAATAAGACTTTCCGTCCTACTAATTCTGAAATATATTAAACACAGCTGTATATACAACTACATAAGCAGATTTCAGTCTGTCAAAACTACCCAGAAACTTAGAAATTAACTAAATGATGCAAATGATTCCAATTACTCTTAAATGACCCTGCAAAAATCATTCACAAACGGAAATTTCTTTCATGGCAACAGATCATTCCCTTATCAAGTAATTTTAAATAATTTAGAACTGTGGCATCAAATAGAAAGTATTAACACAGAATGAAAAGAAAAACCAAGGGTCTTTATTCATCTATAGTTAAAATATAAATTGAGCAAAATGTCCTAATTTAAAGGAAAAATATGAACACCTATCCACTGAATTTTCATTTACTTGCTACAAACACTATATAAGCACAATTGAAACGAAGCATGTTATGTGGCTAAAATATTCAAATATTTTGTTTCACAAAAATTTTTCGGATCAAATGATAATTTGCTCCTTCAAATTTAGTTTTCAGTATAGTATGACATACACATTTTATCCCTTCTAAAAAAATCTTTCCACAGCCATAAAGTTAGATAAGTCATTACATTATAATAAAAACTGAAAGTTTAATATACATTTATAAAAATCTTAAGTCTTTCTTCCTTAAAAGTATTTTAAATTAATGGTTATTTTGGTTTCTCTCCAGTACAAACTTGTGAAGTCTGATTTAAGGAATCTTCATAAACAGTTCAGAATATATCAGGAAAAATTCATTTATACCATCCTTTTTATGAAGTCTCCTTTTTTGAAATTACATATACTTTAGGACCTCATTTTTTATTTGAAGTATATATTCATAAATATGATCAAATGATTATTTCTCCTTTAACATTCTTTTAGAGCTTGACAAATTTGTTTCAAGTTCTGAATTGGGTTATGTCCGTAACTTCATATAACCTCAATCTTCCCATCCCTTTTCCCCTTTCTTTCTGAGATGAGGTAGCAACTACCCTTTGGAAAACCCAAGATTTTATTTTTTAATAAATATTTAGTAGTTTGCTTTAGATCATTCTCACCTTCCTTACTATTCTAATATTCTTTAACTTGTAGACCAGATATCCAACTGAACTGGAATAGATCTCTTAACAATGTTCCAGTCTTAAGTGTTTTACTTTTGATACCTCAAATTTCACAAATAATAAACAGTTGCTTTTTAAACAATTCCTTATCTTTACTTAGGTTGTGTGAAATGCAATTGGGAGAAAATATTTTGGAACACAAACCTACAGATTAAATTAGGGACAGATAAATGCTGCAGACATCAGTAGTTTATTTAGTCCAAACACATTCAAAATGGAAACTGAAAGAATACTTTCCACCTGAAACAATTAAACTAGATTCTACTAGCATATAATGCTTAACACATTACAGCAATAAAGATGGTAATCCATTGTCTTCTATACCTACTAAAGCCAAGATGGTAAAGCCAATTTGGTTGCAATAGTGTCATAAGGATAGAATATTACCATCAAAAAAAAAAAAAAAAATCAGCAAATAACAGTAATGGTAAATGAATTATTTTTACTCTGGTTCACTGAAAAGGGGACAAAATGTTAAAAGTCCACAGTACTGCAGGTGAACAATCACCATGTAAACTTCTCCAAGTGATGTTTTAATGTTTTATTCATGGTATGTAAAGACTGAAGCTGAATGGCTCTTTGATCTGATTTTCTATTACACTTAACATTTGCCATAACTTTTGGTGCCACAAGTTTTCATGAGTGGTAGGGCAATATCCTGGATTGGAAATTTTATATATATATAAAATGGGAAGGAGAAAGAAAAGAGTTAAGGAAAAACTGCTATAAAACAAAATAAAACACTGACAATAAACCACTTATTTAAAAATAATTTGAATAAAGGCTTCAAAACTCAAAATTAATTTTCTGGTAAGAACTTCAAGTACTACACATCAGAAAGTGTAAAAAGTGTATTAAACAGAAAAAAGAAAAATCCTTAAGTTCCCTCCCCCGCCCCAAATGGAAACTATGAGATATCTATGTCCCCAAAATATATGCAATAGTGCAAGACTTTTCCACAAACATGGAAGACCTCATTCAAGGGAGAAAAAAAAGGGACAAATTTAATTTTACTTATATTGCCCAGTACATGAAAAACAAAATATGTGCATCATTTGCTAGTTTACTAACTAGATAGCAAACAGTTTCAAAATTCAAAACTAGCTTGCTACTATGTCAAGTGCATTTTTTGTTTTTGCCAAGATAGAATGGAGAAGTCTTCCATGCTAACAAGCAGCTTTAAGTGGTCACTCTTATTTTCCCCACTCCTAGCCTGAAACATCGGAGACTCGTATCTGGTATGTACCGAATGTTTCAAGCATAAAATTGAAAATCCTTTGCCATACTTGCAGTTTACTGGAACTTGCTATAAAGACACACAATAATCCAGCAGCTACAAACTTTGCTCACAGAATTGTTTAGAGATTTATGTAAAAATAAAAGATGTCGTCCCAGACTTAAATTCAGAGCCACTTGGGTGCTGACATCAGTTCAAGAATTGTGCAAAATGAATGACAGTTCCCTGCCCCCCAAATAGAAAATGCAAACACTTAAGAGCTGCTGTTCTTTTTTCTCTGAAAATTGCAGTATCCTCACCTCAGGTTTACTTGCCATTTGTGGACTCTGACTGCTTTTAAAATGTCACTAAAAAATGTACATCAAGTTGACTGACTTTTCCAAGCACCTCAAGTGATACGTTTCAATGTTCACATTCACACTGAGACAAGTCAACATAAGACTTACTCAAATAACCGTCTTCCTCCTTCCCTCTCCCTCCTAAACAGAGAACACACGTCGTTAACTGAAGAACAAAGTAAATAATATGCTAGTCAATTTTACTGATTTTAAAGATACTGCAATTTTATACACTTCAATGATTTTTCAACATTTTGCAGCTGTTTGGCTTTGCAGCACAGCAATTCATACACTATACTGTACAAAATTACCAGCAAGACTGGAATGATGTATTAATAGAAGGCACCATCATGCTTATTACATTACCAGAGAACAAAAATACAGTAAAGACAATTTTCACTGTACATAGCTTAAAGAAAGGAAAAAGGGGAGGAGGAGTGTGTTGAGCAGCCAGCCATCCCTGTACTGAAGAGGGGCAGGTAGAAAAATCTTAGATATGGAGCTACTAAATCTGGTCTAATATTCAAGACCGTAGCATTTGAAGTTCCGATTTGTTATTTAGTTCATAACTAAATGATTTATTGTAGTTAAGGTTTATGTGTACACACGCTGGTCACAGCAAGCAGATAAAATGCCCTCATCATTTCACAAACTATTCCCTACTGGAAAAAAAGATGAAAAATTTTTTTCCCCTGTTGCCTTCTGTTGCAAATGTCAATGTGAATGAGTTCATAGTACCCATTAGTGCATTCTGATGAGTGCACAACAAGTTTCTGTTGGTTTGTATATTTTTGGGGGGAGCCAAGAAAAAAGGCAAGATTCTCCAATTGCACAAATTGCACTATTTGTGTTTCCAACATTAACAGGCAGAAACAGTAACACTTAAACAAAATGTGCAGCAGGATTTTTTTTTTTTTTGACTCAAAGGACCTGAATTCAGTTGGGCATGTCCTTTTAAAAAGTTCATTTTGTTGTAGATAGTTTAAGATACGGTCATTTCACAGTCCTTAATTCTCCAAGTCTAGATTTATAAATTAACAATATGAATCTTGTTGTGAAACGGGGGAAATAATGTCCACCTCAATTTAACTCATAACCAAAAGATGCTTTTCACATCAAAGAAATGATAAAAAAGGCTGTGTCACATTCCAAAGCCAAAAAAAATTAACAAGAATGCAAACACGATGAATAATGTACCACTGCCAAGACTGCCAACAGTGGGGCTTCAGCGACGCTGTCCTGTGAAGCGGCCTTCCATCTGCCCGGTTCCTCTTCCAGAGCCAAGTTTCTGTGCCATGCCACCTCTTGGAGGAGGTCCTCTTCCATCCCGGTCACGCATCATTCCACCACCCACTATTCCACGTGGACCACCAGGACCTCGATCATTGCGCCTAATATCCCTGCGATCATCACCACCACCTCTGGTTTCTCGCTCCCTTGCAGCTCTTGTTTTTTTCTCTTCCACATTTAAACGCACTTCCCCTCGAAACATAATTGGCTTTAAAAGGGAAGAAAAAGATTTACATGGGCAGGTTAGACAGCAATAGTAATGCATTGCCTTGAATACTTAAGAAAATCCTAAGAAACAAATTTAAAATGATCCACACCCAGACTTTAAAACTACGAACAAATCATTCTTTGCATAAATACCATTTCGTAGTGAACTATTTTTAGCTTTACCATTAAAAAAGATCCTATATGGTTTAAAAATGCACCAAATTAATATTATATATAACAAGAATAATAAAGGCTTGAATTATGCCCTTTAAGTCACTTACTTTTGCAATTAAGATTCTCTGAACTGGTTCAGAGTCATCAAAAACCACAAAACCAAAATTTGGAAGCTTTCCCCCAACACCCTTGGTATTGATGCGAAGTTCCACAACGTTTCCAAAACCTGTAAAAATATACATTACACCAAGGGTTAAATATTTTAACTGAATACTCTGTGGCCTTAATTGCTCAGGATGAATAACCTTAATTTCTTCACTTCATTTCAAAATAAAAGTTACAAATGGCTACATCCAATGCCAACTAAGATACATTCACCCATATTAAAGTTGTTTACCCCAAAAGCCAACAACTAGTCGGACTGCTTGTTTTGTTAGCCTTCAGCATCTTTATTACAGACCTTTCAAAAAAAAAGTTACCTGCATAGTTTTAGAAAATCAATGACATTTTCTATTTCTGACTTGTATTTGCCAAATGAATACCATCTCCAAACTTAAGACTGATTCATCCAGCTCTTTCTTCTAACCTCTAGAGAAGTAGGCCAGTCAATACTAAGTATAGTCACTGGGAAACACCTGATATAGCCTTTCTACTCTCTTCTGGTAAGTGACTGGTACCTGGAGATATACAAAGTATATATAGAGATAAAAGGTTTTAAAAATTCTAATTACATTATGAAAAAAGCTCTATTATCTTGCTTAATTTAACAATAAAGCAAAAAAAAAAAAAAAGCCACTTACTCATGAAGAACTCCTTCAGTTCATTTTCATCAATATCATGTGGCAAGTTACCAACAAAAAGTTGATGACTGTCTGGATAACGAATTATTCTACGGTTGTCAGATTCATTCTGTTCAATATCTCCTCTGCCTGAGAAAAGGAACAGAGCAGATACTGAAGATTACAATGTCACATAAAAACTAGTTCAAAGCAATGAATGTAAAAATCTTTTAATAACAATACTCCTGTTTTAGTTTAATAAGATATCTCCTTGAACAGTGGTAGAAGTGCCTATTATTAGTAGGTTAGTTAGAAAACAACATGACACTAAAGTGTAAAGTGAGAGTATTGACTAGATTGCTAAAGCCCCTTCTAGATCTACTTATCTGAGGGTCAAACGTTAGTAGTACAAGTATTCCTCCTTAACCAAACTTTTGCCATCACCCAGGAGCCAAATACATTTCAGATAGTGAGGTATATTTGTACTAAATATTTGTTTAATATTTTGAAATTCAAAAATTAATCTTTGGTTGTAATGAAATTACAGCCAAATCAGTAAATTTAACAGTAATAATACCTCATTATGTAGACTTTTATATATATGTTAGGGTGTTCATATATACACACACATATATATAAATCTTATTTGATCCTCCCCAGAACACAAGGAACACAGGTATATAACGAAAGCACTGCACAAGAAAAATTTGTGTAATAATAGCTCATAATTTAAGGGTCTCACGTGAGATGAGAAACTCAGTGGCAAAGCTAGGACAAACCCTAGCTCCTCCCATGACTTCTTGTTTAGTAAACACTTATTTTACTTTTGTGGGAAAAATTACATATTCTAAATTTGATGTATACTATCTCCCACCTCCTCCCAAAAGCAATCTAAACATACTTATAGAATTCAAATAAAAGTGCTACATATATTAGCTAACAATGGAAACAAGTCAAAAATCATGGCAACTTACTTAAAACCTAAGACAATCAAAATAAGAAGAATCAGGGTGTGCTTATTGTTTATCTGTGAAGAGATAAGAGTGCTAAGTAAGAGAGTAGGTTATTGGCAGCTCGGTTTTGATTTCTTAGAACCAGTGACAATAACCAAATAATACTTGTTTCAAAATTATTTTATACCTTCAAAATACAAGTATGTATGGCATGTCAGCTAATCCTCCCTTAAAAGTTAAGCTGTTTTGCCCCAGACTGTATTTTAGCAGGTTACTTAAACCTTCAAGAATTTTGAAAATAAAAGAATTTGTGTATAAGACACATTATAGTTTTTTTTTAAAGTTCAGTCTTTTTCAACTTTTCAAGCACTAAATGCAATGCTAAATTCTAAAGGCTAGCAAAGAAAGGACTGACTCACCTGGTCTTGGTCCTCTAGGAGGGAAACCAGGTCGTTCTCTAGGTCGTTGTTCACGAACACGAGGTGGCTGAGACTGAACTTCTGGTTTAGCTTCAACTCTCGGCTAAAATATAAGGGAAAAACACATTATAAAGAAACACATTCCACAGAAGAAAAACCAACTAAAGCAACTACCAAAAGTCAGTAATAAGCATAATAGTAATTTTAAGTTTAGAATGTTTTTAACATAGTGTCCTATGTACATGAAAAATAAATTTTTATAAAAATATTCTGTACCAATCTAGGACTGTAGGGTAGGTTTTTGTTTTTCCCACTCAAGACCATGTAAGTCACAATAAGCTGGTTTTTACAACTGCATTTTAAAAATAAAGCTACAACCACATTGAGACAGCATAAAAGGTATTGGCATTGCTATAAAAAAAAAAAAATCACAAAAAATGCAAGATGAGCCACTCCATGTAAATACATATACGAAAGAAAAAGAGCCATATTTATCTTAGAAAGACAAGAATATATGACACATACTTTCTAATTATCTAGTTAGCTGCCTTTCAAATATGTAAGTGTTCAGAGCAATATCCTCTAATAAATAAATCTTGAAAATTAGTATTTTGATAGTTCGAAATATGCAACGTGGCTTACTCTAACATCTAAAACTACTACTTTTAAGTCAAAATGCACACAAGAAAACAAGATGGAAATGTATATATAGTATCTCAAATCGTCACAGAAGTCCTTTAAACCTTCTGTTGTTCTTCCTTAGGAAAGGTGTGCATTTATTTAAGGACTGACCCCAACAATTTTCCTTAACTGCTTCTTGGAAGGTGACAGGGGGAGTAATTGGACATTTAAGATGCATTCCAAAAGTTTCTGTTAACTGCTGAATTAAACACATATAATTAAAGTAACGATTTTTAAAACAAAATAACATCTGCATCTATTACCTTTTCCTTAAAACAATGGCATTTTCTGTATTCCCAACATCTTCAGGTTGTCTACTGCCCATATTTATTTGTGGTCCAAGGAAGAAATAAAACATATACACCTTCAAAGGATGCGGAAAACACTTGGCAGAATATGAAGAACATGTCCTCAAGTCAGAAAGCTAGCAATTTCAGTGCTGTCTTTATGGCTGATCATCTCTGAGAACCTCAGTCCAGGCAGTAGCTCAAACTCTTTCATCATTTACAGTAATTGAGATGTAATTTGCAAGGACAAATTTTGATACAAAGTGTTATGCTTCCTTCAAAAATAACAATTTATTGTAAATGACTTTACCCACTGTAACCACTTAACTCCTACACTAGCAGTTTTTAACAGATTTGCCTTTCTCTTCCCAAATTCTTTTTCCATACAGATTTCCCATTTTCTTCAACAAGATGGAATTGCTTTCCATGTTCTACAATTTTGCTAGTTAAAAAAAATTTTTAATTTTAACTCTTCAGGTTTTTTTCAGTTATTTATATGTATTTATTCTTATAAAGACCGTATCTTAACTCATTTCTACACCACCCAAAAAAAACCAAAAAAGTGTTGTTAGATATAGATATTTAGGAACTATTGATTCATTTAAAATTAAATTACTTTCACAGTTCTCTAACCCAAAATATGTAGAAGAATACTGAATGCCTGACAAAGGAACCTGAGTTACAATCCTGAGACTGTTGCTATCTATATTTGGAAATTAACACTATAAGTTAATTTGACCCATAATGTGATACCTTAAAAAGACAATTATTTAGAAATTTCAACTAACGGGGCTTAAAAGCACAACTTGAATATGAATGTAAACAGAATTAAAGAACAGATGTACTCTAACGAGTTTTGATGAAGCTATTGTGTTTAGGAAATTAATAATAAAAATAGCAAATGTGCTTTTTAATTTAAAATCTCAGAAAAACCTCAGAATCATTCAATGTAAATATTATTAAAGAACTTGAGGCACCTTGATTGATTCAATTTCTTTTCAAAACAAATTACCAAAACAAAAATAACTACAACAAAACAGAAAATTCATTATCCTTTAAGGATTTAAAAGTAAAACTATAAATTTAAATAATTTTCAACATCTTACAAATAATTCATACATTAATTTAGCAACCTTTTAGTATACATCTGATGCTAATGCAAGAAAAATACGAAACTAACAAAAATCTAACAAAATCCTTTCGATAACTGATTAAAATATGTCACCTAAGCCACATGTGCACTTATAATTCTTCAGGCTCAATTTCATGATTAAAACTATTTACTTCAACAAAATAAAATGGCTAATAGACCACATACTATTTCAGGGCCTTAGAATTACCTCCATGTAACCAGAAAGTGTGCTCACATTACAAATCCCACAAGTGAAAATCAAACAGAATATGAAATAAAAATGGAATCAAATTAAGTCAGTAACAAGCAAAACCACAATAAACAAGTCCTTCAATTAAACATAAGATACTTGAAAGAACTAATCAATTTCTATACCTTATCTTTTTACCAAGAAATTAACTTACGTAATTCTAAATTAATGCCTACCAATACCCAAGAATTAGATTTAATTCTTATTTTATTAATAATCTATGCTAAAAGTGTTAAGGAAATAAATACTACATTAAAGTAACAAAATAAAATTGAAGGGTATATTAAATCAAGTGGAAAAATCATAAATCCATTCTAAATACAGCCTAAAGAGATCAGAAATTTCTCTTAAAATTTAAATTATAAACATTTAAAAATCTTGTTTTAATAAGGGTGTGGGCTGGGAAATACAATCTAGTCTCCTATAATTCAAACACTAACTTCAAAAATGAATAAAAAATTCTTTTCTTAGGCAAGAAGCTAGGCTCTAATGTAATTTAGACATGCCTTAAATATAGTACTCTTCTTCTCTAATGTAAATAGAGATATACTGCCTTCCAAAGGGCTAAAGAAACCTATAGGTTTGCATGAGCCTGGTGTCCATGCTGTCCAATTGCATGAATTCAAAGCCTAGCCCTACTATTTATATACCCGTCTGACGTTAGGTGAAGTACTTTAGGCCTCAATTTACTTATCCGTGAAACAGGAACAATAATAGTAACCACCCTCAGAGTGGTCATGAGGATTAGATGAGGATAAATATAAAGTACTTTGACAATGCCTGGTTATAACAAGCATAAGCTATTTTAACTAGTAGTTAAGTTTAAAACAAATGTAGCCAACTCTCTGAAATGGTATTTTTACATTCCAAATGCAAATCTGATAAATCAATCCAGAAGTTATTTATCAGGTCTCGAGATGAGTTCAAAAGCACAATCAATACTTAGTAAAC
The DNA here is from genome assembly GCF_000151845.1 of Pteropus vampyrus. Taxonomy (NCBI): domain Eukaryota; kingdom Metazoa; phylum Chordata; class Mammalia; order Chiroptera; family Pteropodidae; genus Pteropus; species Pteropus vampyrus. The sequence continues at coordinate 3,903,591 of NW_011888837.1, forward strand.
TAATTTTCTTTATTAAGATAGAATCCTGGTTTGTGATCTGAGGTAATTACTCAACATTTTCTGAATATCTAACTGAAAACAACAGGTATCATGAGCCATGTATTCTATTATGTACCTGATTATGTGTACCAACATCAGAAAGAGTGTCTAATAATTACTAGCTACTTCTGAAACCTCAAAGTTTCACTGTTTAGAGCATATTAACGTATATACAAACAATTGTATATGCACTAACCATTTTAAATGTAAATTTTCTAGCAGAATGAAGTTTAACTCAAAGTGTAGGGAAAAGAATTGAACACACTTTTTAACTGTGACTATGAACTTAATTTAAGTTAATTCTAAACTATACCTAATAAATGTAGTAGCCAGTGTCTTATTTTCAATGTTTTGAAAGCTCTGAAATGGGTAAGATGACAAACAGACAAAAAGCAGAATACTGGAATGATCAGTTAAGGTGAACACTACAGTCATAAGTTGGTACAGGCTTCAATTAAATGGTATGAATCACTTATTGAGAAGAGCTTAGGCAGTGTATTTTAGAAAGTATTCTATTTTTTAAAAACGGTGATCCTTTATAATGCCACACTACTTTGTGCCTTTCCAAATTTCTTCCTTAAAATATTTCTGCTAAATAAAATATAACTTTTAAAAAGGAACTTATTTTGGTTATTCTAAGAAGCCTTTTAAATGATACTACATATACTGGTAAAACCAACTTAATCTGTATTTCACACACCCAAGCCCCAAATACCACCTATGTAGAGATGATGAATGGAGATTTGGCATTTAAAGTGGGTGCACTGACATTTAATACAATTTTTGTATATTTAATCCATAATTTCTGATTGACTCATTTAAAAAAGTATAAAAAAGATAAGCAATTGGCAATGTAACAAGGATACAATCCAATGTGTTCACAGATCGGTTACCTGTGAGACTGGTGCTTTAACATGGGGTGGAATTCCAGAGGAAGAAACAGTACCACTAGGAGGCAGGTTTTTACTGGTCACTGAAGCCCAGGAGAAAGCCTGCAGGAAATGCAACAAACCTAGACTACTAATCATGGAAAACCACCAACATTCCTATATGGAAACTTCCAAATATATATTCTTTTTCATTTCTAAACTATTGCTCTATATTGGAGGACTCCTAAAAGAAAGGCACACACACACATGCCAGTCTATGTGCCAGCTTTCAAAATCTCATTATGTGAGATTATTTGACGGTTTTGTCTGAACTACTAAATAAATCCACAAGCAAGTTCCTATATGCTCTAAGTAGATGAGCAAGTAACAAACAAAACCACTAACGACTACACATGATAGAAAAATAAGAGCCTAATAGAACCAATTTCTTTCCCCTTTTAGGGAAAAACAGGGTGTGTGATGATGTTAAGGGGAGAGGGGAAGGACAGGAAAGAAGAAAGTACTAGCTGGAAACTTTAGCAAACATTCACAAATTGAACAAGGAATCTCCTCTCACTACCCAAATATATTTTAACCTTCTACTTTTACAGAAAGATAAAAGATGTTTCAGATAGGCTTAAATGATACAACTATGGGTGTCACTCATCTTTCCAAGACAGTTTAATTGGTGTAGTAAGGAAACTATTCTCATTTAAACCAGAAATAACAGGCATCTCTTCTTTTAATATACCAACTCGTTTAAGTTGGGAAGTTGCATGACTCACTGCATCTGTACGTAGAGAACTTAATAGAGAATGGAAGAATAACTCTCAGCTTTATACATGGACCCAAATAATTTCATGTAAGATACTAAACACTGCAAACAAAGATTAATCCTAAATTTCACTCTGAGGGGTATTTTTTTGGAGGGGGTAAAGGGAATACAATGAGATTTCCTCGGGATTACAAAAAACCCACAGCTTCTTTCATATCCATAAAAAAGCAGTTTACTATATTAAACAATTTAACATAATAGAAGAAAGGTCATACTTCATTGATGGCATCAAATATGAAAGTGTGATATTATAGATTAAAGAGTTCCTCTGATCTAACCTTTGGTGGTTCTTGTGGCAGAGAAACGGGTTCCGCAGGAGGAGGAGAAGACGACTTCTCCTCTAATTCTTCTAAGTTCTTCTCCTCTACTGGTGGTTTCAGTTCTTCAGTCTTTGTTTCAGATTCTGGCTCAGGTTCAGGTTCATGAGAGGATTCTTCCAAAGGCTCCTCTATGCCATTACTACAATAAAATATTTCATTTACTTTTCAGTGTGAGTGAAACAATCAATTCAAATAAGATAAAACTCAGTATTTCTCTAATCTAAAAGACGTAACTAGTAATAAGCTATTTTGAAGCCAAAGTCCAACGAGAACTAGAAGGCAGAAGGGAACAATATTCTCAAGCATTTCTTCAATTCCACTGTTTTAAAACTGGATTACTAAAAATATTTACTTTAATAAATAACTATAAAGAAACTCCAGGTTTAAAAAATTGTGTTGTCCCAAACACTCTACATTATCAGTAAGTGATCACAGTTCTGGGCCAAAGTGTGTTCAATTTTTGAAATAAAACAATTATTTCCAAATTTCTTGCATAGTAAGTACTCAAATACTGGCCTGATATATAGATTTATCAAAGATTTACTTCCAACAATAACTCTAGGAACAAAAACTACTTTACAACTAACTACACCATAGCTTAAACCAAATTCAGCCATGCAAACACTGTTCTTACGTCACAGGGTGAGCTTCATAATAACCACTGTTAGTATTTTCTTGCACAGGTTCTGGAGATGGTTGCCTTTCTTCTTGTTCCTCTTCTACTTCATCTTCTGATTCTGGCAATACATAATACACCACATCTCTTTTTAAGAGGCTTAGCACAATTTGATATACATATTTTTTAAAAAGTTCTCTTAAAAAACTTGAGCAAGTAAGATAAAGTTTGGTATTCACCCTATTTTTAAAAAAATTTATTAATAAGAAAAGGGTAGGAAATAAATGATATTAAAGCCATAACTCAGTTTCCTTTGTCATATCTATTCCATAGGGCAATAATAAAGAAAAGGAAAGAATTGATGTATATCAATGGAAAACCAATTAAGTAATTATGGTGTAGCCAAAAAAATTGACATCTGACAAAAAATATATTAAAAAAAAAGTAACCTTTGGGCCAGCATAATTCCATTTTTATAAAAGTAAGTACTGGTAAGTGTAAGATCCAACAAAATTCTGTAATATGGTTATCTATAGAGGATGAGACTGGGGGGGGAATTTTTCACGTTCTATTTTTTTTTATAAAAAAATATAGTGATTTTTATGTAATTTCATATAATAAACACCTATATTGTTTGTAAGAAAAATCAAAAGGAACAAAACAAAGAAAAGGGGTTTTGACTCAGTTACAATATAGGGAAAATTCTCTAAGTTTCACACTTTTCACGTCCTTAAAGAGTAATAACAGAACCTTTCTACTTTGAAAGTAACCTCACCTTCATCAAGTTCTGGTTCAGAATCACCGAATACTTCATCTTCGTAACGAAACATATCATTATGAACGTAAAACTTATTCGGAACGGATCCCTATAGAAAAACAACATCCAAATACACCGTAAATACCCATAAATGTGGCACAACAAATTACACAGCATATTTTATTTCTATTTTAGTACTATGTAGAAATAATGTAGACTCCATAATTTTCCAAAGTTGAACATGCTATCATGTTAATAAACTACAGAGAATCACTCAAATATTGAAACTCAAGAAATGCCTACTCAATGTAAGAGAACCAGAACCAATTAACAAATGGAACTTTTCCATTTTAACATGTAACCTAGTAAACATAAAATACTTTTTGTATTATATCTGTAATCCTAATAAATGTACACATTTGCATGAGTTTAACTTTTACTTTGAAATACTCAAAGTGTACAAGTGCACGCACTCACACAAAGCTCAAATAAATTATATCAACAGATTCAGTAAAATTTCTCAAAAAAGCCACATGTATGTATATCTAAACAAAAAGAAAACTCTTTGGACATGTAAACCACTTAATAACAGACAAATAATATCATATAAATGAAATAGAAAAATTACGTGAAATGAAAACTTACTTCAGGAGCCAGAACAAAGGTTTGCATAAACTTTCTCTCTGGCTGTCCACTATTAGATAGCAAACCCATGACCTGGACAACTACTCCATCACTCAAGGTTGCATGAGCATCCACATGACGAATTTTAGTATGACATTCACTGAAGTTCAGAGATAATACTTTGTGGTGTATATCCTTTATTAGAAGAAGAAGGAAGGGAGGAAATACAAATTCTTGCATTACCTATATGACACTACCAAAAGAACTTCACCAATTTCCTTACAATTTGTTGACTATTTACTTAACCTTACTGCCTCATTTGAACCCATTCCACCGTACTATGTATTACTGCCAGACTGATGTTCTTAAATCACCATTTTTAATATGTCACCTCTCTACACAAGAAATCACAATGGCTGTTTCCCATTATGCAGTAATATGGGCTTTATTCAGCTTTCTCCTACCATTCTGTATTAAATAATCATTGACACAAAATGTGTTGACTACTCCTTGACCTCACACCTAATTTTACTTTACTGTGTGTTTGCTGATGCCATTTATTTTACTTTCAATTTCCTCTTATTTGGTAAAGGCCAAATCCTGTAATTCAGAATCTAGCTGAAGTCATAAAGAATATATACTTCTGTGCATTCCTGTAACATAAGGTTTAGCCTACATTTGTACAAACTTAATACACTGTCTCAACTGTTTCATGTATAAAATACATCAAGCATATAAAACATCCCATCTTCCCCTGTGTATCCACTCCAATGCAATACCATGTTTCACACAAAATGTTTATAAGAACTCAAAGCACATCTAACAATTATTCTAACATAAATTCCAGTTACAACTAATGATCACATTCAAGAAGAAATTCATGGGCACGAGAAAGCTATTTTTCAAATCTCTGTCTTAACAAACAAAAAATCTAAAATGTACATATGAAATTGGGACTTACATTTTGGCCATAAACAGCCTCCTGGGGCTTTCCACTAGCATCTACTCCACCATGAACATAGGAAGAATTCCTGCCGTAAAACCTGCAAAACCATTGATAATGATTAACATTCAATTATCAAGAGAACTTTAAGAGGGAAGAGAGTTCTGGTATCAAAGAGTCTTTAATTTCCAGGTCTGGCTCCCTCACTCATTAGTTGTGTAAGCTTGAACACACTCACAGTCTGTAAGTTCACTTTCCTTGATTATAAAACAGAACAACAGTGACTACGCCATAGGGTTTTTGCAAAGATTAAATGAATAATGACAAAATTCTTAGTGTGCCTGGCACAATGAATATACGCTCAATCATCAGCTATTTTCATCTGCTTCTTATCATATCTATTTTTTATTAAGCGGAAGAATGAGATATTCAAAATATATTTTAAATACTGATACTGTAGTAATTAACCCATTTTTTTTCCTATGAGATATAAAAACTCAAGTTATCTAGATTTGTTTGGGAATCGGATGCTGTCTAACATTCTACTCAGAGTTCCAAACAATTACTAATTCTTACAAAGGCTTAGATGAAAACAGTTAAGATAGATTTAAAATAACTGAAATAATCCAGACTACTAAAAAATCTACATTTTAATATCCAATTTCTTGTTAATATTTTTTTATGCTGCTCTTAAGTATATGATGTTTCTATGGCATTACTCAAAGCAATTAGAATTAATATCCTTCTAAACTAAGGTCATTGAACATGCAGTTAATGTTCTCATAAAGAATCATAATAAAACATATTAAAGACTTCTTCTATGCCAAGTCATGTTCTCATGCATTACATATATTCATTTAACCCTAACAGCCTCATGAAAAAAGTGCTATTATCTAAATGAGCAAACTGAGGTTCACAAGAGATTAAATTAAATCAGCTAAGATCACACGCTTATCAAATCGAGCAGCTAAGATATGAACCCAGACAGTCTGGTTCCAGAGTTCATGCTTTTAACTGCTACCCACATTTTAAAGTTTATACTATCTCCTCTCATGACTACTGGCAAGCATGTAAACTGCTATTATTTATCTGCAGGATAACTGGTTCTAAATGTGTGTAAGAAAAGCCTTTAACAATCCTACATCTAGGTACTTATACTAAGGGAAAAAAATAGAAATGTACACATAAATACATATGTAAGAATATTTATTAGTGTTAACATGTGAAAAATAGACTAAATTTTCATTAATAGGGAAACTGGTTATGTAAGGTATAACAGAATTTTGTGTTGTTATCCAAAATGATAGTGGAGAGCCTAATTGCTTTAAATTTTACTTTCTATCACTAAAAACATTTCCTTGTTAAAAAAAATGCTAAAAATGCTAATACCTACATTGTAAAAAGATTAAATTTCAAATAATGAAAGGCCTTATTATTAATTCCATCCCTTCAACCCCCAAACTCCTTCACATACCCTCAACAAGAATGTTTTTATTTTTATAATTAGAAAAATGTACAGGTGTTCATTGTGGGGTGGGTAGTTACTTCAGAATACCCAGCATCCTTAGAGAACCTATAGATAATATATATATATTTATCCTTAATTCACTTGGCTAATGTGTTCTACAACAAATATTTGCAAAGCCTAACTTACAAAAGTCTCATTTATTTTCCACCTGCTAAAATATACCAGGAAGAACAAAAACTATAAATACTACTCACAATATAAATCAATTTCATTTCAATCTCTCAAAAAAATAAGCTTATAAATTCCAACTCTTGCCAAAATATCAAACAAGGATACTGTTGCTGTTTTACCAAGGAATACTATGTTGCAGATCAATCAGAGGAAATTTTCACAAGTACAATCACTTAATAGACTCATTTCGTAACATTGCTATAGAGAACTTTGAAATGACCATGTAAACCCATGATTTCAAATTGCAGATTAGAACTCACTAGTTGTCAAGCCCAAGGTTTTTAAAAAATGATATAGAAATTACTAGAATATATAATTTTGTGCCCACAAGTGCATTTGTGTAAATGTAAATGTGTTATATGACGTGAAATGGTTTTCTTTCTATGGATTTCATCTAAAACATTTTTAAAAATACTGGTTTTAGCCATCAGGAAGTGAAAATATTAGATATGGTTTGCAAAAATACTGTCAGTTCATGAGACAGTAAAGACAGTAAGTCATATTCAAGAAAATAAAACTAAATAAAAATATGAAAATAATCCATTTAAAATTTACCTGTGTAAATATTCTGGAGCTTTATTCAGCAAAGTATAATACTGCCTCACAAACTCCCGCCCTACAAGCAGCGGACTGGGCTTCTCCATAACCATTTCTTTGCTGCACAATGTCAAATGCTAAGGAAGCAAACACAAGAATAGTAACTATTAAAGAGTTGTCTTTGTAACTTCCATGAAGTAAATTTTCTGAGCCATACAAATGGAAATAAAGAAAATTAATACTATTTATTAAAAAGTAGTTTACAACAAAACAATAAATTCCCAACAACTACTAGTAACCTCCAACGTGTGTATCTCCCATCTCTATTTCTTGATCTCACTTATCCCTCAAAAAGGGGAAGTAAGTAGAACAGTTCTTAAGCAGAACAGAATGAAAGAACACCATATCCAAGTCTTTCCATTCACAGTACCTTTCTTTCCTTTTGGGAGTCATTATGTTCTTGAATGCCAATGGTTTGTTTTAGAAAAGGAGGCAGAGAGCACAAGGCAGGGCTGGGAGATTACACTTATGGGACAGTACTGACTTGACTTGTGTCTTCCTCATATTCTCTCTCCTAGGAATTTATTTTCAATATAATGATTACCACTAAAATCAGCAATAATCTCAGTAATCGAAGATAGTAAGCTTTTTACACCTGGTGTAAGTCTTTCCAATCTTTCTTTCCATTAAGCATCTAACTACATACAAGTCCTGTACTGTTCATAGTAAATGAAATTACACTGGAGAACAAGACAAGACTCTAGCTCTCAAGAAGTTTATAACCTGTCATGGAATATAAAAAAGCAAACAGAGAACAGAATGGATTGGGTGCTATGCTAAAGTACCTCTAAGTTGAAATCTCAAAAAGGTCAAGAAACACAAACACAAAATAAAATCAGAATACATCTCTCATCATTTAAAGTAAATGATTTATATGTTCAGAGCCACTAAAACTGTCAAAATTATAACATTTGGAATTAGAGAAGCAAAAAATAAGAAAATGTCACAATACCTACGTGTGTATCTATTAGTCAAATCAGGATGGGATTTAAATTCCTGTCTAACAAATCTCAATGTTGGTTTTCTTTAAACAAAAAACTATTAAGCCGCCATAATCATTATAATTGTGACGCACATTTTTAATAAAAACCAGACACCAACCATAGTGGAGACTACAGACTAGCTCTACACAATGAGTGACTCCCAATTCAACTTTTACATAATGCTCTATTAGCTTCACTGTTTTGTTTTTTGTTTTTGTCTTTTATAACTGTTTTTAAACTCTGTCTACAAAAAAACCCCAAAATCTGTTTAAATTTTTATATAATGCCTCACTTGCTTTCAAAAATAGTTAATTCATTGCTTCCAGTGGCAGGGTATGGGGAAGAGGCAGTAAGTAGCAAGAACTCCTAAAGCAGACCAAGAAGCAGGCCAAGAAGATATAAGGGGAAGATAAGGCTTTCAAACAAACAAAAAGAAGAAGCTGAAGGAGCTTAAAGTGAAGGCCTTGGGGAAGGTTGCCCTGGCCAGAGGCAAAATTAAGAAATCTGGCAAAAAGTAAGCTGTTCCTTGTGCCTCAGGTGATGGTGACTCTTACTTTCATTCCTGTTTAATTAAACATCTGGATTCTCTGCCATAACATCTATTGTTACCTATGGCTAGAATGAAGTGCTGTCTTGGAGTCAGCATTTAAGTTCATTTAAGAATGAACTTTGTTTTAAAAAAAAAAAAAAAAAAAATCATTCAGTGGCTTCAGTTCTCATTTTTTCCTACTTTAACCATGAAGTGTGAGTAAATTCAGCCCAGAATTCTGCCAGTCTGTTCTTTGGTCTTTACTCTGCCCTGAATTCTGTACTACCTACAATTAAACAAACTCATTTTATTATTCACAAAACAGAGTTAGATACTGTCATTTCCGATGCCATTAGTTTTCTCCAAACCTAAAAACTTCCAATAAAGATTAATAGACCCTAATGTGGAAAAGGACTCTTGTTTTTATTATAAATAGCTAAAATGTGGAAATTACACACTTTAATACTGTAACGACTGACGTTCAAAATAATACCAAGACACAAGAAGATACTAACTCACCCTCTAATTAAAAAAATATGTACAAAATAGTTTTGTTCAAATGGTTAAAGACAAGAATGCTATTAGATTATTTCTAGGTTTAGGGATTCTCATTTTTTCTCTTCTGTATTTCCACATTTTTCTACAGTGACGCTGTGTCATTAATCCCAAACTTCCCATCACATTTATAAAGTACATATTCACTTACCATTTTTGTCACTTCCATATAACCAATAATCAAAGTAAAAAATGATACCAAAAATACTATCGATATCAAAAAAGGTTCAAAATACTCTAATAAGTTATTATAACAAAGTTCAACAGAGGCTACCTACCACCTGGACAGTCAGTCACTAAAGTATTATGATCTTGATATCATCTATTTAGATCAGAGCTAGGCAAAAGGACAAGCAGCGGAGGTAACTTGAAAAGTTAATTTAAAATGCTAAGTGAGAAAAGGCAATGCTAATCTGGTAAAACCTAAACAAATAGCTATACATAAGAGGCTATGCAGAGCCCACTCTTTCAAGGTGTGGTAAGCTCCTGCAGGGATAAAATGAAGATGTTACTCAGAGAATGGTGTTTAAATTAATTAAACTGACTTAAATGTAACTTACAGATCGGTTACTTCTTTACCATAGCTGATTTAAAGTGAATCAGAATTTAGAGAGCTAAAGTGTAACTGACAGGAAGTCAACCACATCAAGAAGAAAGTAAAGGCATTAGGGGAGAAAAAAAGTGCAACCTCACTAACTAATCTATTTTTTAATAACAGATTAATTTATGTGTTCTACGCAAACAACTGCCATCTTGTCTATTTTCTCCCCTAGAGTCAGAAAATTAACACTTCAATAAATAAGGAATGCATCAAGGAAGCACTGAGAACAAATTATAGATGAACCACCAAACAAGGTAATTTAGGACTTGGAAAATTGAGTAATATGAAGTTTCTGTTTATCATTCATGCATGGCCAGTGTACATAAGAAGGTCAAGGAGGGACAAAAGGGCCAAATTACACACTCAGAATAAATGTGATTACAATTAGAACTGCGCCATTTTTATTATTCACAGCAAAGTACCCAACTCATAGGTAAGCAATTTCTGAGATCTGGGTCCTTCCTTTTCTTCTTAAAAAAATTTTATCAAAACAAAGCAAACCTCTGAACATGGATTAAGAAAAAGATTTTATCTCAGGCCATAAAAAGTCATGACCTTTTCTGATTTCAATTTCCTACTTTGCAAATTGAGAAGTGACCTCTGGTCAAGCCTAGAGACTATGCAGTTCAACAAAGATAGATAGCCAAGATTGTACAAAAAGAATCTTCAGAAGGCTGTCAGCCTTTTGCACCTTCGAAGTGCAATTATCCTCCAATCTTTTTGGCACCAGGGACCAGTGCTCCTATGAGAATCTAATGCCTGATGATCTGAGGTAAAGGTGAGCTGGGATGCAAATACCGATGAAGCTTCCCTGGCTCCCCCTCCACTCACCTCCTGCTGTGCGGCTCGGTATGGTTCCTACACTGGCCGGGATGAGTTGGGGGTTGGGGACCCTGCTCTGATATATTTTTGGAGAAAGTGAAATTCCATGTATTAAACTCCACTTGAAAATGTGAAGATTGCTGTCATACTGGGACGCACAATGTATAATTTACTCTTGCCTGTGTCAATTAAAACTTATCAACCATATCTATTCATCCAGATACCAACATGATTAGATCCAACTTCCCTCACTATTTATGTGAAGTAGCTCCAGCTACTTCAGATCATTATACTCTCCGATTCTATCTATCCCACTTAAAATCCCTGTGTATTTTCATCAATATCCTTTTATTCATTTCTATTTCTTAAAATGTTTCCTCTCCATTTGCCTAGACTAGTTCCCAAAGCGCATCTACTCAAGCTCTCCTGGGAAACTGCTCTATGTCAACTGTCATCATCTTTTCTGAATCTCTTCATACCCATTGAGAGGGTAGTGGAAGAGAGGAAGTAACACATATATACAAATAAGATAGAAAAGAAAATCACATTGGGCTTCATGCTCTAATATACTGAGTTCCTCAATTTCAAAATAATTTTAAAAAACCCAACTTATCAACCAAAATTATCTATCACCCTTTATTCTTTCCATGCCTGAAACTTCAGCTTTTAGTTAAGTACTTAGATTTTTTGTTTACTTTTAGTTAAAAATTCAGTGAATCACGAGTATATTTGCCCCCAAGGCAAACAACCTGAGGCTACATTAGTATAGATAGATGTAATGTCGAAAATCAGCAGACAGTTCTGTTCTACTCTGCAAGTTAAATATAATGATTGAAGAGTGAACACAAATTACAGGATGGTAGATTTAGGTTCAATATAAATATACACAAGAATAACCCAAATAGTGCTATTTCATGAACAGCCAGTCACTGCTGTTACTTATTCCAGAGACTAACTGAAAAACCTAGGAGAAATATTGTAAAATAGTCACATGTCCAAAAAAGTTTGATTAGGTTGCTCCAGTGTCAAGATTTAGACGTCTATTATTAACAAGAACCAAGACCTTTGACTCCTATTTGAATACTCATTCCATTCCTTCCTATCAAATGATGGAAACTCTATGCGTTCATTTGGGTTCAGCTAAAATACTGTCCCCTGAAAATTTTTCCTGTTTGCTCAATAGAATATAATTGTCTTTCATCTGAATTCTTATGGCACTTTTTAAATCACATTCTGCCCTAAAGTACTAACTATGCATCTGTCTTAAGTCGTCTTCTTTTGTATTCCCCTCTCAAATGTTATAAACTGAGTTTACCCTTGAATGTAATTCTCTGGAATGTCACAATTCTTCTCAAAAATCCAATGACCTCTCTCTCCTCAGTCCTGTACCTCTCTGCATTAACCACTTCCTAACACTTCTAGATTTTTATGATGAGGCAATGACATACCACCACTTCACGCCTATAATAATGGCTAACATAAAAATCTAAAAACACTAAATGTTAACAAGAATGGGAAAAGTTGGTAAGGATGAAAAAAATGTTACAGTCACTTTGAAAACAGTATGGCAGCTTCTTATAAAATTAAACAGACACACTTCATATTACCCAGTAAGCAACCTTACTCCTACATATTTACCCGAGAGAAATGAAGCATGGGTCCAAAGACCTGTATGTTGTTTATGGCAGATTAATAAACACTCGAAAACTGAAAACAACAAAATGACAATTAGCCAGGTGAATAAATAAATTGTAGTGTAAGTCCATATAATTGAATACTGCTCAGCAATAAAAGGTCTCACTGATATATGCAACATCATGGATAAGTTTCAAAATATTATTCAAAGCTAAATAAGTTAATCCTATATAATTCTATTGACATACATTCTGTAGAATGCAAAACTATAGAGCTCAATCAGATCAGGGGCTGGAGGTAGAAGGGAAAACAACTAAAGAAACACGAGGGAACTTTAGGGGTGATGAAAATATTTTGTATCTTGACTGTGGTGGTGTTTCATGACTACATGTCTGTCTAAAATCATATAATTGTGCACATATGAGTGTTTTCTGCTGTTTGTAAATTATTCCTCAATTATTAAAATTTAGCAATACTATTCTGCTTCATTATGTCAATCATTTATGGAGAATCTACCGCATACCAAGCACTTTTAAGGGCAAAATGGTACTCTGAAGTCAACATTATTCAACGGTTCAAAAAGGCAATTTCTTCAAAGTTGCCATCTTTCACCTACTAGATTAACAAAAGTGAAAATGACTGATAATATCCAGTATTGTGAAGTGTGGAAAAACAGACTCTTTAATATACGGTACTGGTGGAAATACAAACTGTTATAACCTTTTGGAGGTACAATTTCAGAGTTTTAATCATAGTAGTAAAACTGGGATACATAAAGAGTAATCCCACTTCTAAGACATATTAGAAAGAAAGAAATGCACAACTGCACAAAGATGTACATTCCAGGTTGTTCATTGCTATATAAGAAAAAAATTTCAAATAATCTAAATGCCCATCAAGAGAGAAATGGTTTACTAAATGAGGGCACAACTATAAAACGCAAAATTATGTACTCATTAAAAACAGGGAAAATAGGAAAAGTCATTAGTGTAGACAAGAAATACTGTCCACAAGAGTTATGTATAATAACCAAAGTGTAGAATGATGCTACAAATCCCATCTTTGGAAAAAAGGCATGATACAAAAAGAAATCTATAAGATATGTGTTTTGGGTCTGAGGGGGGGAGAGGAAGGAAGGCTACATTTCGATTCTTGATGCCACTGGTAAGATACCTACTATGTTGTCTGAATATTAAAAAGAGCATATTAACTTTGTAATTTTAAAAATCATGATATTAAATATTCGCTTAGTTTCTGATAACCATCTAACAGATACATGTTACTGGTTAGGAAACAGGGCTCTAGAATTAAGGTCCGAAGTGTGAAAATTCACTTACCATTACTAGTAAAACAAGATTAGTAAAGTACCATACTAGAATTAGAGAGGTGAACTCTCTAACTCGTAAGGTGAACTCTCCAACTTTGTTTCCAAGAGATAATTTAAAACACATTTGATAAGCTTACCTGACAGAGTACTATTTTTTTCAGATAATCTGATATTAATCATCTTAGAAACAAAAATACAATAAACTGAATCCCAACTGTGAAACATCAGTTTATGTAGTCATTATTGTCAAAGACTATAAAACCAAAAGAAAACAACCTGATAAACAGTATAAAATTTGCAATTGCGATATGATTTCAATAATGTAAAAGTAATATATGCACTTGGACAAGAAAATGAAATTAATTTTTTAGATGTATTACTATAGCAAAATGATTATCAGAGCAGATTTCAATAGAAAAAAAAAAAACCAAAATGATTTTGTATCCCATCAGTTCTCTTTAATGCCAGGGATCTCTGAAATGACATCTCCATTTGTATTAAACTCTTATCCATACAGTGATAAAAACTAGATCTAAATATAATAAAATCTGTAAACACCTGGCTGCAACCACTACTATATATAAGCATCAAAATGCACAATCAAAAATTCAGCCTTTGAGAAGCCTGGAGTGTCCTGACCATCATCTATTATTATGAGTGATAAGAACTGGGGCATCTTTGCTCAAGTAGTTCTGAGGGGGAAAACAATTTCAGTCATTGCAAATTACTCACTTGAAAATTTATGTCGCACTTTTGGTAGTTATTGCATGCTTAGAAAAAAATGGCAAAACAAAAACTGCTAATAAGTCAAGACACTATGTCATCTAAAAAACCAAAAGACCCTCAAGAAACCAAAAGAAATTGAACATTTAGAAAAATAGAAAAAAATCTAAAGGATCAATTTTTCAGGACTGTGAAGTTATATGTACTATATCTGGCTTCTTATAAAAATAAGATCTCTAGTAACAGGATGCAGTTCTCTTTACCATAAAGAAACTACGTTACCAAAGGCTACATCTTTCCTAGAACAAGGCTTATCTCTACTGCTGGATACTGTTCCCTTTTGCCCTTACTCTGGGCTTATACTAGACAGGCTCAGGCCCTTTCTCATTAAACCACGGACTATTCCTATTCTCAAAAGCTAACCTTATATTAAAACTAGAACCTTCCGAAATTGCAGGTGGTCTTTGTTTAAAATGACTGCCGATCAAACAGCAATGCACCTCTCTTTAGGGCAGACCTTCAATTTGTTGTGGCAGACCATAGAATAAAGTGTCTAAATCAGGATCAAGTACTAAACATCAGTGGTAGAAATAAATAATAGACGTGATTTAAACCTTTTCTTTTTTTCAAGCCCCAAAGGAGGCAAGTCTTGAAGTTCAGAAACTATTAAAAGTGACCAAGCATTAAAAAATGAAATACTGTCCAACAAAAATAAAAGCATGGATTTATACTGTTTTAGTTTCACTACTAACCTACATGTTCCTTTATCTTCCTGAAATAGGTGGGACATTAGTTAGCTTCATTTATAGAAAAGAAAATTGATGTTAAAGAGTTTAAGTAAAGGATTCAAGGTTCCTCAGTTACAGAAATGAAAGAAGGATCTGAAATCAAGTCTCCTGCCTCTGTTGATATTTTCATTACACCTGGGTAAAAACAACCACAAGAACAGCCAGGGATGCAAGAATATAAAATATTTTTAAAGTCCAACTGTTTGCCTATATAATATTACTGGGAGGAGCTAAAAAGCAGGGGACAGTAACAGGAGATCCAAAAGTCATCCCAATATACCAACAATGGTATAAAGAAATATACAGAAATTAAAAAATAATAAGTGAGGCACCGTAGTCAAGAAACTGATATGACTGCTTCTGAAGCGGATTCAGATTCTGGGAGAAGAATCAGTGTGTTCTATCAGCTCTTAAACAGTGTCTACTAATCGAGAGTAAATACGTCACATTTGTCATTAAATTCTACTGAACTTACATTTGTAACTATCAAAACCAGCCTTGAAAACCAGTCATTCATGCCGACACCTCTCCCCTAGCATACAATAAGAGGGAAGAAGTCATATTTAAAGTAACCTGGGAAAGAATTTTCAAACCTGATGATAGGTAATCAACAGCAATAATTCTGTGGTATAAGGATGCTAAGAATTTAAAGACATTATTAGTATTTGTAGATTTTCAGTAACTGCTATGGAAATTTTCATGTTTGATCTAAGTGAAATATGGATAATGAATATTTCCTACTACCAGCAGTGCCAATACTATTCAAATCAAGAGTTGTCTGCTGACAATTCAAGTGTTCAGCTGCTGAGCACTCGACAACCAAATTATTATAAACTTATTTTCTTCTCCTTTCTACTTTTGATTCCCACTCACCCGACAAGCTTTCTAAGTTCTCTTCACTCTTAATACTTGTTCACTGTTGACTAATATTTTAACCCCGAATATTAGCAACCTTAACAGCTCTTAGTAAGCAGTCATTTGAGGTCCTTATCTTACCTACAATTCCTGATAACCTTTGAAAATGAAACGGCCTTTAGGGATTAAATCATAACACAAGGAATACACATGACTTAGTTCTAAAAATTTAAGAAAACGGAAAGGTAATATCACCAAAGAAACACATCATTCAGTTCTAAGAATTTCAAACTAATCATACTGTTTTTTAAAACTAGGAATCTTGGATATCAAAAGGACAACTGAAAACTAACAGGGCCAAATGTTTACTTAAAAACTTAGTTCACATACCTAAGGCTATATTAACTGCCAAATATGGAGCTGGATAAGGAATTCCCATCTTCCTCCCCGGTAGTATACGGGGCTTACTTACATAAGTTAATGGTTCACAGAACCAGGTACGTGCAATGCTAACATTTGGAAAACACACAAGATGTGAAGGCTTGTACCTAAAAACCAGTACTTTAACCCAAGTTAATATCACAACAACATGGGGAGCGGGTTAGGGGGGACAACTTTGCTATTACTGCAGCTTCGGTGCACGTGGTTTTTTTTGTTTGTTTGTTTAAAAGAGCAAAGGCACCTCCTCTCCCCAAAAAATCTATAGCGAAATTAAGTATACTTTGGGGAAAAAAAAATACTGATCTATACGGGAAATTGTAGATGCAAATCTATATTCTCCCCAAAGCGGCACAGGGCCATCTTAAGAAATCGGCTTTCAGAGACGCAGGTAAAATTCGATCAGATTCAACTAACAAATTCAACACTCTAGGGAAGGTTACGTTCCTCCCCTTGATTATCTTTCCCGCTACCCGCTACCCCCAGCCCACCCCATGTGGAGTAAGAGGAAGAAATCCACTCCCCAAAGCACTCAAATATCTTTTCTCTTCCTGGGTCATTAAGGGATCGTTCGCACAAAAAGGGCACGAAGAAGGCGTACCCTATAGATAGTCCCAGTTTTTGAACGAGGAAATAAACGCGAGAGCGGATAACAGGATCGCATAACAGGAGGTACTGGGCAAGCAAAGCAGCGGCTGCTTTCAAATCCCAATTCTGTTTCAGTACTCAGAAATGGTGCCCGGAGGCCTCTACTTTCGCATCTGCGTCGCTTCTGCCTCTGCCGACACAGCCTCTTTTCCCCTCCCCCACGGGCGGGGCGGCGACTGCCTACCCGCTCCCCTGGAACCGGGAATAAGAACTGCAAATGAGTCGGAGACAAGGATGATGGGCTCCCCATCCATAACATCCTCTACAGAAAGCCCACTCCTCCCACTGCCCGTATTAAGCCTCCATCAGCGAGCCTTTGGGAACTGCTACGTCCCCCTTCCCAGCTCACCACCTCATCACCAACAAACCCTGGCCCCCACCTGTGCCCTCGGAGCCCTCCGTCCGCACAACGCGCGCCGGTCACCTCCCTTCCCACGCGGCCTCCCATCCCTCACCTGAAAGGCTCGGCTTCTCTCACGCACACACGGCAGCGTAGGCAGCCGGCAAGAACAATGTCTCTCTGCCGCGACACCTCCGACACCCGGCTCACGCTCTGACGGTTGCCTCGAGCCGCCGCGCGCGAAGCGAATGTCCCCTTTCGACCACCACACCGACCTCCCTTCCCCGGCCCCCTAACACACCTCCAACCAACAGCAGCGGCGGGTATGTCGCGCGGAGGTCAGCAGGAGAGTCGCTGAGGATCGGCTGCAGCGGATTCTTCTCGCTAGCCGCCCCCTCCCTCCGACAAACCTCAAGCCTCGGAAGCCCGAGAGTAGCGAGCTCGTTTCCCCTACAACCACCTCTCCCCCGGCGCCAGGCGATGCGGCTAGCGACCAGGAACACGGACGTCCCGCCCCCTTTGCCACCGCCCCCTCTTATTGTTTTACCCCTGCCGAAAGGGCTGGGGAACCCCCCAGCACGGCTTCAGCCAATCACGCATCTCCTTCGCGAGTGGGACCCAACCTTCTCGCGTCCCTCTGCGGAGCACGCGCAGAATGCAGCCGCGCTCACGTACTCTCGCGCCCGGAAAGCCGGGGAACCGGAACCGGCCTAGAGCCGGGATGAGAGTCCGCTGATTTGACGTCACAAGGAGGCTGCCTTTCTCCTGCCTGAAAGCTCCTGGCCGCCCTTCGAGATCGCGCCAGAACAGGAGCCGGTTCTCTTGCAGCGTTGTCTCTTTTGCGCTATCTTCCGAACACCGATATTTCTGGTCCCTTTTGATTATTAATGTTAAGAGGGAAGGAATTTCGTAATTTTTCTTTCCGAACCTAGACTATGCAGGTTGCTCTAGATGAGTATAAAATGCAGCCACGGTTTCAGCTGTTTGCATCCTAAACTTACCTATATCATCAAGATCTACTGAGGTCAAAGTCATCCTAACAGCTCAAAGCAATATTATGGGCCTACTGGGTGTAGAAAAAAAGGTGACGTGGCCTCCACAGAAGGGAAAGAATCTATTTCTTTGCCCGTTCTGTATTTAGGTGTTGCTAAATACATACTAAGCATTTTACATACTAAGCCAGCTAAAAGTCTGAAATCTCAGGAGATATCAGGATTACAGCCCTGTCCTAGATCTAGGCACAGACTTGGCCCCGGGACATAGCTGGGAAAACACTAGACACTGACTCTCCTGACCTTCATTCATGGAAAAAGCCAAAAGTTACAGTCAAGGAAGCCACAGCACCTTAGTTCTGGCAATGTTTCGCAGAGAATATCAAGACAGTAGAAGAATTTTGGAAGGACGGATTGAGGAAATGGTGAAAGAAATGAAAAAGCAATTAGGAAAAGAAAGAAAACATTTATTAAATGCCCATGTACCAAACAATGCGGGCATACACATTTCATCAGTTTTCTTCACAATCCTATAAGAACGATTTTGGGATTTTTAACATGTGCAAACAGGTTTACAGAAGCAATGCCAACATTTGATCCTCCAAAATCTACAAAAAATATGGGCAGACCTTTATGACATCTTTTTCCCTAAAGCATCATAACATGCAGTATGCTCTTTAAATCTATACTTATGTACCAGGCACTCTTGTAATTACATAATTGTTAAAGCCTCACAATAACCCTATAAAGTAGTTATGGCCTATTTTATGCCCATTTTACAGATGAGGAAATTGAAACTTAGGTCAAGTGGCTTGGCCAAGGTCACACAGCTACTATTTGGTGGAACTGGAATTCATACACAAGCAGTCTGCTTTCACACTCCATGCCTTTAACCTCACGCTATAAAATACTCTCATTGTATTAATTGCCACAACTTATTTATCTCCTCTACTGTTGACGGGCCTTCTGGTTTCTAGTTTGGGGCTCTTATGCACAATGATGTTATTCTTCACTGTGTATCCTGGTGCACAGGTACAAAAGTTTCTCTAGAGCAGTGGTTCTCAGAAATTAACGTGCATCGCAATCTCCTACAGAACTTGTTAAAACAGATTTCTGGGCCCTACTCCCAGGGTTTCTAATTCTGCAACTTTGTGTTGAGGCCTGAGAATCTGAATTTGTAACAAGTTTCCAGGTGATGCTGCTGCCACTGTATCAGCAATTAAACCACACTTTAAAAGCCACTGATCTACATCATGAGTTGGCACACTTACACTGTAAAGGACCAGATAGTAAATATTTTAGGTTTTGAGGGCCACAAATGATCTCTGGTCTCTTTATTTTAATCCTTTAAAAATGTAAAAAAATATTCTTAGCTCTAGGGCTATACAAAAATAGGCTCCAGGCAACCTCTGCTCTAGGGTATATACCAATAAGTGAACTTACTGGGAAAAAAGATTCAGCTATCTTCAATTTTAGTTGAAAAAAAAAAAAACCTAAACTGTTTCCTAAGTGGCAATTTTTACTTCCTAAATGTCTCTCAAGTCCATGCCCTCTCAATGTCTTTCCAAACCTTTAGCCTCTGCACAGGTTCAGGCCCCTTTCACCTTTCCAGAATGATTGCAGTAGTCTCCTAAGGCCCTCTAAAGATAACCTCCATGAAACAGTCCCACCCCAATAAGGCAGAGAGACCAGTATGAATTGTATTCATTCAGTGGCTCAAGCCAAAAACCTTTAAGTCACTCTATACTCTTTTTTTCACACCACAAGCCAATCACCAGTAAATTTCCGTTCCCTCTACCTTCCAACATTTATTCTGGATTAAACACCTCTCATCACTATTACTACTATTATCAAGTCCAGGCGTCCATTACCTACTGTAATAGCCTTCTACTTGGTCTGAATGCTTCCACTCCTACCCTACTATATAGTCTCCTCACAGCAGCCAGATCCTTTATAGCTATATCAAATGACAGTCTCAAAACCTTTAAAAGGCAACACAATAAAATCCCAACTCCTTACCGTGGCCTAACAAGGCCTACCTGATCTAATCCTTACCTATTACTTCCACCTCTTTTCCTACCATTTTTCACAGCTCTTCCTTTGACACTCCAATCATATTCCCACTCCAATGTAGGCCTTGGATGTAAACCTTTATCAAAAGCCCATGAAAATCAAAGTAAATTACATCTACTGATTTCTTCAAGTACTTATACTGAAATACCTCACTCAAGCATTGTAACGGTGAGTTAGGTATAATTTTCCCATACACAAACCACCCCTTTTAGAATTTCAGTTAACCTAATACTGCTTAAATAGTCTACTAGCTTGTCTAGACTGTATTTTTTGGTTATATTCTTTATACATTATACAGTTGCAAGTTTCTCTTCTAAATTATTTTTTATAAATAAAAATCAAATGATAACCTAGAGGTTTAAGTATCCACTTAATAATAGCTTAAAGCCTTACAATATTCTTAAAAATACCTGGATTCATTCATTCAATAGCCATCACTGAATGCCAATGTATCAAGCAGGCTGGGGATGAGGAAGAAATAATTGAAACATAGTATCTTCAGGGAATTGGCAGAGGGAAGGAGAAAGGGGGAGAAAGCAAGAGGAGGATAGAGAAAAACAGAAAGACAGGGAGAACAAAACAAAAAGGCAACAACCAAATGGGAGAAGATATTTGTAAATGATACCTCTCATAAGGGACTAATATCCAAAACATATAAAGAACTCATATAATGCAACAACAAAAATCTGATTAAAAAAATGAGCAGAGAGTCTATGGCCATGCCACCCTGAACAAGCCTAATACTGTCTGATCTTGGAAGCTAAGCAGAGTCGGTCCTGGTTAGTACTTGGATGGGAGACCCACCTAGGAATATCAGGTGTTGTAGGCATAAAAATAAACAATACGGGATTGTAAACTGACAAGGTCCTTGCAATCTGTGAGGTTAACCAAGGGTTGCCTCACCTAAAAAATTTTTTAAAAAATGAGCAGACGACCTGAATAGACGCTTCCAAAATGACATACAAAAGGCCAACAGATATATGAAAAAATGCTCAACATCACTAGCTCTAAGGGAAAAGCAAATCAAAACCATGATGAGCTACCACCTCATACCTATTAGAATGGCTATTATCAACAAGACAAGTAATAAGTGTTGGAGAAGATGTGAAAAGGGAATCCTCATACATTGCTGGTGGGAATGTAAATTAATGCAACCACTATGGAAAATAATATAGAGTTTCCTCAAAAAAACTAACAGAGCTACCATATGACCAGCAATCTCTCTTCTGGGTATCTATCTACCTGAAAATTTTGAAAACATTTGTTTGTAAAGATATATGCATCCCTATGTTCATTGCAGCATAATTTACAATAGCCAAGACATGGAAATGACCCCAGGGTCCTTCAAGGAATGACTGGATAAAGAAAATATGGTACATAAACAATGTAATACTATTCAGCCATAAAAAAAGATAAAATATTGCCAGTCATGACAACATGGATGGATCTTGAGAATATTATGCTAAGTGAAATAAGTCAGAAAAGGATAAGAACCATATGACTTCACTCATATATGAGATATAAAAGAAAAAAAAACAACAACAAATGAACACACAAAACAAAAAACTCACAGATACAGACAACAGAATGCGGGTTGCCAGAGGAGAAGAGGGGGAGGATGAAGAGGGTAAAGGGGATCAAATACAAGGTGATGGAAGGAGACTAGACTTCAGGTGCGGAGCACACAAGAGTCTATAGATGTTGAATTATAAACTTTACGCCTGAAATTTATGTACTGTTATTAACCAATGTTACTCCAATAAATTTAATTTAAAAAAGAAAAGAGGAAGGGAGACACAGAAAAAGAAGGAGAGTCAGAGAAAGACAGTAGGGAGACAACAGAGGGTACTGTTAAGTGATGTTACACTAGGGATACAGAAATAGCACTTTGTACTTCAAAATATCGATTGAATTTTTAAATTTATAATTTAGTATCTGCTATTTCCCCTCACAGACACACACTCTATAAGTTCTACGAAGAAAGAACTCTTGTTCATCTCTGATCCAGCACCCGGTGCTGGCACACTGAAAGTGCTCCCTAAGCTGCTCCATCTGTTGGCTGATTAACAATTGTGAGAGCACAGAGGGAGGGCACAACAGTCTTTCTCTGGGCTTCTAGTATTTTTGATGTTTTTGCACTACCTTCTAGAAAAATATATGCTTTATTTTTATTCTTTCTTGATTAATAATAGTTTTTAAAACTATAATTTTCCCTCACCTATAGTTTAGGCCAAATCCCATACGTTTTCTTTACTACTATTGTGTTCTAAATAATTTGGAAGCATAGTTTCTTTTTCTTCTTTGATTTGGTTATTGTTAAGAGAGAGCTGACTGAGAATGTCTAAGTAGTCTGGATTTTTAAATTTAAACTTTTTACTTTTACTTGTTTTAGTACTTGTAGTCTGTGAGTGTGGCATGTATTATTTCTGTGCTTTGTGGCATTTCTTGAGATTTTTTTTTTGTGGCCTAATGTAGGTACAAGTTTTATAAATTGTCTATAAAACTTTAGTCTATTGAAATGATCTTCTTTTACCGTGTTAATTTTTTATATTTTTAAATTTTAACTTTTTATTGTGAAATAATTTTATAGATCCTAAAAAGCTGCAAAATAGTAAATGAATTTCCATATGCTCTTCACCTATATTCTTCAATATTAGTAGATACATTTGCTTTATCATTCTCATTAATCTTTTCTTTCCTTCCCCGATCACTCATAGTCTGTCAATTCCTTGAGGACACTACATTTCAATTGCTTATACCTTATCCTGAGCCTAGTACTGTGCTAGATACATTGGCACTCAATGGTAGCTACTGAATGAACAAATCCAGGAGTTTCAAAAAAAACCTGTTAAATGGTTATTACAGATACTGTCAGACAATTGGTAGATTGTAACGAAAACTTTGTCCATAAAAAAGCATCTAGAAGAGGCTCTAGTTTAAATTGTTTTTCATGTCCCTTTACCCATAAATACTTGTGTGTATTTCTTAAAGGACAAGAACATTCTCTTATATAACCACAATATAATTATCAAAATCAGTAGTTAATAACATTTATACAATACTATAATCTATAGACATTCATATTTCATCAGTTATCTAAGTAATATCCTCTATAGCAAAAGGAAGAGAATTGTTTTCTGGTCCAGGATACAATTCAGAATTACAAATTCATTTAGTTGTCATGTCACCTTAGTCTTCTGTAATCTAAAGTAGTTCCTCAATCTTTTTCTTTCATGACCTTGCTATTTTTAAGAGTACAGGATGATTATTTTGAAGAACGCTCCCTAAATTTGGTAACCTCTGATATTTTCCTTATATTTAGATGCAGATTATATATTTTTGGCAAAAATAGCATAGGAGTACTGTTTTGTCCCTCTCAGTGTATCATATCAGGAGGCGCATGATAAACCATTTGCCCCATCACTGTTGATGTTAGCTTTCATCACTTGGTTAATACAGTGTCTGCCAGGATTGTCCAATGTACAGTTTCTATTTTCTCCTTTGTAATTAATAAGTATCTTGTGTGAGGTCGTACTTTGAGACTATGTACATGTTTCATTTCTCATCACACTTTCGCCTACCATCAATTTTTTATGGTGGCTGCCAAATGGTGATTTTTCTAATTCCATCATTCTTTCTACATTTATTAGCTGCAACTGGACTGCAGGGAAGACCTCTCCTTCTTTCCTGTTTTTAAAAATTCTTTTATTTACATCAGTGTGAACTCATAGATGACTATTTTATAATCCATTAGTATGGACATTTAGTTTCATACTCACATTGTTCCCAATTTGGCCAGTGGAAGCCCTACCAAGTTAGCACTCATGCATTATACATTTTAATTTTACTTGGCACATGAAAATAAACTACTGTATCTTTTCAAAGAGTAAAAAAATTAAAAAGTGACAAGGGCTTAAAAAAAGACAATGGTAAAGAGAAAAGAAATTTAAGAAGTATAGAAGTGGCAAAAAAAAATGTGATGATTAACCAGATACGGAGAGTAAGCAAAATTCTAGGATGGGATGCTTTGCTGGTTTTGCCTGGATTAACAAAAGACTGATAGATAATATTCACTGAGAAGGGGAATGCAGAACTTTGGTGAACATTCTTCCAAATGTTTTTCTACCAATATGCTTAGATAAAATAATATACTAGCTGCTTCATTCAATACTTTCTGATTTAATGTCTTATTAGGAAGGTCTCCTCTGACTGCTGAATCAAAAGAAACCCTGGTCACTTTCCATCTCTTACTCTACTCTACTTCTGTTCATAGCACTAAAAATTGTTGGCCTCCCCAATAAACTATAAGTTCCATAGGGCCTCAGATTTTATGTTTTGTTCAATACTGTCTGCCACAAAGGAGACATTCAAAAATAATTAATGAATAAATAAATATATGTGAAGAGAGAGAGAGAGAGAGAGAAATAGTCTCATAATTAAAGATTGTTTTGCAGGATAATGTTTCTCCTGAACAGTATAACTTGGATATCATTTTATGTTATTACATAAGTCTACTTAACTTTTTTTCAGTGGTTACATAGGTGAGGAACGACTTCCTGAACTTAGACATAACAGAATAAATTATAAAGAACGTTATGAGGATGCAACCAAAATAAATACAAGTTATATGCTTTAGTCAAAGAACTAATAAAACTTGTTAAGAAACCAATATGAAAACCTAATCAATAAATGTGCAAGGGATGTCCAATTTATAGAAAAAAGGACATAGTATTTAACATATATGAAGAGCTGTTAAACTGAAACAATGGCAAACCATGATCAAATTGGAAAATATTTTTAAATGAAAACATCAATATGCGATAAAGCCCCTTTGTAGATTTCTGCAAGTAAATATTGATTCATCCTTTTAAGAAAGCAATTTGGCAAGATATATCAAAAGCTCTAGAATATACTTTTTAAGCCAATAATTTAAGCCAATTCTGGATATTTGTCCTTCTTAGGATATAAACCAAGAAGTTCATTGTGATGCTATTTATTTATTATTTAAAAACTGGAGGCATCTTAAATATCCAGTAACAGTGAATGGTCAAATACACTATGATAAAAATTTTAGACACATCTATATCTAAAACTGTAAATTTAAATATTTAGGAATATATTTTTATGTCACATTATTTATGTTTCAATCTTAAGTCAAATATGTTTATGATACAATCTTAAGTAAAAAATATACTCAGTTTTCATTAAGCAGGAACATGTTTCATGTTTTTGGTGGGCTTAATGTTTGTCTGTACCTCCTACTTTTCCATTCTAATAAGTAACTTTCACGATAAAAAAAATTTGTTAGACAATTAAGGCATTGCTTTGGTGCCTGAGGGAAGGAAAGGTTTTAATTTTTCATTCAAGCAGCTGTCTCCCTTCTCTCTCATAACATAAATGAACATTTATATCATCTGACTAGAAGTACCAAATCGAGACATCAGAAGATATAAATGGTAAAACAAAATAAATAAAATGAATAAAGGAGAAATCAGACAAATCAGATAGCAATCTACCAACTGATGTTGATGAAGAAAAAGATACTGCCAGAGATATCATGGGATGACTCTGATAAACATTTTTTATCAGGAAAAAAAGAATCAGATTCCCTCACCATTAGCAGGACTTATCCATACAGAGAACAAAGGAGTGATTGCCAGATGGGAGGAGAGTTCAGGGGCTGGATAAAAAAGGTGAAGGGATTAAGAAGTACAAATCGGTAGTTACAAAATAGTCACTGGGATGTGAAGTACAGCACAGGGAATATAGTCAATAATACTGTAATAACCATGCATACTAGACTAATTGGGGGAATCACTTCATAAAATGTATAAATATCTAACCACTGCACTGTATACCTGAAACTAATATAAAATAATATTAAATGTCAACTCTAATTGAAAAATAAGTTTTTAGCATTCCTCAAAATTGAAAAAAGCATCATCATTAGCAGGTGACTTTTTAAAGAGTAAAATTACTAGAATTACATTAATTGATTCCTGGTTTTTATTATAGATTTCAGCATAAAATACTTGACTGACATTTAATCTGCAAGGCTTTCCCTCTAAACCCTCTTATTTGACCACTTTAATTTTAGTAGATCTTAAAAGATCAAACAACTCCATTACCACCATTTTGCTGATAAAGTGGGTGTAAAAAGGATGACTTTAGGTAGATATTTAAGGGCCACATACTCCATATAAGTAAGGTTTGTGTTAAGACCCAAAAAGATGAAGACCAAACACTGGAAAAGAGTCAAATCCAAATGCTTAAAGGATACTCGTTTTTCTTGGAAAATGTCTTTACTTATCACAATGTTAACCTTTCAAGATGTACAAAACATTTACCCTTTTGTGACATGTGTAACAAATGTCTTGGACCCGCTACCAATTCAGTTAGTAAGGATTATGCTGCCAACAGCGTAGTTTGGGCTCTGGAACCAGGCTGCCTGATTTGCATTCT
The DNA here is from genome assembly GCF_000151845.1 of Pteropus vampyrus. NCBI lineage: Eukaryota > Metazoa > Chordata > Mammalia > Chiroptera > Pteropodidae > Pteropus > Pteropus vampyrus. Next base: position 3,930,661 of record NW_011888837.1, read on the forward strand.
ACCTTCACCTCACATTTATTAGATATGTTACCCAGGCATATTACCTTAGGCAAGAAGCTTAACTTTTCTGTGCTTCAGTGTTTCTCATCTGTAAAATGGGGACAACAATATTCACCTTAGTAGGGCACTATGAAGATTAGATGAGTTAATACATTAAAACATTTATAACCATGCCTGGTACATGGTAAATCCTCAATAAACATCAGCACTTAACATTTGGTGCTTGAAAAGGTATATGCAGCAATTGCATTCAAGTGATTCCTTTTTCACTGTTCACTGCTTTGCTTTGAAGTAACAACTTACATTTGTATAGCCTTTCATAGTTTCCAAAACACTTGCAAACACATTATCTCATTTCAGTTTCACAAGCAATTTGCAAAGTAGGTAAGCTGCACAAGGCTAAAAGTGGCCAATTTAAAGAGACCCCAGAGTTCCCCCTGGCTCATGCCATTATACCATATCCCATTGCTAAATGATGAACCTCTGTAAAGGTGGAACATACCTAATTGAAAATATGTTACTCTGAGAGTTTCAGGGCTCTCTTGGCGCGGCTGGCTTCTTCACAAAGCTTTGTGATGCTCAGAGAAACCTCCCAGGAGTAAGATGAATTCATTCCTTTTAGAGCAGGAGAGGAGAAAGGCTATTATGGCCTGAAGAAAGAATCAAACAGTGATTTCTCCAGAAATCTCTCTGTCCATTATCTTTGTGAGACTGGGACAGATTAGGGTTTGAAGAAATGTTCTTCCTCTCTATTTGATCATTGTTTGTGAAATGTCATACAGTCAGAAAGGTGCATAAAACATTTGCATGGCCTGCCCATTTGTTTTCAAGTATAAAATATAAAAATATGAGTGACTGCTATAGGTGGTAGATTTTAGCTATATAACTTATTTTGATCATATCAAAGTTTTCAAGTAGAAGATATCCTAAATGCTACCAGGGCTTAAGAGAATAAAGGCTGCAAAATCTAAGGAGGTCACTTCTTCAGAATTTAGAGACAAAAATCTCATCTAAAATCAACATCCAAAGAATTAGGCTATGGGATTACAAAAGTAACCCATGCTGAATAATGGTTTGTACATTCTAATGGATTCTAGCCAGTGCTCACAATGACAGTTAAAATCACCTCAGGCCAAGTGATCCAAGAGATACATAATCCTGGAAAGTGTAAGACTAAAGGTAATGTAAATAAAAGAGGATTCATCTGCCCTGAGTTGTCTGGAATTCAAAAAATGATGACTTTGGAAAGAGGCAAAACTTCACCAGTGTTTATCTCACACTGTCCAGGGTAGACTATATTTGGCAGGCACAAATATTCTAGACATCACTGGGCTACAGGGTTTGTAGAATTCTTCAAATTTTACAGTCTGGATATGAGATTGCCGCGAGGTTACCCAATTCTCTCCTCTTTGATCTAATGCTCGCCAAGCACTCTGACCCAAAGGAGGGCCCCACCCCAGTCAGTGGATATGGGGATATTCAGTATATTGGAAAGACCTATCTCTCTTTGTGAAATGGCATCTGGTAGGTCACTAATCAGTCTCCAAGGAATTAAGTTAGTGTCAACCAGTATCCTTGAGTCAGATTTCCTAAGCCAGAGGTAGGGGGTGGGGGGAGTTGTACTGCAAGAAGCCAGAGCTAAGGAACAAATTCTCCACTTAAATAGAGGAGTACAAAACACATGGGATCAAGTCCCATTTTCTTCACTAACTAGTTTTGTGACACTGATCAGATTAGTTCATTTCTTTGACTTTAGTTTCTTCATAGATAAACAGCCAACTTTAAAGTTATTGGTAGGTTTATTTATAGTGTTTAGCACAGTTGCTGGCATAATGGGTGTACAGGTCCAACTGCTATTAAAAAACTGAGGCAGACCTTCAAAATCAGGAGACCCCAACATGGCACTACAGAAAGTCAGAAACACTAGCCCAGGTCTATCCTCCATCCTTCCACTCCCCCGTCTCCTCTTGGGTCAAATTCTTAGTTTGACAGTGTAGAGAAACCATGGCATACGTCGTTGTCTTAAACAGACTGTCAAATTCAGAAGGAGGAGGAAAAGGAAATTTGAAAGCAAATTTGTTTCACCAATCTCTTTTAGCAATCAAGCTATAAAACTATTCAGGGTAATAAAAGACCAACTGTATGCAAAAGATAAGGCATTTATCAGCAGAAAAAAAAAATTAGAAGATGGTAGGGCAGTTGTGAAACTTCTAATTAGAAATAGCTCATCATAAAAAATTATGCAGCTGATACAGTGAAAGCTTTTTGGTTTTCTTATACCTTGGCCTGTTGAGAGCGGAACACAGCCAATTCCTCGAGCAAAATGTCAGTATCCACTCTTATTTCCACCTACTTGTTTCCAGGTGTAACCACTTCCTTGTAGGTTCTAGGCTAGCCCAACTCTGGATTCTGGCTCAAAGGCAGCAGAATATTTCACTGAGCTTTATAAACCTCAGCAGGAAGCATAGAAGTTTATGACTAAGGCAAGAAACTTCCTCAGAATCAAGAATTGTCCTATAGATCATAAACCTGTTTCGTTGTTGTTTTAAATATCTTTACCCTCCTCCTTCCAGAATGCCTCTCTGACCTATGCCTTGTTGACTCATACTCTCAGGGTGAGCCCTGATTATAGAAATACATTTCCTGGCTCCTGGCAGCTGGCTCAAAACTGACAGGAGCCCCCAGTCACATTCTCTTATTTAGCTCCCTGATCCCTAGCTCCAGAGCCATGACCCCAAATTACCCAGGTTCTTGGTGGTAACCTGAAAAAGGAAAGACAACTGAAAGTTACTGAACAAAGGCCTTTGGTGCACAAGAAAGCAGTCCCAGATAAAGTATGACCACAGGGGCAATAATGTTGAAAGCAGTTTTTTTTTTTTTCTACAAGCAACCTAGACCTGTAGAAAATCCAAAGAACTTTCAGCGCCTTAAGAAAAAGAGTAAAAAGAGGGTGAGGGGGCTTTTCTGTGGGCACAGTTGGGGGGAAAAAAAGAGCATTAATAAAAATTGTCGAAGGTTTCCAGATTTATTCAAGTGACTGTATTACTTTAAATATTGCTCTAAACCAGTTTAACCTGTGGTCTATGCACATTTTGGGGAGTGGAGATAGAGATTGTTTGTGAAACCATAAACATTTTGTATGTATGTGTGTACACATCTTTTTTTGCTGAAAGGTCCATATGTCATTGCCTTCTAAAATGTATCTCTATGTCCTAAAAGGTTAAGAACCAATGATCTAGAGCATTTTTCCTGAATGTATATCATGTCAGTAATGAATCGTTTACTAAAATGCTTTATAGTATAAAGAATGCTATTTTCATTCAAAAGTCATATTTAAAATCCGGTGGTAATCAATAACATTAGTTTATCATACCTGTGGATGCTGAACTATTTCCTAGTTTTGATACTGTACCCTACTTATATAAGATGTCAAACTGCGTGAGATGGGATAAAGGTTGCATAGGACCTCCCTGTACATTTCTTTGTAACTTCCTACTAATCTATACATATTTTACTTCAAAATAAACAATTAAATTTTTTTTAAATCATTAGTTCTAGAATCTGGTGGAGACTGGTTCTTAATCCTAGCTCTGCATTTAAAATTTGTATGATGCTGGTCAAGTAAAGTTCTCTGAGACTGTTTCCTCATCTGCAAAACGGCACAACTGCAATTCCTACTTCACAGAACTGTCACATATACAGTTCTTAACACAGGGCCTGACTCATAAAGCATCTTATAAATATAAACCATCGTGATTACCGTTGGGCCATACGGTCATAGCTCAGCCATCACCTTTCACTGGGTGAGACGTACATGGCTTTCAGACATGGTTCTTAAAGGGGAAATAAATGGTCTCCTTCAAGGTAGTCTTGGAAAGCCTAATCGATAAAGTGACAGTAAACATTATAAACAAGGACCTGCTCTTTGGAAATAAAAAACCTAGTGTAACAGAGAATAATAAGGGGTTAATAAAGGATGGGAGAGAAGCAAGAGCACATGCACGCACCCACACACACAGGGCAAAAGCAGAGAATGCGACCATTTTTTCAAATGGGTGTTCCAGTCCCTATTTGCTCTGTATCAACAGTGTGCTTAAGGACCCTTAAAGTTAGTATCTTCATATACGTTGTTCGTTTAATAGTAGACAAAATAATGATAGTGTGCATTTCACAAAGCTGCATGTTTTCCATTAAGGATTATTAACTAAATCTAAAGTTTGGAAATGGGCCGACATTATGATTTTTAAAAGAAAAATAAAAAGACAGTCATATATTTAATAATTTGTATTATTAACTTGCTTTCAAGGAGTGTAAATGCTAATGGAAGAGACACATGCGAAGAATTTTAATATGACTGCAACACAGTAAGGTTTAAAACAGATTTGCATGGGGTACATTGAGAACGGAGAAAAGGGGCAATTATATCAACCTAGAGGTTGATAACAGCTGCCCCAAACTAGAGGCTGACAACTATCTCAGGCAGAAGAAGCAACAAGAGCAAAGATGCAACAGCAGTCACGGCACTGGCAAGACAAGTAGTTTGTATTACTACAAGTTCAAAGCCAGGCATGATCTATCAGAAAGGGAGGGGGAGAGATAAGTGGCATTTAAAGAAAAATTTTCTTCAAGCTTTGCCACTGAACATAAATCCTAGAAAAAATATTTGTGCAAGCACTTTTATCACAGAATACCTCTTTCTGTGATGAGCAAAAATGACTAGACATACATCTTGGAAAAGCTGGGCTTAATTTCCATGAACAAACTCGGCATTTCCTTTCCATTTTTCTCTTCAAACCAAGAACATATAGTTTTTAAGCATTTAAAAGCAATACTTTTTTTTCCCTCGGAACTGACAAGTATCTGATGACCTTTCCTATAAAATGTGAGATCTTAAAGGAAGCATAGAGGAAGTTGGAGCAACACTTAGTCTTAGAAACCTGTAGAAGTGATTGGCTTCTGCCTGTTTGCTTATGGATATATTTTCTAATTTTTAGAGATTTCTGGTCTGGGACTAAACATCATTGCTAATTTTATGGACACAGGGAAGTAGTATCCAGTGAAGGAAAGCACATTTATTGGTTATTACGTTTGTCATATGCATTTCATATGTCACAGAGCTTGTTTTCAATGCCTCTCATCTGGTTGGCTTCAAACCAAGACATGAACCTCATACCCCAGTTGTTCTGCGAGGTTTATTTGGGGGAAAGAAAGCACAGTAGAAGAACTGCACCCTCCTCCCTTTTCAGAGTCTCCCCAAAGCACCTGAATATTCAAATACATTAGGAAAGGCCTGATTCACAAAGACCTTCCTTGTGCTTTATTCTGAAAAGCAAACCTTTTGTTGGTCCATGAAAAAAATTCTACAGAGAACAAATTTCTCTGCAAAGTACTTTGCCACGTTCACCAAGCATTCCACTAGCTCATTTGAGTGTGCAGGGAGAGAAGAAATTGGTAAGAAAACTAGGAGTAAATTATATGGCACCTTCTAACACTCGTAGGTATAAAACACTACTTCATCCCTAGCTATATGTTTGGCCTTTTACTCAAACATTCCTAAGTGAAGAAAGGAGTTGGTCTACGGTATTGAATATTAGATGTGAAAGAGAAATAAAATTTTAAATAGGAGGAAAAATCATAAACAGTTTGCAAAGACATGCCAAAATAAAAAGATCCCAGGAAGAAAGACCTAGAGAGAGAATTCAATCTCTTAACGTTTGTTAATGTTCATAAATGTTCAAGTTTATTCAGTTTAGGTTTAATAACTTGTGCAACTAGCTCTGCAACACCAAGATGTTATCATTTGCCCTCAACAATGTTGGTCTTCTGAGTTTAAATTCCCAAAACAAATCCTTCAGGAATGGATTATTTTCACACTGACCAAGGGATGTGGCTTATTCAATAAGTCACCTAAAGAATAACTTAGAGTCTCAATTAACCTCTCCAAATAATTTATTCCAAAGGAAACTGGGTGAATTCGACATCAAAAGATTGTCATGGCTACAGGTAATAATAAGGATGAATCTCAGAAACATAATGTTGAGTAAAAAAAAGCCAGACACACACAAAAAGGACATATTCTATAATTCCATTGGTACAAAGTTCAAATGGAGGCAAAACCAATCTATGCTCATAGAAGTCAGAAGAGTAATTACTCTTGAAGAGAGGGACACAGAGAAGCTTCTGAGATGCCCATAAACTTCAGCTATTGACTCGGGTGCTAGTTCTCTGGTGAGTTAAGTTTGCAAAATTTTATTGAGTTACATACTTATGGTTTGTACTTTTTTGTACACATGTTATGTTTCAAGAAAAATAACAAAGATCATCATGGGTCCTGCATCAATGAAGCAGGGTTAAAAACCAACATGAGTCCAGAACAGGGAAATCTATAGAGGAGGAAAGCGGTTGCTTAGGGATGGCAGTTGACAGCTAAATGATACAGAGTTTCCTTTTGATGTGATGAGAACGTTATAAAAGTGACTGTGGTGTTGGTGGCACAATTCTGTGAATATAGTAAAAACCACTGAATTGCACACTTTCAAAAAATGAAAATAAAAACCAACATTGGAGGTTTTTTTTTTAATGTTCTTCATTGCTCAGTCCTGCCGACTAGTCCCTGTTTATTCCCTAGACTCTCAGATTGAGTATCTGCGTGGAATGAGTACAGTTGCCCATTTCCACTTGAAGAAAGAACTAATTAAAATAACACTACTTGAGTTCAAAGGCCTTCCTAACCTCTGTTTATTACTCACTGCTTCCTTCTGTGAGCAATGCTCAGCTGAAGTCAATATTGTGGAGGGGACACAGTGGTTCTCAACCTTGGCTGCACACTGATATCACCTGGGGGACTTTAACTACTGATGCCTGAGTCCATCCTTACAGATTTTATTTAAATGATATGGGGTGCCATCTAGATGTCTGAATTTCTTTAAAGCTCCTCAAAGACCAAATGCATGCTGATAATTTGCATACACACACACACACACACACACACACACACACACACACACGGCACATGACACAAATTGAAAATCTAAATTCTCACTCTGCCATTTATTAGCTGTGTAACACGAATAAATTATTTGATCTCTCTGAATTCCAGGATGAGTTTGAGACATACCTAGCACACTATAGGCTTTTAAAAAATGTTAGTTACCCTTCTTTTTTCTTTCCCTTCAAATACTAGAGGATGTTTTAATTTTAAAGCTGTTTTCTTTTGACTATTATCAAAGTCCAAACTGATCTTTAGAGTCCTGTGATGAATCTCTTGTCTTCTGGCTCCCTGTTTCCTGGACCTGCAGATTGGGAATCTGATCCCTGCCTTGACTGATCTCCCAGAAGCTGGTATCTAGACCACCTGTCAACCCATTTCTTATTTTGGCTTCCCTGCTTGCTCTCTCTTTATTGCTGCTGAAAAGCCAAGCATGCCATGACAGCAAACTTTGAGCTGGATCTTAAAAATCAGGTAGGATTTGGATTTGGATCAATGAAGAAAATGGAGTTGGGCAGTCCAGATAATGGGACATGCAGAACAAAGAGAAGAGCCATGAAAGCACAAGATGTCAGGGAGCATGGAGTGCCTTGGAGGGGTTTCTGGAGAGCAGAGGTTGCAAACCGAGAGCCTGCAGGCCACATCTAGCTCACAGCTGTTCTGCTTAGCCCTCGCAGTGTTTAAAAGGTTTTTGAATTGATTGCTAACATTTAAAATTGGGAGATTCCACATCAAAACCAGGTGTCTAGTTTTTCTTGAAAAAGATGACGAGTTGACAACACTGGACCCACATTCCACATGGAAAGCATGGGGAGCAGTAGCTGCTGTTACCTTGGGATGGGCATCCTCTCTCCGGTTCTCTGCAGTTTCCACCACCCACTTCACCTCTTCATTTACTGGCCTGCCTCTCTAGGTATTCAATAATTATTTACTCAATGAAGGACTTAGAATGGTAGGAAGAGAGGAAGAAAGAGAGTCCCCTGTTAACAATACTAAAGAGTGATATCAAATCCTCACACTGTACACCTTAAACTTACACAATGTTCTATGTCAATTATATTTCAATAAAGCTAAATACATACATACATACATACATACATACATACATACATACTAAAGAGAGTAACTGAGAAAGACTTCAAACATCACACCAAGAAATATGGACTATGGCTTGGGGTGAAAGGTACCTGAAGGCATTTTCTCAGGCAGCAACATGATCAAGCTAAGTGTATGAAAATATTTTAGGTACCACTTAAGCTAGCACATGTCAGAAGAGTGTTTGCCTGACTTTATGAGATACTAGTAAAGACAGGCCCTCCTATCTTTCACACGATACAGTTGAGAATAATCAAAAGAAAAGAATGTTAATAAAATTAATAATTAAAAACAATCTACTTTTAGGTTAAGTATATCTTTATGCCTCACGAAGTTCCAAGAAGCCTTTGAGATGACACTAGAAAGCAGGATGAACTAAAGTGTGAGGCACCATATCCAGAAGTGACAGTTGGGGAGATTTTCAGTAATTTTAGCATGAAGTAACAGAGGCATGAAGGAAGTTGAGGCAGCAGGACACAGAAGAAGGCAGGACTCTGAGAAGGGATAATGATCAAGACCTAGTGAATACCCAGGAGAATGGCCCTATGACTTAAGGCCCAGTACCCCAAAAATTCTGCCCGTGAAGGTGAGACATAGCACTAGTGGAGCTTGGGGGGTAGAGGGGAAACCACAGGATCTGATTGCCTGAGAAGGAACATGGTGAAACTAACCAACATTTCAGGACCTCAGCACAACAGGCTTCAGACCTAGAGGGAAAGTGGTGTTCTTGGGAGTAAAAGAAACATTCAGATCCCCAGGAGGGATGGCTATGTGACTACTACAGCCTCTCTCACGTGCCACAGATTCAATTCAGGCCTGCCTGATTTATAGCAATCAGATTCAATTCGAAGATTCAGATTGTGATCCTTGTCAGTTGCTACCACAATCATCTGAACGGAGTGGGTCTGAGCCTAGAGGTGATGGACACTGGTGTCCAGGGCTTAAAGTTCAAGGCAGGAGTTGGGCTAAGAAGTCTGAGGTAAGCAAAGTCAACCCAGATATCCCCAGACATTAGGCAGAAACATGGGTCAGAAGCTCAGGAAAGAAGTTAGGCTTGAAATAGAGATTTGAGAGCAAGAGTTAAAGCTGAGGAGTGCTAAGAGAGAGAAGTATGGGTGACTATCGAAGCCTACAGAGGAACCACACTCAAGGGATGAAAGGGTTAAAAAGCAGCTACCATAGTCGTCAAAGATTCACACAGAGAAACCTGAGTAGAACAGAACCATTTAGCATCACAGAAGCTAAGAGAGCAAGCAGTTTTAAAGAAGGGGCCATTAACAGTCACTTATTGAAGAAAAGACACACAGGATAGAGCCTGAAATAATGTCCAGGATCTGGCTGGTAACCTTCAAAAGAAGAATGTGGTGGTAACTGGATTGCAAGGGGTTAGGAGTAGGAAGTTAAAGGGTGCCAAACAAATAGTTGGTCTTTATCGTAGTAGTAGTACGATTTGTGGGTGCTTGTTTTGGCTGTGGAATTGTCAGGCAAAGACAAGCACAATCTGAACTCCTGCCCTGCCTTCCTCTTTCATGTCTGGAAATCTAAGACATCACCTGGATCACCTATTCTTACCTAGTCCTAATTAATAACTACACAGTACTTGTTAGATATATATTTTTTTCAAAGTAGAAGCCAATGGCTTCCTAATTCCATCTATGGTGGCCAAAAGCCCCCACAGTGTGGGCTGTGTCAAACAAGGACTGTGGGGCTCATCCCATTGAAGACATGGAGAGGTGACCAAGCAGTAGACTGACTATGAAGAAGCGGATCTAGTCTTTCTCTCATTTTGAATATTTGCTTTTAATTCTCAGTGCCCGGTAGCCTTGACCAAAAACAAACAAACAAAAACAAAAACAAAAAACAAAAAAAACCACTGAAATGCGCACATGATGCAGCCATGGCAGACAACTGCCAGCCTTTCAGCAGGTGTTCCCTGTCATGAGGGTGGTTATGGAAAGAGGACTAAGTCAGGAGTGCGAACAACAATGGGCAGCCTAATACTATAATTGTAATCCTTTTATGCAGTTTCCTGTTCACAAGCACCCAAAGGTAATTGAATTCACAGCATTTTCCATATGGTACATGCTCAAGTACACTTGTTTAAGCAGTCAGAAAATGGTCATTCCTTAGAAAAATGAGTTAAAGAAAAAGGAAACATAATTTTCTTAAAAGGTGCAAAAATTATATTCAGACTTTATTTCCATCCTTTTTTAAAAAGACAAGTGAATTGGGCTTTTTTTGTGCATGGCATCAAAACCAGAAATCTCACAGAAAATAATTTCATGATTTAATTTTCTTAAATTAAAGTACTTCGCTGAAACATTTATGGATGAAATGATATGATGTCTGCGATTTGCTTCAAAATAATAAATAATTTAGAAGTAGGTAACGGTATAGATAAGATTAACTTTAAATCGATAATCAAAGTTTGGAGATTTAACATACTAAATCTCTACTTTTATTTGTTTGACATTTCCACAATATAAAGTTTTAAAAAGTTATGCACTTTTTAAAGTCAGAAAATATAAACAAAACTAAAAGGCAAGCAATAAACTGAGAGAAATATGCAAAATGCTGCTTTGTAAGAGAGAAAGTTCTTACAAATGAAGTAGAAAGACAACAACTAATAGAAAAAAATGTCAGGAACAGATAATTTAAAAAGCTAATAATCACATGAAAACATATTCAACTTCGTTAATTATGAGAGCCGGAATAATGGCCCCCTAAAGATGTCTATGTCTTAATTCGCACACCTGTGAATATTGTTACTTTACATGGCAAAAAGGGACTCTGCAGATGTGATTAAGGATTTGGGGGTGGGGAGATTATCCCGGATGATCCCGCTGGGCCCTCATGAGAAGGAAGCAAGAGGGTTAAAGTTAGAGAGAAGGAGATGTGACAAAGGAAGCGTCAGTGAAGGAGATTCAAGGAGGCTGTGTTGATGGCTTTGAAGATGAAAGAAGGCACTATGAGCCAAGAAATGCAGGCGGCCTGTAGAAACTGGCATGGGTAAGGATTTTCCCCTAGAGCCTCCAGAAGGAAGCAGGCCTGCTGACACCTTGACTTTAGCCCAGTCACTGTGCCTGGAGGAAAATACACAACAATGCCATATGATCTCACTTTAAATTCTAGCCTACTGACTTCCAGTAGGCCCTCAGTGATTCTACCACCATCACCACAGCAGTTATGCAACATTTCCTATCAATTTACTCTCCTAGATAAATAAGTCACGGCTCCTCTGCTCTCAAGTTTCCCAACCACTTCTCCCCACTTACCCTCCCAGTGCCTTCCCTTTGGTCATGCTGTTTGCTGAAGGGACTTAATCCCACAGCAGAATCAGGAGCAATCAAACCCTTTCAAACTCCTCACTTCTACCTGTACCAGCATCTGCAACAACCCACTCCTCTGTTCCACATGTTGCTTCGCATATATTGTGTTTCTACCTAAGCCCAATTCTTCCCCATTCGCCTATTCAAGAATATTACTCCTACAGTGCTCCATAATCACCAATTTTTCTCTCTCCACTGGCTCATTCCTATCAGCATATAAACATACTTTAAAACAATAACAAACTTCTCCTACCATATTTCCCTCTAGCTACCACCCCATTTCTCTGCTTCCCTTTAGAGTAAAACTCCTCTAAAGAGTTGTCTATATTTGATGTCTCTAATTCTTTTACCCCTTCTGAACCCACTTCAATTGGCTATTAATCCACTCTCAGCACAGATCTTAGTGATGGGAATCTCAATTTCCATTTACAGAAGAGGAAATGGAGTCTCAGAACAGTTGGGCAACTTGTTCAAAACCCACATCAGTGAGGAGCTGAGACTCTCGAGGCTGTGCCCTTGCGATTCACTGATTCAGCCTGGCTCTCCAATTTCCCTTTCTTATTTTCTCCTGTGAACTGGACCACCCAGCCAGCCTCTCATAACGTGGCCTTCTTTATATGTCTTATAAGATTTGATTCTAATTGGTTTATAAACCACAACATAACATTGATTTTTCTTAAACTAACATATTTCAGATTTTATCTGTCTCATGGCTTACATTGAGATGTTTTCTCTTGTAGTTATTGCTTTTAGGAAAGATTCCATGAATATTTCCCATATCCCTTATTCATAAATTTATTTCTTATTTTCATTTAAAGTAATACCTAGTCAATACAAAAACATAGAAAATGGGAGGCAAAAATATATCAGCTATAATTATGCCACTGAATACGAATACTGTTAGCACTTTTATTTCCTTCCAGGTTTTCTTGTGTTTTTTTTTTCTAGTTATAATCATAGCAAACATGGAAAAGCAATCTTGTGCTATGTATTAAAATATGCAAAGATATCAACATAAATAAAAATACAAGTACTTATGGACATATGATACGAATGTTTAATTAAGCTTAGAAAAAACAGGAAATAAATGTCCATCAATAAAAGTTACACAATCTGTTTCCTCTTCTGTAAAGTCGAAATAATATTAGTAGGCAATTGGACTGTCGTAAGAATTAAATTAGAAAATGTATGGAAAGCAAATAGTATATTAAATGACAACTGCTCAGAAAGCATATTATTTTTACAACAGCTTATCTCAATCCTGTGTTCCCACAATTCAGCCCTTTCCGGCTCAGGTCAAAGTTCTCTAACCTGGCACCACTATTCTAGACAGTCTCATTACTCTTTCGATTTCTAGGTTCCAAGGAGATGAAGTTATTCTGTCAACCCAACAGAAACCAAGGAAATTTATTCTGTGTCCTACTTCCCACAGAGATAAGTTCTGCTACATTATTTTGTAGGTACTGAATTTGTCTCTCTGATAGACCTAAATCTTTTCTCCAGCTTCAGCCATAATTTACTAACTCTAATCTTTCAGGAGTTAGAGCTACTTGGCCCAAATTCCTGGTTTTTTCCTTTCTCTTTTGATGGCTACTTCATCAGAGTTTTCCGGTTGCTGAAAATATACTATCAGAGTTTATTAATGCCACTCTTAAAATGGGACAAGATTAAATAAAATTGTACTAATAATTCTAAACCATTTGGTTTGAATAAAATCTTTTTCTTATCCCCTTTAATTTGCTAAAAAGAATCTTGTTCAGTAAGCAATATTTTACACTTGGAACAAGATTCTCATCTCGATCCAGTAAATAATGTCCTAGTCACTGTGCTTGTTTATATTTGCTTTATATTCTAACTACTTGTTTGAAGGTTTTGGGCTCAAATACAAATATTGATATAATTCTGGAGAACAATTTCATCCAAATTGTTGATCTTCTATGCACTGGAATATTCTAGAGTACAGACTAGAATATTCCAGTGCATAGAAGATCAACAATTTGGATGAAATTGTTCCAGTGCATAGAAGATCAACAATTTGGATGAAGGGGTCCAGAATATACCACTATGGCATAAAAATTATTTTGAGCAGAAGGCATTTGAGTTCCTGAAATCTTTTATCCACATAAAAGCAGAGCCTTCCAAAAGAATTCAAAAGAATCCAATTGTCATAAATCAACCAGAGAACACTAATTCTTATCACCAGAGATGTTGAGACATCTCCATACCACATCTAAACAGACATTATCATGAAAACTACCATCTGTACTCCTGAGGGCCCATTACTTATCTTTCCAAAAACTCATTTGTTTTCCCATAAATGCCTGTTTTCCCCAACTCCCTTTGCATATTAAGAAGTCTTTTGTTTTTCTGTCAGTGCCCTTCTCCCCATCCCCTCCCCCGCATTAAGATGGTATAAAAGCCCCAAGTTCTAACTGCCCCTTCGAGTACTCCTATGCATACATTAATAAAAATATGTGATTAATTTTTGTCTTTTCTCTTGCTAATCTGTATTTTGTCAGTTTCATTCAAAGGCCCCCCCAATAAATGAACAAAAGTGAGCAGAGAAAGTTTTTCCTCCTGACAACATTATGATCTAGTATTTCTAATACTTCTTTACAAATGCTGAATTTTAAAGCTTCATGTATGCTGTGCTATGAGAGTAAGCATGTACGGTTATATTAGAGGTACTATATTTGGAGGCTACAGACAAGGTAATTACTGCCCTCATGCCCCTGTCCACTCCGCCCACCTTGGAATTTGGAAATTAGATTGGCATGAGACACAGCAGAGATATGTCAAGTGATCAAGTGACCTGGAGAGACTTCCAAATGCTTCCATGAGGTAAACCTGGACCATAACCAAACTGAACATGTAAATATATCTACAGAGGAAGGAGTCAGTGAGGTCAGTTGCTCAACCTTGAAAGGATTTAAAAAAGGAGCTCATGACATAATCTTTGTGTGACTCCTGCACTGTCTAGGGCGGCCAATTAGCCACTACATTGGAACAGTGAGGTCTCCACAGCAAGGAGGAGCAGTCTCCTAAACCTCATCAGCTGAAGGACAGTCCTTAAATCACTCATGTTCTTTGGTTTTAACACTGAGTAGGCACTCAATAAGTAACGGAAGGAAAGAAGGAAGGAAGGAAAGAAGGAAGGAAGGAAGGAAGGAAGGAGGGAGGGAGGGAGGGAGGGAAGGAAGGAAGGAAGAAGGCTCCCAGGTGGCAACCTTCTGATGATAATCTGGCTTTCTAGTAACTTCCTGTGAGGAGAGAAAGTGCTGACAAGGAGTCTCTTCCTCTCACAGTTAACATTTCTTCTTACATCGTAACACATGAGCAAAGGATGGTGATGCAAGATTCAGTTAACAGAAGCTGGTTTTCCAGGGTTTCAAGAAATTTATGGACCAGTTATGAGGAGCAGGCTCCAACAGCACCCAGTTACCCAACACAGTATACGAGGTATGAGGGCGCAGCCAGCAGCCCACAAGACTCTACCTCGTCGTCCTCCCATTCACAGCACTTACCAATTATACCACTTCCACTGGTCTTCCACCCCCTGCCCTATTCTTTCACTCAACACTAAACTGTATATAGGCCAGTGAAACAGAAGAAAGCGGGGTTCTTGGCCTCCTGAAGATTGAGGTCTGTTTATCTGGGTATACAGATGAGCAAGCAAGGGAGATTAACACAGTGGGATAAAATCTATGGGAGAGCCATATGGAAGTAGCAGATTCTGGTGTGTGGAGGAGGTGTCTTCTCAAAAACTGAAGGAGTTGGAGACAACTTCGTGGATGGGAGGTGGTCCAGGTGGAGGGTAAGCAGAGGCAAAGCCTTAGAACATTCAGGAACTGAAAGGTGTTTCCTGAAACTGGACTTTGAAAGAGGCAGTGGGGGAAGAACAGAGGAACTAGGGGTGCGGAGGGACAAGGCAAATTTTGAAGCCCGAAAGGCCTTTATAAATCAAACATTTTTAATTTTATCTGAGGGCAATAGGGAGGTATCGAGGTGCGTTAGCCCAGAGAGAAACCAAATGAGGTTTTCTTCTTAAAAGTATCACACAGGCTACCGCAAGAACAAAGCAGGGGGCACGAGGAAGAAGGAAGGCAAAGAGAACCTTTAATATCTTAGGCAGCAGCATAATACTTACCTTTCATTTCCTCCCTCTTTTGCTATTAATTTGATTCATAAGATGTTTTCAAGGTCATTTCATTTTCATATTATGAGTTTCATTAAAAGATGATGTTAACCTAAATATAATTTCATTTTATGGCAATGTCTGTTGTCCATCTCAGAGTAAATGCTTCTCTTAATAAATTTAGGCAAAATGCACAGTGTAATTTTTCTTTGACTTTTTTTTCTTTTTTCTTTTTTATCTATAGCCCTGCCCAGGGATCTCCTAAACTCAGTGCCAGATTTGGGGAGGAAATACCCAGAGGGGATAATCCCCAGGGAGAGGATTTCTGGTACATTTAACTGCCAGATGTCCCACCTGAAGTTCTTCAGAGATGCAAATTCCTCCACTGGAGGAAACATAAAACCCACAAAGCCTGGGCTGCACCTTCAGGCAACCTAGGAGGTAAAGGTCCAACCAGAGAAAGCAAGAGTTGAAAGCTTAAAGTAAACTGTTGTTATTCCCAAAAGTAAAAGCACAGAGGCAGAACCTGACAGAAGATTCCATTTTACCATTTCAACAGTAGTCAGGGATTATAGACCAAAGCCAAATTATGTCATCTGTGTACTTTCTTATGCATTTTCCTGCAGATGGTCTCCAGTCTGTTTCCCCGTACTTAGTTAAAAAACAAAAGGTCTCTGCTGGTCAGGACAGGTAGGTTGGGAGAGCCAGAGAGCACTTTCCACCCAGCACTGGACCCAGGGGAGAAGAGTCCCCAGAGAGTAGAGGGCAAGGAAGGTAGGCTGAGTTTCAAGAAAGGAAGAGTAGAGGCAGAGAAGGCCCCTAGGCCAAGGAGTGGAAAGCCCTTATGACCCTGGGGCTTCTACAGCCACAAGAGGACCTCTTAAATCAGCATCAGCAGGGTCCTTAAAAGGAGCGGGTGAGGGATGAACAAATGCTGTGGAAGAGGGCTAGGAAGAAGGAATGAGGCAAAGGCTTCTCAATATCTACAGACCATTCATTAGATATCAGAAAGTTTTACTGTCCTTAAAAGTCAGATAATAGTAGGAATAGTGCCTGGAATAATGAGCACTTGCTCCCAGACAAGAAAAAGCTAAAGGAGCTCATCACCACCAAACTAGTATTACAAGAAATGTTAAAGTGACTTCTTTAAGAAGAAAAAAATGAAAAAATGTGAATAAAATGGTAATAACTACATATCTGCCAACGATTACTTTAAATGTAACTGGATTAAATGCTCCAATCAAAGGACAGGGTGGCTGAATGGTTAAGAAAACAAGACCCAACATATGCTACTTACGAGAGACTCACCTCAGGTCGAAAGACACATACAGTCTGAAAGTAAAAAGATGGAAAAAGATATTTCATGAAAATGGAAGTGGAAAAAAAAAAAAAAAAAGCTGGGGTAGCCATCCTTACACCAGACAAAATAGACTTTAAACAAAGGCAGTAACAAGAGACAAAGAAAGAGTCAGCAATACTACTTCTGGGTATTAATCCTAAGAAATCCAAAACACTAATTTGAAAATATGTACATACATATATGTTCATTGAAGCATTATTTACAACAGCCAAGATATGGAAGCAACCTAAGTGTCCACCAACAGATGAATTGATAAAGAAGTGGTACATATACACAATGGAATATTACTCAGCCATAAAAAAAAAGAATTAAATCTCGCCATCTGCAACAACATCAATGGACCCAGAGGTTATTGTGCTAAGAGAAATAAGTCAGAGAAGGACACACACCATATGATTTCACTGATATGTGGAATCTAAGGAATAGAAGAAACATAACAGAAACGACATATTAGCTAATATACACAAAGTCCTTAGAACAATGCCTGGAATACATAAGTGTTCAATAAAAGCTGGCCACTATAAAGACCCACATCATATCACAAGTAGCAAATTAGAGTGTGAAGGGCTATCCTACATAGCAATGGGAACTGAAAGCTAACCACCGGAGCAGCACAATAGAAATGTAAAAACATAAATAACCAAATACATAAGTGGAAATGGGTTTGATGGAAGAACATAATAAGAGACGGGTATGTACGCGATATGTTAACCCTAGAGTCTCATATATTCATAACCAGGCTAGGACCCAAGATAATATCTATTACATTTAAGACAATTATCAAATTGATAAATGAGGATGCCATTCACATTTCTTCTACAAAGATCATTATTGGTTAGCATAATTATAATCCTATGGTTTACAAAGCAATTTCGAAAAATGCTGATTGGGTCCTACTCTTCTCAAGTATAAATTTTACAAAATTAAAAGAAACTTGTATTTTTCAAACTTGATGGCATTTATTCAGAGCAGAATTGAGTTTAATAAATATAGAATCTATTATTCAATATTAAATATTGAATCTTGAGAATAAAAATATAAACATAATCCTAATCAAATAAATTAGCTAATTGGTT
Source organism: Pteropus vampyrus (assembly GCF_000151845.1). NCBI lineage: Eukaryota > Metazoa > Chordata > Mammalia > Chiroptera > Pteropodidae > Pteropus > Pteropus vampyrus. Next base: position 3,948,644 of record NW_011888837.1, read on the forward strand.
TTCTTAAGCTGTTACTATTAATAGCTGCTTTTCAGCCAATGTATACGTAAAATAGAAATTTATTTCATAGTAAATTCAAACGTATATGTAACAAATACACCCTCTATTACTGAGCATATGCATAGACAGAATGAGTTAGGCTGTGTTTATGCTGAAATGGCTACTCCCTGTTAGGGGTTAGGTGTTGTCGAAGGCAAGTACCCTAAATCGCAAACCAGAAAACTAAGCAGTGTGAGAGTGGGTCTAAGGAAGCTTGTCAGGACCTCTCCCTTGTCCTCTTTCAGCCTGGTCTTGCAGAGTCCCTCTCCCTCACTAGGCTTGGCTCTGAGAAGAGACCTAGCATTTTGTTTGGCCCCAGCCCGTAGCGCCAAGCCTGGTAAATGGTTCCTGGATATTGGGAGTAAAGAGGGTTCAATCTGCATCAATAGTCCAAGAGCTAAGAAGACAGGACCCCCAATGAACTACAAGTTGAGACTCCATAAACTCTCCTTATGAACCAGATTATCTAGATTCACATCTGTGTGTCTGCGTGTGTGTTTATTTCCCTCTGGTATCTCTCCTAGCAGATAGAACTCAGCTTTAGCTAAGCTCAACTGTAGACTTGATTGACAGCCACTGACTGGGCCACAGCCTCAAAGTAGAAACAGTGCCTCCTAGAGACTCACATGCTGAAGGCAGCAGTAATTTGTGAGAGACCTAAAGAGAAGGTACATGTATTGGGGAAGAGAATGATATTATGGTCCAGTTGATCCTCCACTGGGATTGTCTTTAACTTTAAAGTTTGAAGTCTGTGACTCATTTTTATTTAAAAAGTGCCGTTTTTAAACAGATTCATCTATTTTACAGGTTACTAGCCTATTAATCATGAATACTTTCAACTCCATCGAATTACCTTTGACTCTAAGTGCTATAGTCTGCATATTCGTGTCCCTCCAAAATGCATATGTTGAAATCCTAATACCAAATGTGATGGCATTTAGGGAAGCCTTTGGGAGATGATTAGGTCATGAGGCCTCCAAATGGGATTAGTGTCCTTATAAAGAAGGCACAAAAAACCTCTACTGTCTCTTCTGCCATGTGAGGACACAGCAAAAAGACGGCGGTCTATGAACCAGGAAGTGAGTCCTCACCAGGAAGTTAATCTGCCTGTGCCTTAATCTCAGGCCTCTAACCTCTAGAACTGTTGAGAAATAAATTTCTGTTGTTTATAACCCACCCAGTCTATGGTATTCTATTATAGTAGCTTAAATGGGCTAAGACATTTGGATAATAACAAAATGACTCTGATAACTGGTGGTTTCGATTTTATGAGCTGATATAAGCTAAAGAAGGCTAGTTCATTTCAATGGGAAAATAAAAAAGCTTATTAAACATCCCATTACATACCAGGTACTAAGCTACTACTGAACATTAACCATAGTTTATATAAACGACAAAGTGCAGTTTGTGTTTGGACCACTTCTTGATGGACGGTAGATGACTCAACAGGAGAAACTAAGAAGGCAGCTCTCTTTGTCTCCGTATGTTCTGGCAAGATCACAGCTTTGTCACAAACTGGAAAGAACTGGGAGATACTGTTACTGGATTGACCTCTACAACTCAGTGGATGGTGTTCCCCTTTTCCCAAATTATCTCCTCCAAATTGAGACAGCTTAGAGGAATTAAGTACCAGGGAAAAGCTATGGTAGTTGTTAAGAGCAGCTAATGACATGACCAGGGATTGTTGTGGAAAGCAGGAGAGGGCACATGCTCTTCAGTCAGAGAAATCTCAGATCAAATCCCAGTCACTGACCTTTGTGACTTTCAGTGAGTTACTTAACCGCTCTTGCATAAAGGGGATGAAAGAAGGAAGGTTGAAAGAGTTAATGGAGATGATATATGTAAAGTGATTAGCACAAGAAATTGTTGGTAGTAATCGTTACTGTTAGGAAATAATACCAACTACTACTACACTCAGGTAACATAGAATATTCCAAAGGGTCCTCATAATAAGATCCACCAAATCTCCTGTCCCCCTACTCCAAACCCCTCATACTCCATAAGCCAAGATGAAGGAGAACACAATCATAATGAAGTGACATTTATTAAGCACAGCTCCCAGCTGGATGGATACCTGACCCAAACTGAGTCACTCGGATTCCCAGAGTCATCCTGGGTGAGTTACAGGGAGATGAGCTGTGAGGTTATGTTGAGTTTGGGCTGGGGTCCCGGCAGTGACGAGCCAAAGCCACTTGCAAGCTTGGCAGCAGAGAGGCCTTGAGTCAGCAGAGAAAGCAGGTCTCAGAGAGAAGCAAGAGAATGGAATAGACTCCATGAAAAAAGCAAAGACAGAGACTATGAAGCCTGAGAGGTAGATACGCACACGCACACACGCAATCCACATGTTGATTCTCACTTCTCCTGAGGCTGGGCAGTATTTCCTGAAGATTTCCTTGAAGGTTCCCCTGTCCTTACAGCAGACCCTTCTCTCCCTGAGTTATTTTGTAAGACTTTATGTTTCTTTCAACAGGAGGGGCCATAGGCTCATAGTACTTCTTCACAACCTCAAGTGATGTAATTTCAGAATAAAAGGGATAGATAGCACTGTGGTTAAGGTGAAGCATGAATCAGAGGGAGGATACAGGATGTAGACATGCAGCTATAAATGATGGCAAAACCTCAGCATCCCATATTCTAAATTTTATTATTTCCAGAGACCCAGAAGTCTCTGACAGATAGTGAACTGTCATTTAAAAATCTGAGCAAGAGGCAAGCTACTACGTGAACAGGCCTGCATTCTGTACCTCAATGGGGCTGTTATTAACTGTTACTACTTATATGTTTGTATGTATATATGCATTTATATATTTATATCTTACACATTTTGTGAGAGAGATGATACCCTCTAAGAGTATTTGATAGTGTGAGGGATTTGGGAAGGCCACAGATCTCTCTCTCAAGAATGTCTCGCTTCTAAGGCACTCTTTCAAAAAACCTTGGCTATGAAGGAAAGGAGGGAGGGTGGCATCTGAACTTGGGAAGACTTCTGGATCTTTCCTTGAGACAAAATCATATGTTAAAGGTGAAATTTGTTCCCAGATTCCTAGCACTGTTCTCTTTTCATTTTTCTTCCCTTTCCTAAGTCACCTCTGGCCACAGGACCCTCCTAATGCCTACTTTAAAACCCACTCAAGTCTACTCTTTCTAAATAGTACCTAATGGTCTTCTCTTCAATTAAAATATTTATTCTTGCAAAGCATGGCTCTCATTTAGCTCTTGAGGTATACGAGAAATAATTCACATTAATGTGTAAAGGACTATTAAGCCTAAAGATGATGCACTATTTCCATTGATATTCGCATTTCAAAAAATGTTTGTTGACCCAAAAGGATATTTTTATGCATTGTAACTGGCTGGTTTGGCAGATAATTTTTGATCCAAGGGTCTTTCCAGGACTTCCTAAGTAACACTCTACCTCCACTAAAATGTAAGTTTGACAAAGGCAGTTTATCTGTTTTAATCATTGCTGAATCTCTAGAGCTTAAGACAGTGCATGGCATAGTAGCTACTTAATTAATGTTTGTTGAATGAATGCATGTGGCAGGATTCAAGTCCAAGTCTGGCTTTAAAGTGTAATGTTTTTCCTATTATACCAAACTGTCTCTTTCTTACAAATAACCTCTTCACTTACCTTATAGTAAGAGGAAAGAAAAAAGAAAGGAAAAAAAGAATGGGAGAAAAATAAATGGTACTAAAGTGGATAAAATGAAACTCAGACTCAGGCATCAGCTGTGATACGGTGTGGCCCCATGCGCTTTTCTTCCCATGCAAACTAATAGTTTTGTCAGGGTTCCAGATGTTTCCTTTCTGAAACTGTTTCTACTTAATATCTTTTCCAAATTTATATTATTTTTATTATATTTGTGATTATTTTTTAAACTATGATTGTTAAAAAAAATTTATTCAGTGGAAATTATCAAATAGTTGAAAGAAACCATAACCCAGATCTTGCCACCAAAATTTAACCACTCTGAATTCAATCTCATTACATTTCCTTCTAGGTGTCCTATGCATGTATTTTAACCTTATCTATGATCATCTGGTATATATAATTTTGTATCCTGATTTATCACTTTTCTTCATTTTTAATTTCTATCATGTTCTGATATTACATGACGTTCAAAGTAAAATTCTCAATTAAATGAAGTGAGATTTTGCTGCCAATTGGTATTAAAATTTCATGTTCTTGCATACTGATTCCGTGATGAAAGAATTTTAAAATTCCAGTTCTTATCGTTGGCAGGAGACAAAAGATTTTTACAATTCTCTTTCTGTTAAATAGTTTTAAGACTGCAAAGAACCCAGAAAACATTTAGTTGTGTTCACTGATAAGGCTGAGCAAACCATCAATCTCTAACCACTTTCCCCTCCAGGTCTTGCCAGATTATGATCCCTGTGGGGAATTAATAGCCAAAAGAGAACAACTGCCTTGGACTATAGAGAGGTGAACATGCACAAATATAAAAAAATTGGAATGAAGTTTTATATATATATATATATATGTGTGTGTGTGTGTGCGTGTATATATATACACACACAGACACACGTACATATCTAATGCCGTCTTCATCTAGTAAATAGAATCATTCCACAAACTGATAGGTAGATTATTATAGTATAGAGGCAGTTTTAGTTGTATTGCTGAAAAGGTGCCAAAAGATTTAGAATATACAGAATTTCTAAAACCAGCAAAAGGAACTATGGTGTCGTGACTACACTAAGAATTGTTGAACTTTTCTGCCATTTACTAGCTATGCAACCACGAGTGATCAAAAACAAACAAACAAACAAACAAACAAACCCTGTTCCCACAGGATGGGAAGGGATATTTTTAAGTATGAACCATGTTACAGGCTCCTTGATAGATGTTTTACAAACATTATTTAATTTAATCCATATAATGATGATTTGGGGTTGGCAAGTCACTTACCCAGTTTCATTCCCCCTTCTTTACTTTATTGTGGGTAGCAATATGCCCACACTAAAACAAAACGACATAATAATGGATTTACCAGGCATTCCTGCAGCTAAGGCTAGACACAGTTCTAAACAAAATAAGTGGAAGTAGAAAGATGGAGCTTCCTGGAAAGCTTTCTATACAAAAGGCAGACTGGCAACCACCAATAATTCAGGCAAGAATATCAATGGATGCTAAAACTGGAGGGTGAAAGTTGATGAGAAACAGGATATTTATCAGTAGTAAAGCATGTCCCCCAAACAATACTACTTACTAATTACAAAGAGAAAAATAGTTAACTGTACAGTGAAGTTTGGCAGATAACATCTTAAACAAATGATCAAAATTAATATCACTAATAATGAGACAAAGAGATGTTATGTACTGCCTAAGATGATGCACTGTGAGTAGGACAGTACTTCTGTGATATTCCTGCCAAAGATGTCAAAGAGGTACAATCTGAACCTAATATTGAAGCAAAATCAGACTAGCCCCAGTTGAGGGGCACTCTACAAAGTAACAGACCTATCCTGTACTCCCTAAAAATCTCAAAATAATGAAAGACAAAGAAAGACAAAGGAAGTAGTCCAAATTAAAGGTGACTGAAGAGACATAACATCTAAAGGCAATGCGTAATCCAGGATTGGATACTGGATCAGGAAAATATTTTTTTCCTCAAAAAGGAAATTAGTAGGACTAATGGCAAAATCTGAATAAAGTCTATACATTAGATAATTATGTTTTCAGTGTTGATTTCCTGGTTTTGATCATTGTACTATGTTAAGAAAATATTTTTGTTAGGAATTAGACACTGAAGTATTTGAGGGGTAAAAGGAGATCATGCCTGTAAATCCTTCTCCAGATGGTTTAGGGGAAAATATATATGTTTAGAGGTGGGGGGGGGAAAAGATAAAAAATGTTAACACTTGAGCAATCTGGGTGAAGAGTATATGGGAATTCTTTGTACAATTTTTACAACTTTTCTGCAATTCCGAAATTAGTTCAAATAAAAAGTTAAAAGAGTAAAAGAGTGGGGGATAAGTATCAGTTAATAGATAACTTTTGCCCTTAACATTTGCCCTTCTTCCTTTCCAGAATATGGATGCAATGCTGGAGATGAAGCAGCCTGTGTATAACCACAAAGATGAAAGCTTCAAGCCAAGGATGGCTGAGCAGAAAGATTCCAGCTTAGATCCCAGATTGCATCTTAGAACTTCTTTATCAGTCCTGTGCACTGTCTACCTCCCCAACTTGTTTAAGGCACTCTGGTTTTCTGTTGCAAGGCATGGTAATCACAACTGAAACAGCCAAGTTAAATAATTTGTCCAAGGCTACATAGTCCAAAAGTGACAGGACTAGAATGAAAACTCAGGTCTGTCTAGATCTGCAAATAAAACATCTCTTTCTGGTCTATACACTTTTCTGAAGCCCACACTTCTCTATGGAAAAGAAATAAGAATTTCTAGCACTCCAGAATGAGATTACATATGGGAGAGTACTTTATGCAGGACCTGGCACAGAGGACAGAGACTCAAGTGTTTGCTGAATCAGTAGTTCAAGAAACCAAGTACATCTGTTCTCAGTATTCTGCTATACGGAGCTATTTTTAAGTACTGAAAAAAAAAAACCTGTATTTATGTGGGTGTAATACTCTAGTTGCAGATATTACTCAGCAGTTTCATTCAGTTTCTTGGATCTCTCTTCCCTCTTTCCCTTCCTCTTCTTTGCCTCCTCTCTTCTTCATGGAAGTCCTTCTAAAACCTTCTTTATCCATCCCCCTGCTCCTTCCAAAAAAAAGAAAGGGGCTGTGGATGGATCCCATTACAAAGGCTCTATGAACAAAGTGTCTCATTCTGCTGGGGAAGCCAAGAGTTAGCCAACAGGAAAGACCATCCTTCCCAGACTGGCAGGGGAAAATCGAAAACAGGGAGCTGGAGCCTCTGGCCAGAGCCGAGCAGCTCCCCAGAGGCCAAAGTTCTAAAAGCTCCAGGCAGAAGAGCAGAAGGTGCAGTAAGGCATGCAATCCGGGCCAGGCCACACCTCTCAGATGTGCAACTCTTCTGAAGCTGAAAGAAACAGCAGAGTACGGAATCACTAATTTCTATTAAAATAAAATGTTTTTAATATGTAGTATTATTGATTTGTTTTAAATGGTATGAATTTTAAGCTTTTAAAAAACAAAGATTTTGATATTGTACCATGAAATCAGTACCAAACTATCAGTAGTCGTTTTGCTGACCCAGATACCAGAACTGGACCTAGATGGCAGCATCCTCACAGGAAGGAGACTGGCTGTGGCAGTGTTCTTCTGAGACCCCGGATTATGAGCTATTTAGGAGTTACTATTCACATACCTAGGAGATAGAAGTTTTAGGACTTGGGTCTGGGTCACTTTGGATCTCACAGATAGTGGCCCTGCAACAGAAAGGCCATGTGTATATGTGGGTATTGGAGGTGGGGAAACGGTAATGAGGAGAGCTAGCTGGAGCTCTTCTAGCTCTTTATACTACCCATAGCCAGTGTGGTGTTTGTGAGATCCTGGGCAAAGCAGCACCGGGAAAGATGCAGGCCAAAGAGAAGTCCTCTTGCATCTCTGTGCTCATGCTCTCCTTATTGTCCATTCATCTGCCATGGACTCCTGAGCTGCTGACAGAGAATTATGTCCACACTCAACTCCCTCTTCTTTCTTCAGGCTGCCCACCTATGCCAATTCTGGACCTTCCACCTAATATCTGCAAGTTACTGAGCCCACCTCAATTATCTGTGTGGAGTGTTCACAATCACAGGCATTGGCATCTAATAGTCGACTTCATTAAAGAGCTGGAATTGGGGAGCAAGGGGACCTAGAGTGGGCTGGCTTTGAAAAGACCTGCTACCATCCTGCTATCCTGGAGGTCCAATTGACTGTACTCCAATCTCAAGAGACAGCCTACAGAGGGCCCTGCCACCCCATCCCTTGACATGTACTTACTTGGGCCATGTACTCAAGCCAATGACATAGATCAGCTGTTACTCACTCCTGGATCATGAAGGTGACAATGACTCCATAATAAATCATTTTAAGCTTCATAAAATCTTGGCATCAGCCAGTAATGTGAACTTGAAAGGATTTGGTCTAGCTGTGGAATGGGACAGTAAAAACTTCAACCCCATCCTGGCTATTTGGGACCTGCCTGTTCAGCTAGCTGAAGGAGTAGAACAAGAGAGTGGGGGTGGAGAGGTGACAGTAGCATTCTCCACAGGGGGTAAGAGTGGCAGGGCCTGGATCTGATGAATTTTTCTCTCAATAAAAAGATTTATAAAAAGTCCTTTGGAACTGAAAATGAGATTTCCTAATTTAGGTGTGTCATAAGTAAGCAATTCTGCTTATTGTATTTTCTTAAGAACGGAAACACAACTGTACTATACTTTTTAAAGACGGTGTAGATATAGCTTTGCTTGCAAATATAACTACAGGGCAATGTAAAATCACTTTTATTAAATAATGCAACATGATCTTTTGAAACCTTTGCAAAGCAACAGAACTGATGCTAGCAATATGTTAGTGGCACTGCTGGAAAAATATTTTTCAAAAAAAATGGCAAGCAGTCAAGTCCATTAGGGGATACAGCAAGCATTTATTGTTTTCGTATCCTGATAAACCCTCTGCTGGCACAGTATTCTAGCTTTTCTTTGAAGTCTCTATTCCCCTGTTCTTATGCTGTATGCTTTGAGATGAGGAGAGGACATTAACTGCTTGCTTTAGAGGTGGGCATGCGAATCAAGACCAAGTAGAACATCTCACACCATGAACTACAGGAACTGGCTCAATGCTTGGGCACATGACCTAATCAGATCCAGTAAGTCATAAGGAGACTTTTGCCAGGACTATAAGGAGAGAGGTTAGGAGTCTTCTTTGATGAACTTGGACCTGGGAGATGATAGGACCGCAGGTACTGACAGCCATCTTGCCCCTGTATGAAGCCAGAGAAAGATACCAATAAAAAGAGCAGAGTTCAGAAATAGTAAAAGCCCAGATCCTGGGAGGAGATTGTCTTGATGCCCCAGATTAAGCCATATCTAAAGTAACAGACTTTTCAGTAACATGAGCCAATAAAGTTTGAGTTGAGTACTACTATAGGGTAATATTTTTATATGTTCAGTTGTTAAGAAATTGATGATATACACAAAAGATGGTCTGGGTCTCCACTCTAACCTGTAGTGTGTACTTACCATGTTTCATGTGCTAAAGTACTAAGCACATTAAAGCTATTATCTAATAAAGTCCTAACAACCACCACATAAGGAGGGTTCTATTATTGTTTCTTTCAAAACAGGTAGTACAGGAATTTGAACCGTGGACTCTGGAGCATGTGAGACTGACTTACTTGACTATTCTGAGTCCTTGCCTTGGTCACATTTCATATTTCCTAAGAGAGGTGGCTGTCCAACATTTTAGACTCTGAATCTTTTCAAATGAAATAGGAAGTATAAACAAATGAAATGAATCTAATGGAACAGGATGGGGGCCCAGGACCCTCTTTCTTGCACCCTCTTCTACCGAGGAATTCCTAGGGCTTTAAAAAATATTTCAAAAAGCACTTCATGGAACGGAATGAGAAAGGATGAGGAATACCTCATCTTGTATGGAAGAATTTCCAAGATATACTAAATGAGATTAAAAGTAAGGCATAGAACTGTGTGTACAATGTGCTACATTTATTTGCGTTAAAAAGAGAAATTATATATACATATACGTATATCCGGAAGGATGAACAAGAACTGTTGACATTAATTGCCTGAGCGCCCAGGGAATAGCAGGGAGTCTTATCGCTATATACTCTCTTGTACTTTTTATTTTAACCATGTGAATATATTACCTGTCTTAAAAAGAAGGAAAAGGAGGAGGAAGAGGAGGAAGAGGAGAAAAGAACCATGCATTAGTGTAATGAATCACAAACCAAGGTGAGCTGCCCACTGGGAGGTTGAGATGGCTCACCCAATAGGCTGCAATGTGACCCTAAAAATATAAGTCCTTTCTTCCAGTCGTTTATCTTTACATATGACTAAATGTCAATTACTAAGTTGGTCAGTAAAGATCAAGAAAATATTCATAAACTAAATTTAGTTAATAAAATTTTCTGAGGACCCTGCTTCAGACTTGATTAAGTCTGGCTGCCATGCAACGCTTAGCAACCTGCAGAATTTCTGATCCCATGCGCATAAGCTGAAAGTGGGAATTTCCTCATTTGGGGAATTCATTCATCCATTAAAGAGATAGCAAGTACTTACTATGTGTCAGATATACTGTGCTCAGCACTGAGGATAAAGCAATTTACAAAAGGACTAAATCCCTGCCTTTATGAATTTACATTCTGGTGGTGGTAGGAAATAGATGAAAAATAAGATAAAGATGTAAGATATATACTATATTCCACTAATCCTACAATAAACATTTTTTTTTCGCATTTTAAGAAACTTGAAACTGAGATGCATCTGTTGGTAGATGGCTTCTTACAACCCAGCAGGGTTTTGTTTTGTTTTTCTCTGAGGTACACTTGATGGAATCTTACAGCTGATGAAATGTGGGAAAATATATATGTAAGATATATATGTAATATGTTACATATTACCTATTATATAATATATATCAGACTGGTAAGTGCTACAAAGAAAAATACGCAGAGCAGCAGAAGAAGGTGTATGAGGAAGTTGCAACTTAGGACAGTCAGGAAAGACCTAGGTAACATCTGAGCAGACTTAAATAAGGTTAAGGAATAAGCCATTCCTCTCTGTGGTTGGAGTAGTAAGCATCCAAAAAACAGGATAGTACAAGTGCAAAGGCCGTGAGGCAAGAGTAAATTTCAGAAACACAAGGAAGTCAGTGTTGCTGGAGTGGACAGAATGTAGCTGGAGATGAGGTCAGGGAAGCAACGGCAGGGCTAGATTATACAGAGACTTGTAGACCTCCTTTCCACCTAGTGCAAAGCCGTTGTCTTGAGTCTAGGAGATCATATAACATAGTACATAAGAGCACAGGCTTTGGAGCCAGGTTACCCATTTACGTCTCAGCTCTGACACTTTCAGGCTATGTAATAATGAGCAAGTTACTCTTTGTGCCTGTTTGGCCATCTGTAAAATGAAGCTAATAATACTACCCACTTCACAAGGTTGTTGTAAGGATTAAGTGAATTATTTTATGTAAATCACTTTGGCTATATCAAAGCTAGCAAATATGTGTTTGATATGGTTATTATTGATTGATTATAAATTTCAATTACTGCCTCATCATTATCAGCTTATTTTGCTGTGTGTTATTTGGTTAAAGTTTAGTAACATATAATCATATCAACAATATTTTTGGACACCGATTTTCCAGTTTTAAAAATCATATGTGATGTATTTCAAACATAAATTATCATCTCCACTTGTACTCCTAAGCAGGTATAGATAATACTCTACCCCACCACCCCCAACTTAAAAACAACCTTGTGCAATGATATTTCGTGGTTACATTGTTGAGTTTGCCGCTAGAGAGTAAGAAAGGTTGGGGAAAGTGGGGCCACTGAGGAGAGCCACTGAACTAGGGGATTGTAAGAAAACCATTTTAAAAATGGATTTGAAACCAACGAATTTTGCTAGTTGCTCTACTGTCAGGTTTGGCTTAGGAAAAGAAAAATTATTTTTATTTACTGAAGTTAAAATTTTGGATTATGTGTATTTTAATGATTCATGGCATTCTAATCCTGAGTGTTTAGATTTATAAAAGTCATAAATATAATCATCTAAGTCAGGGAGTCACAATTTTTTCATGTTTTCTCTTTCCTTATCTAAGAAATGGTTCTTGACCATCTACCATGTTAAAAGAATTACACTTGATTAAAGAGTACAAACAGGAACAGGACATGGTCCTTGACTTTTCTCTATAAAATCAGTCGAAGCAGATTCACATGGAATCCCTTTTCTCTTAAATAAGGAATCTATTTCATAGCTGTTCCATAGTGACAATGCCTCTGTTCCCCTTTCAGATCCCAACTGGGGGGAAAATTAGCCACTGTACCCACCGACTCTTCTTGAGCCTAGAAGTAATGGGCAGTTCTACCCTTTCCCAGACATCAGAAGAAAGGCAAGACCAAGAAGTCAGAGGGAAGTCTGGGGGGTCTGTCTTCATCTCCTCTTCGCCCAACTGTCCATCCCTCCTGCCCATAGTCCTTCCTGCCCAAGAATGCTGTTAGGGAAGAAAACACGCGAATGAAGGAAAAACTCATAGTGACCTACCACACTCATCAAAATTTAAAACAAAGCGGGGCATTTTGAAAAAGCCAGTGCCTTAAAACAATTTTGCTAAAATGTCAAGACAATGTTTTTATTACCAAATAATACATGTAATAGACATTCATGAGCCCTATTCCATCTCAGAGCTTTATCCCTGATGATGGAGTAGAGTGGGGCACAGGGAGGTAAGGAGAGGCTCAGGGAGGGGTGAAGCTTAGGCACTAGATAAAGTTCTTCCCACACATTACTTGGTAATAAAAAAGCCAAGCACTGATTGGTTACTTTTTTTAGGCTGAAACAAAATGCCCCCATGGAAAATGTCTGATGCAAAATGTCAAGTGTCTAGTTTTAAAGCAGGGGACAATGCTTACTGCACAGTATTTTTGGCAGTATGATCCCCACCGTTATCCAAGTCACTCAGGCTTAAAACTATGACAGTAGGAAAGGAACTTTCACCATAGTCTTTGTGTTATGTATTATCTACAACTCCATCTTACAGATGAAAAAAAGGCCCTCCTCCTCAGCATAGTAGTCATATATCCTTTAATGTTTTCTTCATTTATCCATCAATAGCTCCTCTTATGACATAGTGCTATGTAACAGAGATACAAAAATGAACATCATAATCCTGCCATTAACTGTTTCGCTTAACAAGCATTTATCGAGAGTTTGCCACCTATTAACAACTAGCAAAGTGCTAGATAGATAGATAGATAGATAGATAGATAGATAGATAGATAGATAGATAAAGAGGTAATTTCAGGGAAAGCTTTCAGAAGATGCCAAAGTTAAGTCTTAAGGAACTAGCAGTGGTTTTCTTGATGAAGAGGAGGAAGAGGAAGGGCATATACCCAGAGTACGTAGGGGAAGCAGAGGCTGGAAAGATAGGCAGAAGCCAGAACATAACAGGCCTGTATACCAAGTTAAGAAATTTGGATTTATTATGAAGAGAATGGGCAACCACTGGAGGATTTTAAGAAGAAGACTGTCACGTACAGATGTTTTGTCATTGCTAGGCTCACCGGAGACTGGAATGGAGGGAAATCAGGGCTTGAATAACTACACACTAAGTTAGGAAGCTATTGTCATAATATTGGTGAAAAATTGAGAACATAAACTATCTCAGAGGCAGAGAGGATGGAGAGCCGAGGTTCTAACTGAGAAATACTGTATTCTATAAATTGACATGATAAGACTCGACCACTAGACATATGGGGGTGACATACAGAGTTAAAGAGTCTTCCCAGCTTCCTCCTACTAGCTTAGGCAATTATTTGGCTAGTGGTGCTATGGAGCGTGGCAGGGCACAAGAAGCATATTGATTTTTTTTTTCTTTAAGGGAGCTGGGGAATCTGAGAGCTGAGGGGCATCCAAGTAGAGAGGTGTATAAATCAGTTGGCTAACTAGACCCTACGCTTTTTAGGCTCAAGAAATTTACAAGACAACTCCAGAAGCCTGTGTACCTGGCAATCTCATTTTGAAAGGAACAAGGCAGGTGGATTTGGAAAATAAATGACATATTTATGGAAAAAAAAAAAACGCTGAAAATGCGGGGGTTGATAGTTAATAACAAAACATTATGGTACTAGCTGCCAAACTGACACTGCAGATCCAAATATTTTCTCTAGTAAGCTAAATGCGAGTTCAATTGGTTTCCTCCTCACATCATTAAAAAAATAGCGGTCTACCTGGTGTTTAGATCTAGGAATTCCTTTTCGCAGGTTTGAAGAGCAAGGTCTGAGAAATGCGCCCTCCCGTGGCAGTGGAATGAAGGGGCTCTAGCACCTTTTTTATCACTAAACAAAGCCCAGTTAAGAAATGCAATTTACAGGAAGCAAAAAGACACAACGCTCTTTCTGATAAAGCGCAAAACCAAGCGAACCCTCCCAAGGGCCGGAACCCCTTACCTGTCACGTCGGCCGAAGGAAAATCTCACTTTCGACTCAACAAATTACGACCCCCAGCTTTGATAGCTTGCAGTACGTCCCGCTCCGCAAAAATTGAACACCCTGCAAGCCAAAACACGTAGACAAAACACAAAATTGCTCCAGCCGGCAAGGCCCGGCTTCGACCACGTGGGTGTTTGAGGCCAGCGGGAGCGACACGCGAAGGGAGGGAGCAGGAGGCGTGTCCCTGCGGAGGGAGGCGGTGCCTCGCAGTGGGCGGGGCTTGTGCGGACCCGGGCTACCCGCCTCCTCTCGGCTGCTTTCCCCCTTTGCCTTCGCCCTTCGAGCCGCCACGTAATGCCACGTCCCCCGCGCATGCGCATCTCGACTGCTGGCCGCGGCTGTTTCCGGGCTTGGGGGGCTGGAGCGGCCGCCAGAGTAGGAGGTGGAGGTGGTGGCGGCGACCCCGGAGTGCAGAGTGCGGGCCTGGGGGCCAGGCCCTGCATAGGGCCCAGGAAGTTTTCTTTTCAGAAGGGACTGATAGAGCCGGTGGCCGAGCGGCAAGATGAATTTCCTCCGTGGGGTGATGGGAGGTCAGAGTGCTGGACCCCAGCACACAGAAGCCGAGACGGTGAGAGGAGCCGCGGGTCCGAGACTTGGGAAGGGTCCGGGTAGGGACGGGGGCGGAGGACTCGGGAGTCCAGAAGTCACCTCCCGTGCCCCACCGTGAGTCTACATGCCGCTTCCCTCTTTGCCTCCCTTCGTCTCCTGAAACCTCTGAGTTACTCCCTCACGCCCCTAGCGCGACCCCCCACCGCGGCAGCTCGGCCCTGTTGACGACACCCTGCGCCCCAAAGCTCCGCAAGCCCGGCGCAGAGGGTGGTCCGTAGGCAGTGCCGCCGGGGAAGGAGTCAGTCCGGGGCAGAGGTGGCGCGACCTGTCTCCCACGCCCCTTGAAGCTGTGGGCCTCTCTCCCTTCTGCCCTTTCGCCTCTGTCTCCACTGGCCGAGAGGAGCCTGAAGTCCGGCTCCCTGTCTCGCAGTCTGGAATGGGGCATTAGGGAAAACTGGATTTAAAACCCAGCTGTTGAAGAGAGCATGTGGCTAAGAATGAAAAGATAGTTTGGGGCACAAAGCCACCTGCTCCTGTCCCATCAGCCGGAGGAAGGTCGTTCTGCCAAGTGTTATTAGTTCGGACGATGTTTTTCGGACTTAGGCAAATGTATACTATTTAGGGAATACTTGGACGCTGTAGGAGTCTTTCGCGCTCAAACCGCTTTAGGGTCACATCCCCTTCTCTTCCTTTCACTCACTGCATTCAGAAGTCAGAATTCGTGGTATCACAATGTGCAGCGTCACTTTTAAAAAATTGTTAGCCACTGAAAACAGTCTGATATATAGTTGGTTCGATTTTAGGTTTAGGATAAACTTACTTTTAAGTTTGTTTAGAGTCTATTGGAAATGTGTGTGACTTTTTTAAAACAAATTTTTATTTGAAAATAAATTTAGATCTACAGAACAGTGACAACATAGGACATTTTAAGGTAAAGTTTGGGTAGTATTCGTAGACATAATTGGATGTCTGTGAACATAGGTGCCATGTTCTATGTTACTGGTATCTTGAAGAGAAATAACTTACTGATCCCTAACCACCCTGCAAGATGGGTGATAGTATCCTCACTTTACAAATGAAGAAATGAGGTTATAGACACAGGCGTGTACATGCAAACGACTGATAATTTGGCTTCTCTTCTTTGTTCTCATGTGATTACAAGGCAGCGGAGCTGCTCTATCAGAAGACCATGTTCTTTCCAGATTGCTATAATCAGAGCCCACCTCTTCAGCTTTTTGTGTGCATGTCTGATAGTTTTTGTTTGGGGCACCAGTTTTAAAGTGTGGTTTACTAGAACTTGTTTTGTAGTTAGACATTGATTTGAATCCTTGCTTTCCACCCCTAATTGGATTGGACAGGCAAATAATGGCTAATACCCTATTGAGTAGAATAAAAATGCCTGCTGTTGTGGGTATAATGAGGATTAAATGAAACAAGAAATATGAAGAGCCTGGCACTCAGTATGTTCTCAATAAAGAGTAGTTTTTAGGGGAAGAATACTCTTTTTTGTTAAAATTGGCCTTGTCACAATGACTTCTATAGAAAAGGTGGGGTGCAGTTAATTGAGTATAGAATTTTAAAGCCAGGAGGCCCTTTGCAGCTCATCCAGGTGGAACCCCCTCATTTTACAGGTTAAAAAACTTAGGCACAGAGCATTTGAACAACTAGGACAGTTATTGTGGAGCTGAGACTAGAACACTTTGATCTTGCCATAGTGAATGGAACAACATAGTTTTATATTATAATTTCAAAATGAAGCTCGAGTATCACTTGTGTATGTTGTATAAACTGGAAGGAAAGTGAGATTTCTTGTTCTTGCCTAACTTTGAGCATGTATACTCAACATTGGAAAAGTAATTTATCTTTGGAAGAGAATTAATAATTTACTCTGTGTAACAGTGTGGATTAAATTTAACCATCTCATTACATCAGGAAATATAACCAAAAAAGGGGTCATGGCTCACTAATTTAGAAATATCTATAGGGCATCGGAGTATGTAGTACAGTATTAGTTGTTTTAATTGGTGAATTGATCTGGCCTGGATATTTAAATTGCCAGAGCTTGAAACCTCTAACTTTTACATTATCATGTTGTATTTTCTAGGGTTTTTTTATATCTGCAAAATTAAATTGTTTTCACGGTTTTTTGTTTTTCCTGCTTTTCTAACCTTTTTCCAGTAGAAAGCCTCTTTTCTTTGTCTAAAGTCTACCTGTCCTTCAGATTCATCAAAAATACATTCCCTAATCTGTACTCCTTCTTTTCCCAGCCGAACTGTAGATAACCACTCATCCCTCTGAACAGTCTTCACATTCTAACTAGATTGTGCATCTCTTAAATTTTCTTCCGTTTATATATGTCTCATCTTTTCTAGAATCTTAAGTGTCTTTTGGGCAGCTTTCATATGTATTTTAATCTTTATTTTTCCATAGTAAGATATTCAGTAAAAATGTTAAACGAATTATAGTGTTATATGAAAGAAATCACAGATCTGTAATCATAGCAGCTTACAAATTACTAGGTGCTAAAACAATACCTTTTAAAGACTGTAGGAATCAAAGTTCTGGAATGATTGTAGTCCATTATGTCAAACTTTTTACTTAAGAAGTTTTTCAGGTTTGCTGTGTATCTTATAAATGTGAGCGTTATATTGTTGATTGTATATTACTTAGCTTTTCATAGTCTCAACAATAACTTTGGACTGGTATTAAGATGTTCTTCAGAGACAGTAATAAATATTTGTATTTGTATCATATGATAATTCTGTAAAGTTCTGAATATTCTAGAATTTTATCCATTTTAAACTTTTTATGTTTTGGAGTCAAATACTTTTTAATTTGATTTATCTTTTAGGTAGAGAAAGGTCCTGATTTCTGATGATTGAAGCCTCCTAGCCTTTAACATACTTTGCTGGGTACAAATAAACACTAATTATAATGAAAACCCTACTCACTCTTTTGAATATTTGCTCAGGTTTAATTTTCCGTCTACCTTCCGACTAATACCCTTTTTAAAGGCAATTTGTTGAAAATGCGAAGACAAATGTTAACTACATTAGATGATAAATCATAGGGGGGTTTTCCTTTTGCAAGTTGTATCCCAAGGCATGAAAGTTGGCTAAAGTCCATAAAAACTGTGCAGAATTAGCATACCGTTAAGGCATCTCTTTTCAGACCAAACTTTGAGCAGCTGGCTTAAAAGGGTTAACAGTATAGACTCAGCTGTGCTTTCTTTTAATAAAAATTGAGTGTGCGCTTAAATTTAGACATAGTTTTGGTTTGGTCAAGCACATTTTACACTGTTACTATAAATGTGTAGTCTGAAACTCCTATTTGGGTTTGGGTTTCATATTCTACATTATAATCAGGTCAGTGTCATAACTGATATGTGTTTTCTCTCTTGGCTCTCTTGCAAAAGCAGTGTCAGAGAAAACCATAATAATGATTTGTGTTTGGTCACTTCTACATCCAACCAAAGATGTCTCATATATTTATTAAGTATTGTCAAAAACTACATGACTTTTTTGAAAGCTAATCAGATTACTTAGGGTAGTTCTAAAAAACTGGTATCATTTAAAGTTATATACCCAGCATTACCAAAGTATATCCCAAAGAACAGGAGTAGAGGTATTTGAAATAATTTTGTTATCAAAGAAGGTTGCTGTGGGATGATCAAAAACAAAACAAAACAAAAACCTAATATTTATACAAGATTTATTAAGCACTGTGTTATGTTTTCAAATATTTTCAGGATGGAAGTAAGTTATGTTTGCCAAATTTATTTGACCAGACCCTTTTTTACCCCTCCAGGAAACCATGTGGGTCTAGTGTTCTGAGGAACATACTTTGGGAAAAATTATCCTTGAGGATTTAGTTGTAAAGGAATGCTACATTTTAGAAGCACTTCGTTATCTTCAGCCTTATGGAGTTCATGAAGTATTTCCCTTTGAATACCTAAAAGAAAAAAGAAGTCCTGATGCTTTATGGTTTGAGAAGTAACTGTAATCATTCTTGAATCTGATTATCTTTAGGAGAAAATAGAGGAATTTCTTATGAAAATTTGTTGATAGCAAATACCATTTTTCTTTTCATATATTTACCTCCTATTATTTATACTGCTTTGTCTGTTTTCTGTTGTAGATATCAGACAGAAGGCATGCTTATTTTTTTACCTCAGGCAGAAATGCCATGAACATTTTGTATAAAAAGTTACCTTAAATTTGGAAACTTTCGTAGAGTTTGACTTGGAGTTGCTAGCATTTGTGATAGGTTATTTGGTAGACAAGTTTCATCATGATGCCTTGCTTAAAAGGATGTCCTTTTGGAAATTATTCATTTCTTAGAGAAACCATGGAGAATAAATGGAGCAGTATTTTACATAGGTTGACTTATTGTAATGTAATGGAAATTGTAATGGAATTATATGGTAATTGTAATGGAAATAGATTGTGTTGGATTCATTGGATATATATGCAGAGAGACTGGTTGATTGACTTTTTAATGTTCCCACTTTTTTTAGATTATAATAATCTGAAGATAAGGCTAGCTTTTATCTTTTTGTAAAATCTCAGTTATAGAGTTCAGTTTAAATCAAGTTAAATCTCTGGCTCTTTCTTGTATTCTAAAACAGTAACACTTTTTATTCTAGTTAAATAATATAAATGAATTAACTGTTGGTTAACATGAATTATTTTAATTCTATGGTAACCAGTCATGGATGGGGAAGTTTTCTTCAAATTAAGGTATAACTATGTTTTAAGCTTCATAAAGGCAGTTATATCATCAAATAATTTGGTATTAGGTGCTTCATAAATTTTTTTTAATAAATGACTGAATGGCTGAATTTGATTTTTTTACATTGGCATTCCTGTCCTTCATTTTTGCATGTTAGTTACTGAATACTAAAAAAATATGTATTTATATTAGGAACTGTGAGAAAATACTACATACTATATTGTGTCAGTGTCCGTTAAATTTTAAATGTTTCTTCAGCATTCTGGTTTTATGGCACTTTTTTTCCCTTTTTACTTTTCAGTGGTTTTTCATTTTCACATTCTTCATCTCACTTTTTCTTTCCTAGCCACTCCTATTCTCACTGCTTCTTTTTCTGTCTCCTTTGTGTATCACTGAATAAAAAAATTAATGGCACCATTGGGTAGCAAAAGAAACAAATATTAAAGTCAGGTTATTAGGTTGTAATTTTGATCATGAATTACAATTTACTAGTTAGTGGGATTATTTGTCCTTTTTATGTTTTTCTTCTTGGAGGAATTATGAATCTCACATGGCAATTACTGAAAACAAGAGTTTTGATACATAATCACCTGCATGAAAGCCTTTTTATTTTTTTAATTACACAAAATGGCAAACAATACTAGTAAAGTTTAAGGCCTCTTTGACTACCATCTTCAATTTCAGTTCTCTTTACAGAAATAACCACTATTCTTAGTTTGGTATAAATCCTTCCAGACCTTTATGCATAATCATGCATTTGTGCATGATATAGAATTATATATTTGTATAAGCATATTTATCTCTTTTTCATAAGTGATATAGTTTATTTCTTATAGCTTACCTTTTTCATTGATTGATATGTCTTAGAGACTTTTGCATGTTGAAACAGCTGCTTTATTAGAAATTATTTAAAATACCAAATTTTCAGTTATTTTTATTAATTACACCATACTGTCTTCTCATAGACTATAAAAGCATCTTTAAAAAAGGATTCATGTCTAATTTCTCATTGTGTTTCTCTCTCAGAGCATTTAATACCTAATTGGCATACTATAAACGAGTTGAACTGCTGTCTCCTGAGTTTTTTCTTATTATCCCTTCTTGGTCCCTCTAAATGAAACTAACTCTGGATTAAATTTTACTCAAATATATTTTTTTCTCTTTAGAACTGTTTTTGTTACTATATAGTATTCTGTTGCTTAATGCACTAGTCACAAACTCACATCCTTTCGGTAGGGTAACATCATCATTCAATGAAGCAGGTTGGGTTAGAGAAGAGAGCAGAAACTTGTGGTGAAACTAGAGCCTGCACATCCTGACTTGAGGGTATATAGTTAGTGCTCAGCTCTAGCCAGTTGCCTCCAGAAATGTAGGCCCAGAGATCCAATTTAACCTTGTGGTTAAGTACTCAAACTGCTTGACTTTGAATCCCACCCCACCACTTACTAGTTTTATGAACTTGGACAAGTCACTTACCCACTGTGCCGCTGTCTCCTCATCTCTAAAACATGGATAGCAGTCGTGCTGATCAGGTAGGATTTTTGTTAAGATTAAAAATTAAAAATATAAAGAACTTTAGAACAGAGCTGGCACATAATAAGTGCCCCCAATGCGCCATATTTTAAAAATTCTGAGATGCACATTAACATTAAACATCTCTGATATCAGATTCCATCTTGTAATTATAATTGGTAGTATTTTTTCTTGGTGATATATTTACAAATTGGTGGATCTTATAATTGATGGCTTCTTAAATTGTATGAAATATAGTGTTAGCTGTCATTAGTTGTCAAGCTGAATTTTTTCAAGAAAAGGTAGGAATCTGGTTTTTTATGTGAAATCTTTAGATTTTGAAATGTTGGCTTAAAAATTATTTTATACACTACATTACATTGTTCCCCTATTTACCAAAAAAAAAAAAATCTTGCAGTCCTATAGTTTGCAGTCAGACTAGCATTTTTCTGCATAGGAGGCAATGTAGGATAGTAGAAAAAGTATGGGTTTTGGAGTGAGATATCTGTAGCTCAGTTAGAATATAAACTGTGCCACCAAACTGGCAGTGTGTTTTGGGATTCATCGCTTATTTCTGAGCCTAGTTTCCTCTTCTGTAAAATGAATTTATTAATTTAAGTATTGGATCAGCTGCTATAACAGAGGCCAGAAAACATAGGTCTAACCAGGATCGAAATTTGTTTTTCTCCACTAAAAGTCCAATTAAAAGGCAATCCGTATGGTAGGGTAATTTTCCTCAGGGTGGTCTAGGGACCCAGGTGCTGCTTTTTACTTTGTTCTTCTTTCCCCTAGGATGCAGCTCTTATTTTAATTGTTAAAGGTGCCACATGACCCAGGTTCAAATTTTATGCTGAGGGAAGGAGAAAGAGGAATGAAGAATACCTTCCTTTTAAGGACATGACCTGGAAGGTGTACTAACAACTCATTGGCCAGAATATAGTTACCGCCTAGATGTAAGGACGTCTTGGAGAGTAGTCTAGGTGGACAGCCATGTACTCAGCTTAAACACAGAGGATTCTAATAACTAAAAGAAAGAGAATGGATAATGAGGCAGTTGTATGGCACTAAGTTGGTTTTTCAAGTAAAGAATAAATGAAATAATAGTCTTTGGGATCTACGGTTTCTGAATATAAGTTAAGCATAGTTGTGCTACAAAATTTTTGTTTGGTAAATATCAACTGAAAAATGTAGACCTGTGTTTGGCCTAAAACATGCTACAGCTTTGTAAGGTTTGGAATATATATAATATGTTTTCCTTTCATTTGGTTTCAGTTGTCTGTAAAGAATAGCAACATAGCACTTTATTATGGAGAGATGGCTTATTTAGAAACTTTAACCATCTGGAATATTATCAAGAGGTAATAAGGCTTTCACATGGCAAAGCAGAAGTTACAGAGACCCTGTGCTCAATCTTGATTTCAAGCTTGAGTAATTTTTAGCTGTTAGACATATTACTATCTACCTTAATTGTCAAATTTAGTAGTAGCAAATTAAAATCTGTAAAATTTGAATGGTCTGTTAAAAACCTAAATAACGAAATGAGAGCCAAAGGCTGATAGGATAGAAGAATGATGCAAAAGAAAGTTATATAACCTTGGTAATAATAAAGTTTGTTAATATTTATTGAGTATACGTACTAGGTATTGTGCAAAGACATACTCATAACTTCATTTACACCTAAGATATACCATTATATGATATTGGAGAGGACTTAGGTTTAAATGCTTAAGAAAGCTTATGTTTTGTTTAATAAAACAGAGAAGCTAGTAATTAGTTTTAGATAACTATCAGAAATCACTAAAATGAAAAGACCATTTTAGTACCTGATAGAAGGTATCCGAAATAGCTCAATCATGGTTCTGGATAAATGTGTTCTTATATTCATTTTTGACTCTCATTGGTTTGCAGTATCATTAACTGATTTGAGTTAAATTGTCTTAAGTCGCTAGAAAGTTCTGATTAAAATCCCCAATTGGGAAGAATATGTACTAGCCATTAAGATCCAAGTTTAACAGATAAAAAGCATGTTTATATTCTTAAAAATAGTCTTATATACCCAAACTCAGGAATGAATAGATTTTATTTCTGCAAGTATAAATAGTACACTTTGAAATAGTGATTAATTTTAATATGTTAAAGGTACATTTTGTAATTACCTAAAAAAACTAGTGATTTGCTTATTAATCAAAGCCTGTTGAAGCAGATACTTTGAACTCGTTTAGAAATATGTTTTTTGCCAACAGTTTAATCTTATAGTTTCTTATTGTTTCCCCACATTATTTTAGATCGATCATCATTCCCAGAAATAACAGACATTTAAAATTATTGTAAAAGGAAAAGTTCATGTTTTACAGTCTCCTTTGGTGTATTGTTTTAATAAGACAAGCATATATATGAATTGTGTAATGTAAAAATTATTTTTTTGGTTCATAGATGTCTACACATTTTAAAAAGTTAGACTAATTTTCTTATTCTGATTATGAAATGCTATTTTCTACATTAAAATATTTGTAAACAGTTATAAAGTAAATCATTTCTGTGCCTGAATTCCCCATATTGTGTGATGATACTCATTCTTAATTTTTGACTTGAGTGGCGTTTTTAATATTCTATTCTTAAGTATCTGTCTTAGTCTGCTATACCAAAAATACCATAGACTAGGTGGTTTAAAAAACAATTTATTTCTCATAGTTCTGGAGACTGGGAAATCTAAGATTAGGTCACAGGCAGATTCAGTGTGTGCTGAGGGCTTGCTTCCTGGTTTATACCAGCCATTTTTTTTTCCCCCGTATCCTGATATGGGAAAGGGGTAAGAGAGCTCTCTTGGGCCTCTTTAATGAAGGCACTAATCCCATGCATAAGAACTCCACCCTCATGATCTCATCACCTCCCAAAGGCCCACCTCCTAATACCATCACATTGGGCATTAGGATGTCAACATATGTGTTTTGGGGGAGATATTAACATTCCAGTCTATAGCAGTTTTACTTTCAGAATTGACTACTTTTTCTTTTGTGCCTCTGCCTAGCACATACTTATATACTTTTAACGTATACTTTATTTATGTGACCGTTTGCCTATGCAAGCTCCTTGTGGCTAGAGACCCTATCTTTATTTTGGTTAGCACAAGAACAAAAACATGAGTAGTCACTGTGTTTATTGACTGAGTAACAACTGTATATTCTAGTCTTAAAAATTTGTACTTTATCCCATAGGCAGCAAAGAGCCAATTGATATTTTTATTATGGTAGTTTATTTTTATCAAGTAAGAGCTAATTTCATATTATATTTTTGATCAGTAGAATGAAAATAGCATCTTTAAAAGTTCAGTTGGACATAAAAATATCCTAGAAATTCCAATAAAACATAAACCATTTCACTTTATTCCATTATTGCTCTTTTCTGCTTATAAAGGTAATGCCTGTTTATTATAAAAATTCAAACATCAGAAATAATGTTGAAGATGAACATTTCCAGCAACCCACTAAAAGACGGTATGGTGCATAGTCTTAATTTTTTCTATATGTGTTCACATGGTTTATTACTGATACAGTTTTAAGCCCAAATGAGCTCATGTTAAGATACTATTTTGTTTTCTTTTTTTCACTTAATATATTTTGGACATCTTTAGATGTTAGTATATATGGGTCTGCTTCATTCATTTGATCAACTGCATAGTGTATGTGTACCATATATTCACTGTTCTCTACATAATGGATTAACCTTTAGATTTCCTTTTTTTTTCTCTTTCTTTCTCAATAAACAGCAGAAATTTATTGCTCACAGCTCTGGAGGCTAGAAGTGTGAGGTCAGGGTGCCAACATAGTTGAGTTAGAGTCCTCTTCCATGTAGCAGACATCTTATATCTTTACATGGCAGAAGCTAGATTTTCTTTCTGGCTATTAAAAATACTGCTACAAAGAACATCCTAGTATATAACATTATGTAGTTGTGGGAGTATTTTTAAAGGATAAATTCCTAGGGGTAGGACTGCCTAGTTGAAAGAGTATGAACATTTTAAGTTGTAATGGTTTTTGCCAAATTGCTACTTTTTTAAGTTCCCTTCCTTCTAATAGAATATAAGCAAATTCATTAATTTATATATTTGTCTATTTTGGATAGTTCTGTTCTAAAAATCATTTTGTTGAAGTACATGTGATATGTAAACCTCAGCCTGAACACACCCATGTAACCAGCACTAAGATCAAGGTCTAGAACATTACCAGCACACCTGAAGTCCCCTTTGTGCTTCATTCAATCACTGCCCACCCCTATGAGTAGCCACTATCCTGGCTGCTAATAGCGTAGATTAGTTTAGCCTGGTTTCTTATTTTATAAAAATGGAATCATAGTATATTGGTACTATTTTAATTTAAAATTTTTGTAAGTCTGATAAAAATAACCTTATTGCTCTTTTACCTTGTATTTATCTTAGTAGTGACTGAAATGATTATTTTCGTGTGTATCTAAAAGCTTTTTTTAAAAAAAAAATCAAGGCTGAAATGTTAGCATGTTAGAACACAAAATAATACTGAAAATAAAAACAACTCCCCAAACTGTAGGATTATGATCATCTCCAATATTTCCCAGCATCAGATAGCTTTCACATTTCCACATTCAACAAATAATGATTGAAGAGATTCCAGATGTGGAAGTTCATATTTTAACACCAGTCTCTCTATACACCAACCAAAGATGAGGCTGAGGCTGGAGCTCAAGTCTTGCACGGTACTGGGACTGAGTTCTCCAACGGAGATGGGAATCCCAGGTCTAGAGCCAAATCTAGGGTTAGGAAAAAGCAGAGAATACCTACAAAAGATCTCCCAGTCAAAACATCAGCTATAAACTGCCTAGAAAAAAATTAAAGACCCAAGTAGAGGAAATTACAGTCATGCTTATTAGGAAAACTATTATTTAGCTTAAGAAATTTTTAAAGCTAGGTAATGAAGTTCATGTTTTCAAGAGATAATTGTGTAGTTTTTGTAATGGTAAAAAAAATTACTGTAAGAAAAGTATCAACCAGTTATTTAATAAAGAAAAGGTTGTATTTTCATTTTGGAAAGTCAACATAATTATTAGGAAAGTAAATACAGTTTCAGGTAGGAATAATTTCTAAATATGAGCAGTTAGAATGAATCAGATCAAAAAGTAAAGCTAGACTTGGTTATCATACTGTATCTGTAACACGAAGATATGCAAATCAGCACAGTAAAGACTTAGAATCCTGCAGTGCAGAAACCTATTTAATTTTGTATAACCTTGTGTTTCCCACTGGTTCTGTGATCATAGGAAATCTATTAATACCTTCTGACACTAGAAGTCTGCAGAACATAATTTGGAAAACACTACATATGTTTAAACACTTAATTCAGATACAAAGGGTGCAAAAGTTTGAGTGATATACCAAAGCTTTATTTATAGATTCAGTAAGAACTGTCATTAAAGAATGAATAAGAACTTATAATAAAATAGTAACTGTTAGCGCTATAAAGGGCCTCAGTATAGTGGTTTTAAAAACTGTTCTTTATCAGATGTTCTCCAGATATTTTCATACAGTCTTTGGCTTTTCATTCTCTTAACAGTATCTTTTGAAGGGCAGAAATGATGAAGTCTAATTTATTATGTTTTATTTTATGGCTTATGCTCTTAGTATGTACTTGAGAAATCTTTGCCTAATTAAAGGTCACAAGGATTTTCTCCTATGCTTTCTTCTAGAAGTTTCAGTTTTGAGTTTTCAAATTCTTTTTTAATGAAAGTTTATGTACACACAATTTGGTACTTCTGCTGGAGTAGGCTCACGATTTACATATGGTTTTACAACTTGCACTTTTTTCACTGTTTATTAAATCAGTATTTCCATGTCAGTACAGGTATTTCTTTTGAGTTGCTGCATAGTATTGCACCAGAGAATATACCACAATTTATTTAGTTTTTCTTCTGTTGCTGGACAGTTTCTAATTTTTTCCTATTACAAATGATGCTTAAGACATATTTTAAAATTCAGTTCAAATTTTAATTTATTAAAAGCTTTATAAAATAAATATTTTGTCCTTGCAGATTATGAGGCACACTCAAAACTTAAAATTTTTGGTATACACTCTGACTCATTGTTCAAATATAGGGTGAAGTTATGATGTAAACAATTATTATTGTAAAAATGTTTAAGTAATTTCATATCCTCTACCATAACCTTAATGGATTATGTGCCTCTCTTTCTTCAAACAGTCATAAGAGGCACGTTTAGAAAGCTCTGGTTCTATTAATTGCTCTTAATTCTTCAACTAATGTGACTTATTTTATTTGACTTTCACCACTTCCACTTTTCAAGTCTCTGAAAAATATTTAATCTCTAATGAGATTGTGATATTACCTAGTTACTTAGATTTGTGAAGGACCATTTCCATGACATCCCATTTGTTCAGTTTTTGGGTTTTGTTTTTGTTTTTGTTTTGTTTTTTTTTCAAAATTAAGTGGTATAAATTTGAGGAGAAACTTCATACTTCTTTTTTGTTCTTTTTATTCTGTTAATGTTATTTCATTTTTCCATGACAGATTCAAAAGCTTTGTGACAGAGTAGCTTCATCTACTTTACTGGATGATCGAAGAGATGCTGTGCGTGCTCTCAAATCACTGTCTAAGGTCTGTATCACTTTATCAGTTATTTAGTTTATTAAGTTGGATATTAGTTACTTTAACATTTTTCTTTTGTGCAGAAATATCGCTTGGAAGTGGGTATTCAAGCTATGGAACATCTTATTCATGTTTTACAAACAGATCGGTAAGTCTCTTTAATGATTTTTGTCCCTAATTTTTCTTGAAATTTTAATTAATTGGTTTTAAGGTCACTGTTCAGGAAATGATTGAAATATTAAGGCTATTAAATTTTTATTTTCAGTTGTCATTTCAATAAATATTTATTGGACACTAGGTGCAAACCACTGGGCTAAACATTAGGACAGATATAATTTCAACCCTTGGGTTGAGAAGTTTCCATTATATAAAAATAGAATGAAATAACTGCTAATTAAAGATTTGAGATCTTGAGTTTGAATTGGCAAATGAATGTTTTATTTGCTTAATATACTGTAATGTATTATTCTGTAATATACATATTATGGTATACCAGTTATCCAAACTTACATTTTTGGAGAAATAAACTACGCTAATAGATGAAGTGTTAAATCTGAACAAGTCTTAAGAGTAAGATCACTCAGCCTATTTTTAGGTCTTTCAATTTCTCCTTCAGAGATTATATCTGCATCTTTGGTTTTAACAACTATGTATTAATACCTCTCAAGTCTTACCTCTAGTTAAATATATCTTAAAATCTTTAGCTGTTCAGTGGACATTCTTACCACATCAAGGTATCTCACAAGTATCTTAAATTAAAAATATTCAAAAATTAATTTCTCTCTGGTCATCCTGCTCCTATTTACCTCCCCACCCCCACATCCCCTTCAACTACATTTCGACCCAAGTTCATCCCAGTTAATAGCACCTTTCCAGTTCAAGCAAGAAACTGGAAGATTTGTGCTGAACTCATTCATTTTAACCTATTATGCTCATCCAGACAAAAAAGAAGAAGCTGGAATCCATGAATTTCTCTCACTCTCCTTTGTTGGTCTTAGTTTTGGCTCTCAATATCAATCACTTAAACCATTTGTCTAGCCTCTGTATTATCTTTTGCTGCATAAGAAATTACCTTAAAACTTCATGGCTTAAAATACTGAATATTTCTTAAAGTTTTTTTGGATCAGGAATTCAGAAGTGGCATAGCTAAATGATTCTGGCTCGGGGTTTCTCATGAGATTGAAGTCAATAAGTCAGCCAGGCATGCCGTCATCTGAAGGCTTGACATGGGACTGGAAGATCTGATTCCAGGATAGCTCACTCACATTGCTGTTGGCAAGAGATCTCGGTATCTCACCATGTTGCTTTCTCCGTAGGGCTGTTTGAGCATCCTCATGATATGGCAACTGGTTTCTCCCAGAGCAAGCGATCCTAGAGAGGGTACAGAAAGAAAGTCACAGTGCCTTTTAGGACATAGTCTCAGAAGTCACATACCATCA
Source organism: Pteropus vampyrus (assembly GCF_000151845.1). Taxonomy (NCBI): domain Eukaryota; kingdom Metazoa; phylum Chordata; class Mammalia; order Chiroptera; family Pteropodidae; genus Pteropus; species Pteropus vampyrus. The sequence goes on from NW_011888837.1 coordinate 3,977,704, forward strand.
ATCCCATCACATTCTATTCATTAGAAGCAAGTTAATAAATACAGCCTACACTTAAGAGGAGGAGGATTCAGTTCCATCTTTTGAAGGGAGCTGTATCATAGAGGTTTTGGAAATGGTTTAAAACCACCACCTTCAAACTGTATTCTTTGCCTCTGATATCTTTGTCCTTCCATTTAGTCTGTATATTACAAGAATTATCTGTCTAAAATATAAATCTATCACTTGCCTCTTTAATGCATTTCACCAGCTCATTGCAGTACAAAGTCTCAAATTCCTCAAAGCAAACAAACTTTTTAAAGATCCCAGTACTGCCTGTCTGTTTAACCTAATAGCCTCTTTTTCAGTATGTTTTAGCAGTGCTCAGCCGCTTTTTCACACCAATTAGAACCTTTCCTTTTCTCCTCAGTGTAACCCACATTGGCTTCCTTTTCAAAGCCAACTAATTCCAGCGCATTTGAACTGTCTGTTTTATTAACACCATAGTGGGTGACTGTGATAAGCAGAATAATGCCCCCCCCCCAATAATATTCACGTCATAATCACCACAACCTATTAATGTTTCCCTAGATGGCAAAGGAGACTTTGCAGATGTGATTAAGGACTTTGAGGTGGGAAGATTATACTGGATTATCCAGGTGGGCCCAGTATAATCCTAAGGTTCCTTAAAAGTGGAACAAGAATGCAAAAGAAGTCAGAATGAGTTAATAGGAGATCTCCAACTGTTGTTGCTGCCTTTGAAGATGAAGAAAGCAGACTTCTAGCTAGAAAAGGCAAAGATCCTCCCCTAGAGCATATAGAAGGGAAAGCAGCCCTGCTGAGACCTTGATTTTAGTCCTGTGAGACCCATGTCAGACTCCTGACTTCCAGAACTGCAAGATAATATTTGTGTTGTTTAAGCCACTAAGTCTGTGGTAATTCGTTACATACAGCATCAAAACTAATACAGTAACCTAAGTTAGTTATCTGCTTTAAATAATATTCCAAGTCAGAGAAAATGGATCCTAGATCAAAAAAACTGTAGTGTAATTATACATGCGTATAATTTTTTTCATTCCATATATCTTTAATCCATGTGTGCATGTTCTCACTGAGTCTTAGTAATGAAATGACTAACATAATATGAAAACTAGAATGCTACCTCTTATTTAAAGTGGCCTTTATTGTCAGTTTTACTGCATAGCAGAAAATAAATGTGCAGATACTGTTGTAATAAAAGTTGAGAAATACATTTTTATAAAATTTATTCACATTTAATATGTGCAAGGCACTGTGCTTAGAAGTAAGGTGTACCATATAACCTTGTGAACCAATAATTGTATTGTTAAAGGTGGCTGGGTATTTTATTGTGCGTCTTAAACAACAAACTAAGCTAAACTTCTGTGAGCGTTTTTGTTCCATTCTGTTTCTTGTCCTAAATTCCCTTTCCATTTGCCTCCCATACTTGTCTAGTATCTTCTGTTTTTAGCATGTTCTGTGTGGTTTTTTAACTTCATTAAATGCAATGGTCTGTATTCTTCATCCACTTCTTATCTTTATTACTGTTTTATGCTTCTAACATTCAGAATCTTTCCACTAGATCCCCTTATCATTGGCTGCATCATAAAGAGCTGTGTTGCCTTTCTTGACATGGCTTGAAGCTCTCCACTTGTCCATGGGTCTGCTTCCCTTGCAGCCATCTCGAGGAGAGCTGTTCATTCACACGCCACACTCGGGCCTAAAAACTGTCTGTTTCTCATTTATGTTTCCAAACCATAATACCTCAGTAGGTTTGGTTTTTTTTTTTAATTGAGATATGATTTATATACCATAAAGTTCACTTTTTTTTAAGTGTACACATCAGCGGGTTTAGTATCTTCACAAAATTGTACAACTGTCATCACTGTCTAATTCCAGAACATTTTCATCACTTCAAAAGAAATCCCGTATTCATTAGCTATCATTCCCTATTTCTTCCTCCCCAAAATGCCTGGCAACCACTAATCTACTTTCTGTCTCTATAGATTTGATTACCTTGGACATTTTATATAAATGGAATCATATAATATGTGACTTTTGTGTTTGGCTTCTTTACTTAGCATAACTTCTCAAGGTTCATACACGTTGTAACATATATTAGTATTTCGTCCCTTTTTATGGCTGAATTATATTCCATAGTATGGATATACCACATTTTGTTTATCCAGTCATTAGTCGATAGATATCTATTTATTTATATACCCATTTATAGTCTTGTTACGAATAATGCTGCTATGAACATTTGCGTACCAGTTTTTGTGTGGATATATGTTTTATACCTAGGAATGCAATTGTTGGGTCATGTGTAACTCCGTTTAACCTTTTGAGAAATTGCCAAACTTTTCCACAGAGGCTATTCCGTTTTACATACCCACCAGCCGTGTATGAAAGTCCAGCTTTCCTTGCCAACACTTTTATTGTCCTTTTTTTTCTTTTATGGCCATCCTAGTGAGAATAACTTGGTATCTCATTGAGGTTTTGATTTGCATTTCCCTAATGACAGTGATGTTAAGCATCTTTTCATGTGTTGTTGATCATTTGTATACCATTTTTAGAGAAATGTCAGTTCAAATCCTTTGCCCATTTTTAAATGGGTTACCTGTCTTTTTATTAATGAACTGTGTATGTATTCTGGGTACAAGTCCCTTATCAGGTTTTTGATTTGTGAATATTTTCTCCCATCTTGGGAGTTTTGTCATATTATTTTCTTGATAGTGTCCTTTGAAGCACAAAAGTTCTTATTTTTACTATTTATTTATTATTTTTTTAAAATTATTATTATTTATGCCTACAGCACCTGGTCTTCCTAGGTAGTCTCCCATCCAAGTACTAACCAGGCCCGACTCTGCTTAGCTTCCAAGATCAGACGGGATTAGGCTTGTTCAGGGTGGCATGGCCATAGACCATGGACCCGTGGCTCCACTGGGGCGTGAACCCAGGACTCTTCTGCATGTAAAGCAGACGTGCTAACTGTTACACTATGGAACCACGTCCACAAATGTTTTTTTTTTTTTTTGACAAAATTCAGTTTATCTATTTGATTTCTTGCTTATGCTTTTGGTGTCATAGCTAAGAAATCATTGCCTGATTCAATTTTGAAGATTTCTGTCTGTTTTCTTCTAAGAGTTTTATAGCCTTAACTCCTTATATTTAGATATTATATCCATTTTGAGTTAATTTTTGCATATGATTTGAAGTAGGGATCCAATTTCTTTCTTTTACATGTAGGTATCTAGTTATCATAGCATTATTTGTTGGGACTATGCCTTCCCCATTGAATCATTTTTGTATCCTTATCAAGAATCAATTGAAATAAAAGTTGGGCTTTAATTTTAGACTCTATTCTACTGGTCTATATGATTATCTCTATGCTAGTGCCACATAGTCTTGATTATTGTAATTTTATGGTAAGTTTGAAATTGAGAAATGTGAGTTCTTCAACTTTGTTTTTCTTTTTCAAGATTGTTTTGGCTACTCTGGATCCTTTGCATTCCCACAGAAATTTTATGACCAGCTTGTCAGTTCCTGAAAAAATGACAACTAGGATTTTTATATGGATATGTGAATCTGTAAATCAAGTTGGGATATATTACCATCTTAACAATATTACATCTTCCTATTCATGAACACAATGCCTTTTCTTTACTTGAATTTTGGCTTTCTTATAGTGAGCATGTTATCCTTCAACTTTGCTTAATTTATGTACTAGTTCAAATAGTTTTTTAGTTAACTAGGATTTTCTACTTAAAAGAATGTCATCTGTGAATAGGTGTAGTTTTATGTCTTCTTTCTAATCTGTATGCCTTTCATTTCCTTTTCTTGCCTAAATGCTCTAGCTAGAACCTCTAATTCAGTGTTGGATAAAGGTCGCTGGAGAGGACATTACTGTCTTGTTTCTGATCTTAGGGAGAAAGCATTCAGTCTTTCACCATTCCGTTTTCATAGATTCCCTTTCTCATTTCAAGGAAGTTCCCTTCTATTCCTAGTTTCTCAATAGTTTTTTTAAAGATGTCCCTCAAAATTTCTCAAAAACAAAATAGATAAATAATAAAAAACCAGTTCATTTGAGATTTACATCCTCTCATTGTAACCGTTGTCTCTCATCTTTGCTTTCATCTATCACTTCTAATCATTTCTTCATATTCACTTAATCTTTGTGATTTGTATCTCATTTTTGTTTTCCACTCTAAATGCCATCATCATTATGCTTTCAAAATTTGTTTATCAATGACTACAAAATATACTTCCTAATATTATAAAGAGTACATATTTACCATAAGATTTTTTAATTTTTTTATAAAATAAAGTATGCAGCAAGGAAGCAAACTGTAATAGTCCAACTAGAGATAACACTGTTATGGTATCACAAAACATATATAAACATATACATACCCATAAAATTCCTGGGTCATACTAATTATGTTTGTTTTAAAGTTGGATTTATTTTACAAATTTATAAGATTTTTTAAAAGTACTTAAGCACACATGAATGTATATTTATTTTTTGCTAGATGAGATCATTCTGTACATTAATTTTTTTATTCAGTATTTTTCTACTGGCATTGAATCAAGGATGTTTTCATTACCATATCATTAACCATTCTTTGAAATTTTTTATTGCTGCTATGTGCAGATTTATCATTTTTTTATTGGACATTTAGGTTGCCTCTAATTTTTTACTTTTGCAAATCTTTGTGTTCTTTATAGTTACATTCTGATATTTTCTTAGGATAAAATTTTAGAAATGGAATTAATGTTTGATACAGTGTTGCAATATAACTGTCTAAAACTTGTAATAACAATTCACACTCTAGCAGTGTATAAATATAATTTCTTTTTTTCAGTTCGGATTCTGAAATAATAGGTTATGCTTTGGACACACTCTTTAATATAATATCTAATGATGAAGAAGAAGAAGTAGGTAAGTTTCTTTTACTGTGTTTTTTGTATAAAATTAACTGGATTGTGCCAGTTTTGCTAGCTTTAAAGTTTAGTATATTTAACAAATTTATAAGTATCTTTTTCTTTTTTCTTTTTTTTTTTAATCAGTAAAGACACAAGCTTAGTTCTAGAAAAGTAACTTTAATATGATTGCTTTCTATGTAATTTGAAGATGGAATTAGAGTCTTCTTTATTACAAAATATTTATCTCTATTTGTATTTGGTTTTAGTTAAGCTGTATAAATATTAGTAATCTCTGGATTAAATAATCATTTCTGGCTATTGATTGAAAATCACATTATTTAAATGTTATCTGGTGAAGTTAGAGAGTTTTTTCCTAGTAAGTACTGAACACTTTTAACATAGGACTCATGTTAATTTATAAAGAGCAAAAATTTATTAAAATTAGAAAATATTTTTTACATTAAATGTTTAGTGCAAAACGATGAATCAGTTTGAAATCCACACATTTCTTTTGTACATCCTTCTTTTTTTGTTTCAAATTACTTGTATAGTCTTGTCATTTAATTTATTTTGTTAGTATGTGAGATACTCGATAGAAGTCTATATACATTTTGTTCTGTATGTTGTAAAAACATGCATTGAGTAACATTTCACAATGCTATTGAAGAGTATTCTTCATTATATTGGCTGTTGCAATAGGATGTAGAGGGTTTTTCATTATTCTAGATTATTAGAAGGATGGACATGTTCATGCATTTTATAAGCCTAATTTAGAACTGAAGTTACAGGATCTTTCAAAATTCTGAGTAGACAAGTCATAAAGAAATGTAGATGAAATTGATATGCAATGATGTTTTTAAAGTAAAAGTAGTACAGAAATATATGTAGATATTAACTTCACAGAATACCAATAATAGGAACATTTGAAACTGGATTGTGCTGAATAGCCAGTTTCTTAAGACTTAAATATCGTTTTTCTTAAATGTTTATTTCTCTTGATATCTAGCTTACAACTTAACTTTATTAATTTCTCAGGTCTGAAAAACCTTTAGTGAACAGAATTTGGTACCCATGAGAAAAGAAGCTGTCAGTCACAATACTTAAACACAACAGAAAACACTTTGAAGGAAAAGATACTTATTTTGTCTAGTTATTTCTCAGATAAGAAAATTAGATGCAACACACTTGTTATTTGTTATTCAGACTTATTTTTTGGGCATTTCAGATTAGAAGTTTAGCTCTTTTTCTAGTTAGTTTATAGTGGTTGATTTTTATGTTTTAAAAAATTGCGGCAGCAATAATTTATAGTTAGTTGATTTGGGTATAAATTTATAATATAATTATTTTCAGAGTCCAGTGTTTTGTTTCTTTTTCTGAATTTGCACTCTTTATTTTTAATTCAGCATCTCAAAATGATCCTTTGGATAAAACAGGATAAACGATTCTTTGGCAAAATAGTTACTAGAGTCACTTTTTCTAGGGAAGATTAAAATAGGAACTTAAACTTTCATCAAAAAGTAATTCTTAGCTGACATAATGAACTTCGTTTTAGAGTTCTTTACCTGGAGATATTTTATAACCCTTTAATTTATTGATAAATCTGTCTCATAATTCCGAACATACAGCATATGCTATATCGCTTTTGGGATGTCTCAGGTATTTGAATAAAACGAATATGAGTCCTGTCTTCCAAAATATTATATTGCTTGACATTTTTAAGCTCTTATTTATTTTATTGTGAATCCTACTACATAAGAAACTGTTTTTTTATCACCCATTTTTTATTATTTATTTGCTTATTTATTTATTTTTATCTACCTTTTCAGATGATGTTGAAGGTAAAAGATTGCATTTACATATGCATGATGCTTTTAGGCATAATTTCTGATAATATAAAAGGACACTGTCAAGTGATATTTCTTTTGGCTGGTAAAAAATCTTGAGATTTGTTTCACTGTATAAGAATTAATTAAAGAGGAATATCTGATATTCTTATATTGCTTTTTTTCTATGACTACTAAATCTTTTTATTGTCTAGAACACAAAATATTCTAGTGTATCTTTTAATAAAGCTATTTCCGTTAGAACAGTCCATTTGAATTACTTTGTGTACTTCCTGGAACATTTTGAGGCATTTTGTTTAAAATAATATTTGAATATGTATACAGAAGTATGTATACATATGAATTTTACCTGTATTCAGTAAGAACTGGAAAGTATCCCAGTTCAGAGAATACTTTTATGTTGATATTGTCCCTTTAAAATAATGCATGCCCAGTAATGTCTGGTTACTGACATTTTTGATACTAATTTATAGAACTCACCAATACTGTCTTTTTTTCTGGCAGTCTGTTTCAAGTTCCATTTACTTTTAACATTGATATTTCTTTTAACTCATAATTAAAGTAACCAAGTTTGATTTTATTTTGCTTTCTTTTTTCTGAGATCCTTAACTTTTTAAAATAAGGAAGGGAATATCCTTATCTGAAAGAGATTTAAAATGTCACATAACAAAGTTGCCTATACCTAACAAAAACTAACAAAGAATCTAACTTATTGAACCCCTTGTTTGAAAGCAGAAAATAACAGAGCATTATGCCTTTACTTTGTGACAATAAGCTGTTTACTTGTTGGACAGTACAGATCAGTAGTTGTTTCTATTATTGTTTCATCTTAACTTGTATAGAGCATTAAAATTTACAGTGCTTTTATGCCCATTATCTTATGTGATCCTCAGAGCAGCCTGTGAGGTAGGTGATATTTTTCTGTTTTCTAAAAATGGAAGCCCAGAGACCATGTAACATATTGTATCATCAAGTAAGTAGGATAACAGTATTTTTTTATATATATATTCTTTTTCTTTCTCTTTTGTATTCCATGATTTCTGATTTAATAAATTTTGGCCATTTTTCTAACTAGAGTCTTTATTAAATCTCATAATTTACATAACTAGTTCATAGAGGATGCAGACAAATGTTAAAAAATATAGGTGTACTTGTTTAACTGATTAACCACAGTGTAAAAGATTTCTTGATACTCTCTCACTCTGAATTAGAACTACTTTTATTAGAATATCTCTTTCTATAAAATAGTTTTGTCCTCCATAATATGGGTTATGAACTTGATATGGAGTTCAGAAGAGAACATCCATTTTTCCCCATTACTTTACAAGTTTTTGAATAGTATTTATACCTTTGGAAAAAAATTCAACTGTAAATACACTTGAAAAATAACTGTATATATACGTATTTGGTTAAAAGCCAATCATGTAAATAGGACTGAAATGTTGCCAGAAGTATATAAGGACAATCATGTAAATAGGACTGAAATGTTGCCAGAAGTATATAAGGACTTTTAAAAAGCAGTCTTTAATTTTATATACCTGTCCTAGGTTTATTTTCACTCTAGGTAACAAAGGCCTATTTTGTTTTTATTTTTTCATTTGTCTTACAATAAAGGGTCATTTACTTTTACAGGTTATAATAAATATAGCATGTAGTCATTTATAGTAGTTTTAGCTTAATACACTGCTACACCAAATAGCTTAGTATATTACTTTAATTGCTTAGCTAATTTTTGCAGAACTCTACATTAAACTTTGGAAATGCTATCTTATGATAGAACTTAAAGAAGTAGAGTTTATTTCACAAACAGCTTTTTAAAATTAACAATATTAAACCAGAAAGAACCTTGGAACAGGATCATATTTTATTAGTTCATTTCAAAACATAAATCTTTATCATATACTGTTAAGGTACAGTATTTTATATAGTATAGCTAAAGAATAAATCAGATGTATTAACTCTAGTTGCTAAGTCATTTAGCTTGTGCTTAATACAGATATTGAATTAAACTTTTTCTTGGGTTAAGCTTGCATTCCTTGAAGTGTAGCTCTAGTCCAGAGTACTCTGTATTAAAATGGGTCCATAGTTAAATAAGCAAAACATACTATATTGCCCTCTGAAGCATCACAAAATTTACCCTAGTATAGTAAGTGCTGAGAATCCTGCAGTAAAGAAACCTATTCGTCTTTGTTCAATCCAAATACATTTGTGCACAGATGCTTGCTTTCCTCAGATACGTATTAACATGCCACACTATCTTGCATTTTGAGAAATACTAACCAAGGGTAAAATCCCCAGCTTAGTTATTTGCATTTATCCACATAAATATTTCAGCATTTTAAAATAATTTTGTAGAGAGTCCATCAAGTCTGTATGTATATGCTTTTTTTTTCCCCATTACTTTACAAGTTTTAATATTCTTCCAAATGTCAATGACTTTTATTTTGAGCTTTTTTCCAGTGGTTACAACCTTTTGGCCCAAGGAAATTGTCTTATAAACAGAATTGTTTGGCCCACTTAGTATTTTAAATAAATAAGTTGCGAGTATTACAAATTGGGAGCTTTCACATCAGGTTTTGGATTTTAGCCTTCTCTTTTTAAAAACTCTTTTGCATCTTTTAAAAATGGGAAGACTGATGACAACTGGGCCTGCATTCCCACATGGCAGCAGTCAGCTGGAGCTGAGTGACTGCTGCTTCCCTTTGGCAGAGCATATACTCTCCATGCTCCCTATTGTCTTCCACCCAGCCTGCTCCACTCACATACATTACTGGCCTGCCCCTATAGTTGAATTTATATTCTCTACTATATTCTTACCCTCAAATAAAAACTATTATATAATAAATTATATTTCAGAAGCATTGTTTTAATTATATACTAAAGTGTTGGCTCATGTAACAAATGTGAATATATGCGAATGGAAAGGAACCCTACAAAGCATCTACAATTAGGTCATTGCATTTCTGTAATCTTAATTTCTAGAGGGAGACGATAAGTTACATACATGCTATTCGCTTCATAAGTGTTCCCAATAGGCCACTTTTCATACAGTTTTCTTTATCTGCTTTTTATCTATAGAATTTCATTAGAATTTGTCTAGATATTTGTTCCTGGTACCATCTCCCACATATCTGTGGTTTGTTAGGGTTCTGGGGTATCTTAAAACAAGATAGGCTCATTAGCCCACTGAATCTTATATTTTGTTGGATACTTGACATTTACTATATCATGGGAATCAGGGCTTCTGTTCAGAGCTTATTCCAAAAAGGGAGATTTTCAAAAGATTTTTCAGCTCCCAAGTTCCCATACCTTTTATAATTTATTTGTAATCTCCCTTTCCGTGATCATGTCAACTTTTAAAAAATGAGAAGAGTATGTATAGTTCTTGCTACTTACCTGGTTTGACTTTTTTTTTAGCTCTACTGATAAATTCACCTTTGACTTTGAAAATCACAATTGACTGTGCAAATTTTTACTTTGAGGTATGTGAATAATTAGGGCACAGAATTTTATCAGCTCCCAGAGGAATAACAGGAAATCCTTTAAGTAGATCCATGATAGCAAATGTCCCTTGAGTCCACTCTAGTTATATTTATTAGGCGTCCTCATGATTAATATTAAGCCTTGGTAGCATCAAACTTCCGCCACCTTAATGTAGTACCCTCTGTGTATCAATGAGTGTGCAGTAACATGATGTTTGCTTTCAAGTGTAGTTTTTTTCATCCCTTCATCTCCTCCTCTACTTGTTTTTCCTGAAGTGGAAATAGTAACTGCATCCCTAAACAGTTCTTCTAAAGCTACCATTAATCTAACAAGTCAAACTTAAAGGGTAAAAATGAATAGTTTACTAATGTTTAAAAAAAAAGCAGCAAATTTATTTTTATTTAGTATCCATACAGTCATAAACTCAAATAACTACTTTCCTCGGTAGTTTGCATGAAACACTTGTGTGAAAGAGATAAATAAGGTAAAATATCAATATCAGGACATGTTTCATGTTTCAGAGAATATCATAGGACATACTTTTTTTTTCTTTTTACATCTTTTGCATCTTGGTGATAATACTAATTAATGGTAACCTTACAAGAATCTGAAATCTTTTTGGAATTATCAAAAGAAGATTGTTATGTTTTGCTTAATTTTAAAACTTGATACTATGTATACATATAAAGTTTATGTCTTAAATCTTAAGACTGGTTCTCACCTGAGGACAGTTTGGCCCCTTCCACCATCTAGAGGGCATTTGGCAACATTTAGAGACATTGTTGGTTGTCACAGCTGAAGAGAATTAAAGGAATGCAACTGGCATCTTGTGAATAAAGGCCAGGGTTGGTGCTAAATATCCTAAAATGCCTAGAGAGCCTTTCACGATAATACCAATGTCAGTAGTTCCAGGGTTGAGAAATCCTGTCTTAGGAATGATGATGATAAAGTTAATGATGTTACTATTTATTAAGCATTTATTATTTACCAAGAACCGTGCTAGACGTTTTACTTATTTTGAATCCTCAAAGAAAATTCTGTGTGAAAGGTATTATCTTCATTTTACAAATAAGAAAACTGAGGTTTGATATAGTGAGGCTATCTGCCCAAAATAATATGACTGCTAAGTGATTGACTACAGGTTATGGATTTAATTGGTCTGACTCAAAAACCCTTGTGAGCTCCTTCCATTATATATACTGTATTGTCTCTCAGGAAAGTATTTGACTGTTCCACACTCTAATCATTCTGTACATAAACCAAAATTTCATCTACTTGTGTTAGCGATGTTACTTCATTTCTGGATCATATTAAGTTCAGAAATAAACACTTGACCTACCATTTTATTTGACAGGTAATCATTCCTTTCACCTTGAAACACTTCCTTCACTTATTTCTCATACTCCACAGTCCCCTGATTTTCTTCGTCTCACTGGACTACTCTTTCTTTGTCTCCTTTGCTGTTTTCTTTCTTAGAATGTCCCAGGGCACAGGTTTCTTTCCTTCTCCATTCTTTCTCTTGATGATCCACCCAGGCTTGTGATTTCAAATATCGTTTATATGCTTAGCACTGTCAAATATATATATCCAACCCAGACTTCTCCAATAAAGTTCATAATTGTATATTCAAATACTTATGTGATATCTCCACTTGGATTTCTTCCCCTCCCCCACAGCTTTATTGAAGTATAATTGAAATATAATAACTGTACATATTTAAATGTACAATTTTGTAAGTTTTGACCTATATATAAACCCCTTAAACCATTACCACTACCACCAAAATAATGAATATATTTAAGTTTTCTTGTGCTTATGTATTTGTAATCTGTCTCTCCTCCTAATCCCCATTCAAATACATATCTGCTTTTGTCACTGTAGATTACTTTGCATTTTTCTAGAATTTTATATAAATGGAATCATATAGTACATACTTTTATTTTTTTGATCTGGCTTTTTTCAGCTTAATTATTTTGATTTTCAAATAGTTCCTTTTTATTGTTGAATAATATTCTGTTATATGAATATACAATTTGTTACTCCATTCCCCTATTGGTGGCCATTTGGCTTGTTTACAGTTTTAGCTGTTAGAAGTAAAGCTTCTATAAACATTCATGTACAAGTCTTTGGACATATATGTTTTCATTTCTCTTGAGTAAATATCTAGGAATAGAATAGTTAAGTGATAATAGTAGGTGTATGTTTACCTTTATAAGAAACTGCCAATCCATTTTTCTTTTTTGTTTTATTTATTGCCAATCCATTTTTCAGAGTAGTTGTACTATTTTACATTACCATTGTTTATGTGCGAGAATTCCAGTTCCTCCACCTTCTCTCTAGTACCTGGTAATGGTCAGTCTTTTTAATAATGAATAATGATATTAAGCAACTTTTCATGTGATTATTTGCCATCCATATATCTTTGGTGAAATGTTTAATCACGTCTTTTGTCTATTTTTTACTAGATTGTGTCTTTTTATACTTAAATTGTAACAGTTCTTTATATATTCTATATACAAGTCCTTTGTGATATGTATTTCACAAATATTTTCTCTCAGCCTATGACTTGCCTTTTATGTTCTCTAACATTGTATTTTGAAGAGCAAAAATTTTAACTTTTGATTAAGTCCAATGTATTGATTTTTTGATTTTATAATTTAGGCTTTTTGTTTCCTATTTATGAAATCTTTGCCAAACCTAAAATCACCAAGTTTCCTCCTATGATTTCTTTTAAAAGTTTTATAGTTTTAACTCTTATGTTTAGATCTAAGGTCCATTTCTAGTTTTACATTTAGATCTATGATCCATTTTGAGCTAATAGATCTATTTTTGGACTTTCTATTCTGTTGGTCTATATTTCTGTCCTTTCGTCTATGTGACACTGTCTTGATTAATGTAGCTTTATAATAAACCTTAAAATCATGTAATGTAAGTCCTCCAACTTTTTCAGTCCTGTTCTTTTTCAAAATTGTTTTGGCTCTTTTAGGTTCTTTGTATTCCCCTATCAATTTTAGAATCAGTTTATCAATTTCTACAAAAAAACTGACTTGAGATTTTGATTGGGATTCTGTTGAATCTGTAGATTGAACTGGAGAAAATTAACATCTTAACAATATTGTGCTTTCTAATACAAGAACACAGTACACAGATGTATATTTATTTAGGTCTTTAATTTCCTTCAGCACAGTTCTGAAGTTTGTCAAATGTATCCCTAAATCCTGAATATTTTTGGTGCTGCTTTAAGTGGTACTTTTTAAAAATTTCAGCCTCTTAATTGTTCATTGCCAGTATACAGAAATGCAATTAATTTTGTATATTGACCTTTTATTCCACAATTTTGCTAACCCACTTGTCCTAATAATAGATTCTATAGAATTTTCTATATAGACAAACATGTCGTGTAAATAAAGACAGTTTTACTTCTTCCTTTCCAATCAGTATATCTTTTATTTCTCCAGTAGTGTTGACTGGAAGTGGTTAAAGTGGTTATTCTTGCTTCTTTCCTGATCTTAAGTGGAATGCATTCAGTTTTTCACCATTAAGTATTTTAGCTATAAGTTTTTGTAGATATCCTTTATTATTCAATCTTGTGACTTTGAATATCATCTCTGTGTTTACCATTATAATGTATATATCCAACCCACAACTCTCCACTGACATTTATGCTTGTACTTATCCAACTGCTTACTTGATATCTCCTCTCAGATTTTTATAAGGTGTCTCAGACTTAACAACAAAATTAAATTTCTTATTCTCTCTGTATTCTCAAATTGCTTCTCCTGCAGGATTTCTCATCTCAGTAAATGGCAACTCTTCAATTCTTCAGGCCAAAACCTTGGAATCACTCTTATTTTTATTTATTTATTTATTTATTTGGCTTCTCACACCCCTCTATGTAATATCAGCAAATCTTGTTCCATTTTCATAAAAATTATGACTGTTGAAGTCTAAGTCCCCTTCACCGTTTAACCTTGATTATTGCCTCCTACTCTGTCTCCCATTTTCCCTTGTTCTTTAACATTCTATACTCAGCACAGCAGCCAGAGTTATTCTTTTAAAACTAAAGTATTTTTTGTTTAGTAAATGTAGTTTTAAGATTCAGAAACAGTGAATTCTTTTACTGGTACAGGAAATGATAAGAGAAATATTTCTTAGAGTTTTTGAAGGATAAACCCAGTATATTTGGGTGCTTAATCAATATTGGAAAACATTTCCTTTCTACTTGTGATCTATTCTTTTTTCTCTTTCCTCTACAAATAATTAGATGGCAGTTTTCACAGTCACTGTTGGATTGCTTTTCTTTTCTTATCATCTGCTGGATTTTTTCCATTTCTAAAGTATATTAATATTAAAATCTGACATTTACAAAAGAACTATTTGAGTGATAATAAATAGGTTTGATCTTGATTGCCAGCTCCATTGGTTTGTCGTCACTGCCTGGAGCAATATGTGGAAAAGAATTCTGATGCTCAGCAGATGCTGTGATCAATTAGCTGTGTCTTGTGTAGGTGAGGAAATAGGAAGTAATATACCTACCATCTCTAAAGTACATTTATAGTATGGGCAGCTTTCAAATAATAATTTGCTTTGGCAGTTGTTGCTTCAGTTTTTAGAGATCCTTCATATTTTTTTTGATAAATACAACAACAAATAGTTTATTGAAACAACAAATAGTTTAATCTAAAGACTTTTAAGCCTTAAGGACAAATATGAAATTTTTTAAAGAATAAATGAGAAATTAAACGTCAAGTTCTGATTTTATTGCCAAATAAATATAGGATATATACATTAATTTTTTTGAAAAAGATACTGGTGACTGGTTTAATTTATAGTTAATATTTTAACACAGTAACACTGACAGTCAGCAAGAACTATATATGTTCAATAATGTTTTCAGGCAAGGAGGTTTTGAGGTTATAATTTACATACACTAAAATTTCCATTTGGGAGTTTTCTAGTCCTGTGTTTTGGGGCAAATGTATACAGTAGTATAACCACAATCACATTTGAGATAGAGTATTTGCATCACCCCAATACGATTTTTTGTACCCTGATTAGAAGTTTAACCTAAAAATGTCCTCGAGAAAACGTGGCAATCTAAATATCTTTTCTTCGAATATCATATTTAAACACCTAAAGAATAAAAATTTGAAATATTGTCATTTCGACAACTTGGATAGATCTTGAGTATTATGCTAAGTGAAATATGTCAGATGGAAAAGAACCATATGATTTCACTCATATCTGGGATATAAAACAAAAACAATAGATGAACAAACAAAACAAGTAAACTCATAGATACAGACAACAGAATGATGGTTACCGCAGGGAGAACAAAAGAGACTAGACTTCAGGTGGTGAGCACACAATAGAGTATACAGCTGCCATAAGTTGTACGCCTGAAATGTATGTAATGTTATTAACCAGTGTTACCCCAATAAATTTAATAATGGCAAATGAATAAAAATTTATTTGAATGACATCAAAAATTATTTTAAGGATATATTTTCCAGCCTAATTGTGATACTACCACAAACCATACTGTTCCAAGAAAATTACCATTTCTGCTTAGCTGCCTCAACAAAAAGAATATTTTTAAATAACATAGCATAATATTGAAGTACTTTTATCTCTGAATATTACAGAAGAAAATTCCACAAGACAGAGTGAGGATTTGGGAAGCCAGTTTACAGAAATTTTCATTAAGCAACAAGAAAATGTCACTCTCCTGTTATCTTTATTAGAGGTAAATAAAGAACCTTGCTATTTTTGTTATTCTTTAATAAGCTTCTTTTGTTATCCTTTTGGGTGAAGCATCATATACATACCTTTTTAAAGTAGTGAAATTTGTTATATCATTGCTAGAGATTCACATGCATGTTTTAAGAACTATATAATCTGTTAAAATGCTGTCTGCTTATTTCCATTTTTACAAAAGATACTGTTTTATCTAGTCAATAACAGTTTAATCAACTTGATCAATTTATATTAACTATTTTCTTTTTATTTAAGTTTGCTAAATTTTTGTTTGTAGCATTTAGTACCATTATTAAGTTGAAAAAATGTTTTTCTTAAAAATGTAAATTACAGGTCTTAAATATTTTAAATTCTTACATTGCAGGAGTTTGATTTCCATGTCCGCTGGCCTGGTGTGAAGCTTCTTACTTCTCTTTTAAAACAGTTAGGGCCTCAGGTGCAGCAGATTATTTTAGTCAGTCCCATGGGTAAGTGACTCATCTTCTTTATATTGTTTTGATTTAAAAGTGAGGCTCATTCCTAAAGAAGGGGACAGAAATGATGTGTTAATAAATTATTTATAATTTGAATCACTTTATATTTTTAATCTGCCAGTATCTTCACATGGTTGTATGTTCTAGGTGTTTCAAGATTGATGGACTTATTAGCGGATTCCAGAGAAGTTATACGAAATGATGTAAGTTAAATTTGAAAAAGAAGCCTAAGGATATGCTTTTTTAGCCCTCTTTGCAAAGGAAATATTTGTTGACCCTTATTCAGAGTCATAAATTAAGTTTGAAGATTGGGGTAATGCTAGTCTTTTAGGTCTTTTTAAGTTATTTAGGAGGCCACATTTTTTTTTGTTTCCTGCCTACCCAGTATTTTTATTTAGACAAATGATTTTGCTATTCACATTTACGCCTTCCACAAGCTTTGTATTTCTTCTATCCTCTTCTGAAACTCTACCTCTGGAAAGAGTAGAGGAAACATTCTCAGACATTGAACTATATAAACTTAACAGCATCACGTTCAGAATCCTCACGTTCATTTGATTGAAATGTATTTCAAAGACGTTTCCTTGTAATCTTTGTTTAACTCTAGAGCATGATTTCCTCTGGAGTTATTTTCCTTTCTGATTTATTTTAATATTTACAGAGAAGTTGAATATTTTGTATTGATGTGATGTTTTGTTGCTTGAACATTTTTCTCTGTTATCTACAACTTGATCAAAACTGTAATACTTCGGACAGCAATTGGAAAATCTTTTTAAAATTAAATTCTAGAGCCAGGAGATCAGATCTAGCTAATTCAGTCTTCATATTTACACTGAGAAGCCCAAGACTCATGGAAACTAAATGATTTGTCCTTTGTCTTATTCATCTTTGTCTTTATGGTACCTGGCCCTGTGCCTTTCTCATCCTGTCATTTGGATTGCTCTTATCCTCACAACTGGTTAGTAGCAAAGCAGAGGAAAAAATTGAAATCCTCTTGACTTCTAGTTTACGTAGACAGATTTTTTTTAGCTTTGTATTTAAAATTTCGTGGTATGTATGTCAGCGCAGTATTTTAAGTGATAAAATAGCATGGTAATATAACTCATGAGAAGGACATTTTTTATTCTTTAATATTCTTTTAAGAATTGTCTTATTTAAATGGGTACCCATCTATTAGGAATTTTGAGTATCTTTCCTTGACTAAAATATTACCGCATATCTTAAACCTAAATTTGTTTTCCTGTTCTTCAATTGGCCTTCGATTTAAGATACCATACAATTAATAAAGAAATTCTTCCTGGATTGCTCTTAATATCATTACCATTTGTTTTTATTTTCAGATATAATTTTTTTTGTTTTGCATAACTGTATTACCTTGGTTCTTAAATATACCATTTCCTTTAACTCACTCTTCTTTTTTAACGCTCCTGACTTTCTCAGTTTTTATTTGAGACAGATAAAATGATTATTTATGTTGTTTTTCATTAAGTGTACTGTTAGAGATTAAGTTATATTTTTGTTGTACATTTTGGATTCTGGTTTTTACATGTTTACAACTATCTTTCCTTCGATTTCAGTAAATTTATTTATTTGACAAATTTATACATTCAGTAAATTTCTGTAAACTGGCTTCCCAAATCCTCATTTATGAGGTATTTTTGTCTATTCTTACTGTCGTAACGTTATGTAATGTTATGTAAACCATAATATACCACAGTTGACACCAGCAACCAGAGGCAACTAACTGGAATCTCTGGAAGTGACTAGGAACTCTGTAACTGCCTGAAACATAACTACTTTTTTTCCCTTCTTTTGTTTCTTTGGCTTTCTTTAGCCTTCTTTAAAAATTTCTTTTCTTTCTTTTTAATCAACTTTATAATTGCACTCAACAACAGTTGTCAACATTGACTAGCCTCCCTGGGAGCATATTGGTAAAGATTTTTAGCTCCGATTTGTTTTATATTTGAAACATTAATTTTGATCTGGACTTAGAGAATTAGTTGGTCATTTATCATAGGTGCACTGACAGTATCATATTTATTTATGTTACTTAATGCTTGAAAATTATCAAGAAATGTTGAGAAAACTCTAGGAAATAACTGCCAGTTCAATTCTAAGTGACAGACTGTATTTCCATTCTTTAATTTTTTGTTTTTTATTATGAGAAGTATAAACTTCTCGTATAGACTGTTTTGTTTTTTACTATGAGAAGTAGAGAGAACACAGACAAACCCACCTCCTAAACATCATTTTGCAAGATTTTGTTATGCTTTCATCATCTATCCCTCGTCTCACCACTGTCCTTTATTTTTGATTGGAGTATTTAAAAGCAATAAAATAATCAATATAATTTCACCATTACATACTTCAGTATACATGCCTAAAATATATTTGCGTTTTCTTATATAACTACAATGCCATTATCACATTTAACAAGTTAACAATGATGTGTTAAGTCCTCAGTTTAAATAAGGTAACTATTCCATATTCATGTTTCCCAGTTGTCTCAAAAATGTCTTTTATAGTTGGTTTCTTCAAATCAGGATCCAGACAGGGTTCTGTCATTAAATTTGGTTGTTATGTCTTTTAACTTATCTGAAGGTCTTGATTAGGTTCCAGTTCACCATTTTGCTATGATACTTCCTCAGTGGTCAGTGCACTTAATTTTGCTATATTTCAGGAAACATGTAATTTCTGTCTCACTTTTAGTGATCAGTGGGTTTGCTTCAGGTGATAACAGCCAGATCTCTCCACTACAAAGCTATCTATCAACCTGACATCAGATTCATCCATTACATATAATCATCCATTAGTGATTATTATCTGAATTCGTTATTCCATTAAGAGTGGCAAAATGATTTCTATAATTTTATCATTATTTCACATTTATTAAGCTGTACTCTTACACAAAGAACTTCATCAACTAGTTTACTTTATTATTGCGAAATACAATTCATATGTGAAAGGCAGGTTAAATAAATCAATACTTTTAGTAATCAGTTTTTAAAGTAAGGAATTGGTGCCCACTTGCTTTCAATGACCAGTGAGTATACTTTCATTCTTAGTTGCATTTAGTGGATGTGTTTGATTAGAGCAGTGTATTTTTTAATAGTCAGGGAAAGAAACTAACTTGAGAACTTAAAAGTAGCATATATAAATATATATAGTAGATTCTACAGAAATTATTTATCTTCATTTGTCCTCACAAAAACCCTGTGACAAAGATATCCGTGTTTTACACATGGGTATACTGATACTCAGAATTTATGTAATTCGCTTAAAATTGCACAACTAATGAGTAGGACAACCCTTTTAAACCCCACTTTATCTAACTCAGAGCCTCAGTATTCTTTTTACTGTATTCCTTCTTCTTTTGTTAGCAGTTAAACTGGAGAATTTGACATCTAAAAATAACCAGTTTTACCTTTCTTTCTCATCTTAATGTTGAGACTTGACAGGAAAGTGAGTAGAATAAACCCAATAAGGCCATGGGCATTTTTGTCTTATATTAATACTTATCTGCACAGTACTGACAGCCAACAGCTAATTTGCCTCTTTGGGATTTTTGAACTACCTATTTGCTATTCCTCTTCCTCGTAAGGTCTGCTTTTTTTTTTTTTTCATAAAATCTTTGACCATTGTATTGTTGGGCTCTTTGGGACTCATAAAATACTCGTTTTTTTTGTATTGAAATAAGCAGAAATAGATAAGTTTTTCTTGAATGATAATAAAGAGGTTGGAGAATATGTAAACAAAATATAGCTTAACAGAAGCTGAGAAAAGCTAAAAATCCAAAACAAAGGCTACTGTGAATTTTCTCATGCTAGACATGCCATTTATGAGGTATGAATTCTCATTTTTTTTCCTGTCAACTAAGAATTAACTTTTGGGATTTTGGAAGCTAGATAATTATAAGACTATCCAAAATTTCTCTGCTAGAATGTGATGATGTTTGTTGATTTATATTCTCGAATTCACAATTTCATATCATTACTGTTGTGAAGCATGTACAGAGGCGTCCTGAGATATAATTATGCTCAACTCTTAGGCCACAATGAAAGTTATGTAATAGTTGATGATATACAAGAATTGTTATATACATTGTATGATGAAAAGAGAATTGAATTAGGAATTGGAGGACATGGATTCTAGTCTAAGCTCTGTCCCTTCGAGATTAACCTTAGGGAGGCAAATTGCTCACCTCTGTCCTTATTTTCCTTATCTATAAATTGAAAGGGTTGGACTTGTGAAATTCCTACCACTTGTAAAATTCCATGTTTTTTTAAAGTAATTTGAAAATGTCTTTTAAAGTTGTACTCCACTAAACATTATCTTTTTTCTCCACAAGGGTGTCTTACTACTACAGGCATTAACAAGAAGCAATGGAGCAATCCAGAAAATTGTTGCTTTCGAAAATGCTTTTGAGAGACTACTGGACATTATTACAGAGGAGGGAAACAGTGATGGAGGTACAGTATGAAGAGATTGATTTGAAGAGATTCCTCTTGTACTCACTAAATTGTTAATTTCTAGAGAATACAGTTGGAGGGAGAAATGAGGACTCATGCTTGATATTCTTTCTTTCACTATGGTGTGTTGAGTATGGATTTCTTTTTATTTATCCTGTTTGATATTTATTAAGCTTCTAGAATCTGGATTAGTGTCTTTCATCATTTCTGGAAAATCTCAAGTATATCTCTTCAAATACAGTTCTGCAACATTTTCTTCTAACTTTCTACATTCATTCAATTCTCTGTCATCTGATTTAACTCTCATCTATATTACTTTCTTATGTGTTGTCCATCTTTTTATCTTTCCAGGCTTTATTCTGGATTATTTCTTCTGATTTGATTTCAATTTCAACAGTTCTCTCTTCACCTGTGTTTAACCTATTATTAAACATGTCCATAGAGGGTTTTTTCCAGTTTTATTGCGTCAGAGTTAACATACAGCACTGTATAAGTTTAAGGTATACAGCATAATGATTTGATTTACATATAATTTGAAATGATTACCCAGTAATTTTAGTTACAATCCATCCATTGAGT
This sequence comes from Pteropus vampyrus, assembly GCF_000151845.1. Classification (NCBI taxonomy): domain Eukaryota; kingdom Metazoa; phylum Chordata; class Mammalia; order Chiroptera; family Pteropodidae; genus Pteropus; species Pteropus vampyrus. The sequence continues at coordinate 3,999,229 of NW_011888837.1, forward strand.
TGTTAATGTTTCTTTTCCGGAAATTCCGTTTGGTTCTTTGATAAATTTGCTGTGTAATTTTTTATAATTTCCTTTTCTCCGCAGCTGTTTTCAACTTCTCTTTTATTTCTTTGAATATAAGACACAATTATTTCATAGTCTCTGTAGGATAATCTTAATATTTTAAGTTTTTGTGGATGTGGTACTTTTGTTCTGCCTGTTCTTGTGCATAGTATAATGTTATCTGTGTGCATGGTTATCTTTGACCTACGTTGTGATGTACTTAACAATTATTTTTAGGAATTTTGAAGCCTAGGATGAAGGTAATTTCTTTCAGAGAAAACAATATGTTTGTTTCTGCCAGGCCCTTGGGATTCAGTTTTTCTGGGATCGCATTAAACCAGACTTAAGGCTTGAGATTTCCTAGACTACTCAGGCAATACAAACTCAGGCGGCAAGATCTATGAGGACTCTTGGGTATTCTTACCCTGAGGATATAGGCTTTTGATGTCCCAGGTGCAGAGCTTTCTGTTAGATTCCTTCTTGCCTTGAGTATGCCCTTGGCTTTGATTATTTTTCTTCTGCCTCATGAAACTGTCAAAATGAAAGTTTTTGATATTTCAAGATTGAGAAATGTACTGCCAACCAAGAGGTACTTTTATCTTTATTTACCTCTGCAGATACTCATTTTCTCTTTGGTTTTAGCCTGCTAAACTGTCAACTCTTCATTGCTCCTAAGGCTTTTTTTATTTATAATTCAGCAGTTTTAGTTGTTTTTAATGAGAGGTTGATCCAAAAAGCTAACACTAGGGTCAGGGGAGAGAATGAGGTTATTTGTATTCACTGAACTGGGATTAGCCAGTAGAGTAGTGTAGTCTACAGTTAGCTATATGAATCTGGATGAGAGGTCTAGCCTGGAGATAAAGATTTGAGAGTCTTTAAAATATAGATAATAGTTGAAACAAAATTAGATAAACAAAAAAGATTAGATGAGTCACTTAGAATAAGTGAAGAGTGAGAAAGGAAGTGCTAGGACAGAACCTAAGGTATACTTATAGTAAAGGGATAGTAAAGGAGCAGGTAGGTATTGGTAAAAGAAACTGAGAACAAACAGGCTGAAAGACAAGAGGAAAACTGTACTTTTAGGAGGGTCAGGGGAAATTGGTGCCACTGTTAGAATTTACTGAGATAGCAAACAAGATGAAGGCAGAAATATAGATATCATTAGTTACCTTAGGGAGAGCAATTGTGTATAGTGTTTACCTCAGAATCCTGATTGCAGTATCAGAGGAGTGAGTTACAAGTGGGAAAATAGAATAGTACGTAAAACTCGTATCAGCAGTTTGGAAAAGTCAGGGGAAAAGGGTGAACTGAAGGAACTGCAGGTTGACAAAGATGGTTGTTGTCTTTAAATTTTTTATTGACATATGAAATATTTCAAAAATAGAAAATAGCATAAATACTTGTGCACCTACCATCCAATTCTATTAAATGCTTACATTTTGCCATTCATATTATATTTTTTTAAAGAAATGTAGCAACAGATATTAAAGTCTTTTAACCATTCTGTTATATTCCTTTACCTTCCTTCTCTAATCTCCTAATATTCTGATTTTGTTGTTTTCCTTTCCTGTGTGTTTTCCTGCTTTTAATATGTATTTGTGTGAGTCTTTATACACATGTATTCATAAACAACATATATTTTGCATGTTCTCAAACTAGGTAAAAAGTATCCTGCTGAATATAATTTTATAACTTGCTATTTTTATTCAACATTATGTTTTTGAGATTTATTTATGTTGATACATGTTGCTCTGGTTTATTATTTTAAGTGCTATCATTCTGTAGTATGAATATGCTATGATCTGTCATTTTTTTATTGAGTTGACAATTAGGTTATATCTGATTTTGCCAATATAGACTTGTCGCGAACAGCCTTAATGTGTCTACTGTGTACGGAGTTTCTCTATGTTATATACCTACAAATAGAACTGTACTTTTCATCTTTACCAGATATCACCAAAGGGCTTTCTTAAGTGATTTATCTGTATATTCATCGGTAGTGTTTCCAAGTTTCTGTTTCTTCACATTCTTGTTTATTCTTGCTAGCCAATTTGATGCGCGCGAGATGGCATCTCATTGAAATTTTATTTCATTTCTTAAACTAACAAGATTAAGCATATTTTCATGGGCATATTTACCATGTTTTCTTTGTCTTTTATCCCTTTGAGTTATCTACTTGCCCATTTTAATGTAAGACCATTTTTCCTTTTCTAGTTGGTTCCTGGGATTTGCTTTATGTATTCTGGATACTAATCCTCTGTTGATTATATATGTTTCAGCATCTTCTAGTCAGTTAATAGCATTTCTATTAAATTTTAAAATTTCAATATAATTATTAATAGTTTATATTTTTGTGTCTTATTTTAAGACATCTATCTGTACCTCAAGGTCATAGAGTTTTTATCATTTTCTTTTACTAAAGACTTTAAAATTTCATCTTTTGCATTTAATTAATGTGGATTTTACATTTGAACAATGGTATGAGATTTGTAATCAAATTTCCATATGTGCGAAGGTCTGTTTTTGAGTTCTCTGTTCTGTTCCAGTAGTCTAACTCTACACTAAAACAACTCTTTATTACTAAAGCTTCATAATAAATAATCTCCTATCTATTAGAATATGGGAAAAATCTTCTATCTTGGTCCTTTTCAGAATTGTCTTAACAAGGCTTTTCCTTTTCGTTGTTTCATTTGAATGAAACTTGCTTGCTAGTCAAGTTCTATGAAAATCTCTGTTAGAATTTTAATTGAAAATGTATTGAGTTTATAGATTAATTTTAAAGAGAATTGTCATCTTTACTGTGTTGATTTTTTTTCATCCATGAACCGAGATATAGCTCTTAATTTATTCATATCTTTTATGTCTTTAAATCATGTTTTATAACTTAGAGCAAAAGAGTTTTATACTTTTTTTTTTTATTAGATTCATTCCTAGGCATCTTATAGTTTTTTTGTTTTTGTATTTTTTTATTATTTGAATGGGATTTTTTGTATTGTATTCTCAAATTGGTTACTACTTGATTTTTGTATATTAATCTTGTATCCAACCACCTTATTAAACTATTAGTTCTAATTGGGATTTCTGTGTAGATAATCACATTTTCTACAAACAAGAGTAATCTTTTTTCTTTATTTTCTGTTCTTATACCACTTTTCTTTTTGTCTTATTGTACTAATTAGAATTTTACAGTGTTGATTATTGCTGACTTTAATGAGAATGCTGATGAAATGTTTCTTCCTATATATATGGAGATTATCAGATGATTATTCTCCTTTAACCTATGAGGGCTCTTTCTTTAAAATGAGAGAGGCTCCAGTCAACATAAGCAAGTAGAGAAGGAGGATATACAGGAGAGATTGAGGATGAACAATGAGTGGTACATAATATCTGAAAAAGGAGGAAGGAATGGAATCCAGAGTAGAGGTCGGAATTGGTTTTTAAGACAGAAGATGACGTTCATCTGCCATTATAATGGGGGAAGGTGAAGAGTCAGGTCTCTTTTCAGATTTGGTGATAGTTAAAGTCAGAGTCATATTCTAAAAGTGAAAGAAGAGGACACAGTTGATAGTTAAGGAGATTAAAAAAGTCTTTTGGAGAATAGGAGAGTTAGTTGACTATTGTAATTAGGAAGATTTCCAGACAGAATAAAGTCTTAACTGAGGGTGTTCACCATGATTTTACAAGCAGTGCAGACTGCTTGATTATGTGATTTCCGTCCCCTCCCCACCACCCCAAATACTCATCTGCCTAGGCACAGATGTAGAAGAAAAGGCAGTGAGACAGGAGAGTTCAGCATATTATGTATGAAATGGAAGAAACGAAGATCTGTATAATCTAAGCTAGATAGGGAAGGAAGTAAGCAGAAAGGGGGTTTCTGAAAAGGGGGAAAGAAGACTTGTTGATGTGTTGAAAGTCTCGGGGAGTCATAGAACAGATATATTGAGAATACTTGAACTGGAAAGGAAGGAAGTTTTAGAAATAGAGTGAGAATTGTCTCTGAAGATGATGCCAAGGAATTGGGAGGTCCAGGTATTAGGTTGTCGTTGAAGTTGAAATCAAGAGTGACAGCAGAACGTGAAGAGAGAAGACTGGGCAAGATGCCAGTGATATTTTCAGTGAATGAAGCATAGTGACCACGAATTTGTTATACAACTGCAGTGAGGAGTGATAAGAGATGGTACAGCCAGGTGGCCCAAGCCTCAAAGGAACAGGAGATTTTTATAAGAGGTTAGAGAAGCTATGATTTCTGGAAGATACACTGCTAGAAGGGTCACACATTCCGTATCCTGACTCTTAAGGCACATGGGATTGAGAGCATGAATTGCCTTCACTTGAGACTGTAACAGGGTAAGGCAGATTCGTTAAAAAAAAGGGGCATTTCATGAAGTATTTGAGGTTATAGATTTTACTAACTAATATTTGGGAGTTTGAGGTAGTATCATGAAAGAATTTGAAATGCGATTAAGGTAGGGAAGAGGAAGCCCAAAGCATTCTAAGATGAGAAAATGGAAAAGCATAGGTGATCAGAGAGTTGCATATTTTCAGAAGTAACCAAGGAAAACTGGATTCAGGCAATGTGAAATTACCTAGTCTTCAGGGTTGCTAAGACAAGTTTTAATAGCTGCTTCTAACTGGTAGTGGCCTTTAGGTCTAGAATTCACTTAGCACACTAGAAAGAAGCCCTGCCAGTTAAAGTGAGGGCTTTGACATTCTGTTTCCTCCAGAGCCTTCAGATGGTCCTAATGGCAGATCTTGTTTAATGGAGATTTATGGTCCTACATAACAGACAGATATAGTGGTTCCTCCTCGTGAGGTGAGGATCAGTCACATGTTCAGCAATATGAGGTAAGGAAGCCTCCAGTCTGGAGAGATCAAGACTGGTTAAATTCAAGATCCTTAAAAAGTGTTTAAAATATACACCTTAAACATTTTATTTTAAGTTAAATATAATTTTTTTTTTTAATGTGCATTTTTTTCTGCTGATCTTTTGAATTAGGGCCAGAATTTTTTCTTTAAATATGGGTCTGCTGATCGGAGTTTTTCATCATTCTTCTTGCCTACATCACACCTATAATACATCTGTAACAGGTATATCAGTATATACCTGTTAAGGTGGCAAAAGTCTAGAACAATGACAATACCAAAAGTAGGCAAGAATGTGAAACTACAGGAGCTCTCATTGATTTGCTGGTGGGAATGCAAAATGATAGAACCACTTTGGACTACATACAGTTTGGCAGTTTCTTACAAAGCTAAACTACTCTTACCATATGATCCAAGTCACACTCCTTGGTTATTTATCCAAATGAGTGGAAAACATATCCACACAAAATCCTGCCCATGAATGTTTAAAGCAGCTTAATTCATGATTATCAAAACTTGGAAGCAACCAAGATGTCTTTCAGTAGATGAAGGGTAAACAAACCGTGGTACATTCATACAATGGAATATTATTCCACAATAAAAAGTTATCAAGCCATGAAAAGACATGGAGAGACCTTAAATGCATGTCACTAAGTGAATTAAGCCAATCTGAAAGGCTAGATACTTATGATTCCAAGTATGTTACGTCTGGAGAAGGCAAAACTGTATAGACTGTGAAAAGATCAGTGGTTGCTAAGGATTGGATGGTGGAAAGCAAGAGGAATGAATAGGTAGAACACAGGATTTTAGAACAGTGAAACTATTCTCTCTATGATACTGTGATGATAGATACATGACGTTATACCTATGTCAAAATCCATAGAACTGTACAACACAAAGAGTGAACCCTAATGTAAACTGAGGACTTGAATAATGTGTCAGTATTTGTTCATCAGTCATAACAAATGTACCACACTAATGCTAACTGGTAATTATAGGGGAAACTAGGAGGGAGAGAGTATATGGGAATTTTCTTTATTTGTTGCTCAATTTTTCTGTACACCTAAAGCTGCTCTAAAAACTAAAATGTATTAAAGAAAAACCAATTGATTCTTGTAAACATACAGCTTAACTGATAGGAACAAAAGTGTGGGTATACTACATAAAGAAACCTGCTAGCTGTAAACATCCAGCATCAGTCATACGCTTCACTCAGGAAATAGAGATCACTGGTTTAAAGTAACTAGCACTTGGTAAAGCAGAGATCAGTAGTTGGAGAGCTTTAGCTATCATAAAAGCATAAGCCATAATGTGGGTGAAACTACACTGGAGAGTGGTTATTGTAAGCAGAAAAGAAAAAATGGAGAACAGGAACCATAAATGATAGGAAGCCTGAGGAGTAGACAGAGATCCCTAAGGAAAACCCAAGAAAGAGTAGTTAAGTGTTTTTAGAAACCAAGGGAAGAGGAAGTTTCAAGAAAACGACACAACAATATCAAGTGCATCTTAGGGATTAAGATGTGATTAATTCATTCCACAAATATTTAAAAGTGACCTGTGTATACACTTGATATCTTGTCTCTATCTCTGCTGAGGATACAAAGTAGGTCACAGTATCCTAGTAGGACATTCCCAAATTTCTGTCTTCAAGAATTATAGTCTAATGGAACAGACAGATACTACTTAATAAAAGGAGCAGGCTACTTTTAGCTGGTGATTCTAATCTAGCCGTTGGGTCTTGGTAATTATTCCTGAAGAAGTGATGTTTAATCTGGGATTTGAAGAAAAAAAATAGGTAAGTTGATAGTTGAACATAGAAATCAAGAGATCTTTGGAGGACCTGAAAAAGAGCATGCAGATTGTGGCCTATGGCCATCAGGAGTCAGAACAAACTCTCTCTGCCTTGCCATACAGAAGAGATGCTGAGCATGGAGAGTTATCTTTTTTTTAAATGTGCAGGGATTGAATTTTCCTTTTAGGTTTTATCAGACTTAACACTTTCATTTTACATTCTTTCCTCAGGTATAGTAGTGGAAGATTGTCTAATTTTGCTCCAAAACTTATTAAAAAACAACAATTCCAATCAAAACTTTTTTAAAGAAGGCTCATATATTCAACGTATGAAACCTTGGTTTGAAGTTGGAGATGAAAATTCTGGCTGGTCTGCACAGAAAGTAACTAACCTGCACCTAATGCTACAGGTATACTGAACTTTAGACATAAATGTGATAAGAATTTTGACAGTGATCCTTTCAAAGAAAAGTAAATTGCCTTTGTTTGATAAATCCAGGATGTTTAGTTGGTTTCAGATAGGCTTTAAAAAAAAAAAAGTCCTTTTAATATGGAGATTTGCAGTTATATTCAGAGATAGATATGTCTCCTCCACACACACACACATCACTCAGCTTCAGTATTTATAACATCTGGCAATTTTGTTTCATCTTCTTTCCCCTCTCTTGCCCTGCCAGAATTTTTTTTAAACAAATCCAAATATAGTTTCCTGGTGGGTTTTACACCAGAGGATAGTAAGTTACATAGTTGATTCGAATTCGTAAAATCTCCTTTCTTCACTCAAGGTTCTAATATAAATTTTAATATTCAGCATAAAGTTCAACAAATAAATTAATTCATTAAACATTTACTGAAAGCCAGGCACTGGCTGCTAGAAAATGAATGATAATGTTATCACAAGGATTAATAGTCCGAGTTGTAAGTCAAATACAAGTTAAATTGACAAATCGCTTATAATTTTAAGCTTTAGTAAAAGTGAAGACAGTAGGATCCCAAATTATTTCTGCATCAGAGAAAATTATGAATGTCTTTGAAGTATTTTACTTATTTATTCCTTTATTGAAATTCCTCTACTTCACACACTTAAGTTTAAACTGGCCTCCTAACTTACTAACTCTCTAGAGATTCCTGTGAGTCTTTGATTGTCTCTGAATTGTGCCTGCATCTCTGAAATCGTGTTCCATAAAACTAGATTGTTAATATCTGTAGTAATTAGTCTGAATATTGTTGCATGCCCTGGAATTGCCTACATATGTTTGATAATTAGGTTGACCACATGCCCCAGTTAGCCAGGACAGTATTGATTTTGTAATTACTAATAGTGTCCTCTTTCACTTCAGAGTGTTCCAATTTGGATAATAAATTCTATAGTTAACCTATTTAGAATATACCTAAATCCTGTTAGAAAAATATAGGAGAACATGGGCAGAATCTTTCTTTATACTCTCAACTTCATCTTTTTTGTTTTTACATGTTAGTATTACACATTTTAAGACTATTGGCTTTTTTTTTTTTAAAGCATCTTATTTTAAATACTGTTAGTTTTTTATATTTTAGAAATAGAATCCCAAGTGGTAAGCCTGATGTCTTTGATGCTCAACACTTTTTTGATAAATTCCCCTAGAAAAGTAATTTTCAGAATATAATTAGAGAGAGCGAAGGGGTCTAATGATGTGCAAATACTTATATATTTCCTGCCAAACAGTGAAAATTTAAATTACTTGAGGACCCTACTCCATTTTAAAATTTAGGGTACTATGTAAAGAATTATTTTTGAAGAAAGTGTCTTATTTAAAAAGTAAAGTGCTATTTTACCCCCCAAAATTTAGAGTATTGCATATTAACAGAAAAATACAGTTTTCTAGTTATGCAGTAAGTTGGTTAAGTATTTACTTTTAAAAAATGAATAAACTAACTAGATATTAATCTTGAAGAACATAAAGTTCAAATTAAAGAAACTTTGCCAGTGTCCTTGGGGAGCAAGTCTTACATTAATGATGGAAGTAACCAACATCTCCCCTTTTACTAATGTAAGAATTTGACACCTTTATAAAGAAGAGCCTCTAAAGTTTATCATGTGATATTGGAGATGGAGGTTTTCATGTATAGATGCAAGTTGAATAACTCGGTGTCTTTATAACTGGCTAAGGTAAGAAGAGTCACTTGCAACACAACCAACAAGAAAGCTGCTTTATTTTTATTGTGAAGAATGCAGCATAACTGCTATAAAATAAACTGCTCATTTGTACACAGGTAGGTAGGTCCTAATCCTTTTGGCAGTTGGCAGGTTTTGAGTCAGGCTTAATTTCCTGTGCCTTCCCTGCATTAAATAAGTGAGTGTTGTACAACCTCTGGCCCCTAATACCATAATTTAAAGTAAAAGTTTTCTCTACTGTTCACACCACAATTAGGAACCTGCTAGTAACTCCTTTACTGCAAGAGGAGAAATAAAAAGACCAGTTTTCAAAGTAAAAAGGGAAAGAAAGGAAGGGAGAGAGAGAGAGAGAGAGAAACTGAGTTTAATCCACTTTAATATATTCTCCATCTCAAAGATTGAGTAGTCATATGCATTCACGATTTCACAGGCCACAGATTATCTTCAGCTTTTCAACCTATTAGAGTGCTCTGTCTTTATAGCTATATTTAGAGTTGCTTGTATTTCAGGTTCTCTATTATGCACCAAATTAAAATACCTCATAAGTGTTGGTTAACAGTCCTGTTTGGATAGGTACATCCTAACTGGAATTGCAATTAAAATCATGATTGAATTCTAAGCCATTAAAAGTTGAAATTGATCTGCTTAAGGATATTGCACTCAAATTTTGCAGATTAAATTTGGGGAAAGCATCTTTTTGGAAAGTTTTTTAGTCGTAAAACATTTTAGCTTTTTTCTGGAATGATGTTTAATAACTTGTTCTGCCTTCTGTCCCTGCAGGAATCTCCCTTCTATGCCATTTTTTGGACAGATAATGCCAGTGACTCTCAGAGAGCTCATGACCTTATGAGAGAATCTTTATCATTTTTGAGTACTTCTAATTATTAAACTTAATCGATATAATGAGTCAAAATCTGCTTATCCTTGTAATAAGTATTCCCTCTTTTTTCAACTCTCCTTCCTACTTCTCTGTCATCTATAAATTTGATAATTACTTGTTCGTTATTCATCAATAATCACCTGCTATTAGATGGTGTTAAGAAATTGTTGATTTTCTTAGATGTAGATGGCTTGAGGACTGTTTTTTAAAATCTGTATTAACTAGAGATACATATAGAAATATGTACAGGAGAAATGACACATAGCTTGGTATTTGCTTTAAATTTTTTTAAAAGTACGGATAAGAGGAGAATAAATTTAAAAAACAAACAATACCAACAAAAAATTCCATGGAAATCTAACTAGAAAGATTCAAGTACAGGAACCAAAGTGTAATCCTAAAGCCTCTCTGTAATGACATCAATTTATTAATCAACCCTCTTAATAAAATATTTTTGTAAATATCTCATTTGATCTTGGTATACAAGATTTTATACACACATATACATATAACTCTAGTTTTAAAGTGCAAGATAGAAAATTATTTTGAAAATGTAACTTCTGAACACTTGTTTGGGATGATATTTTTTATGTTTTTGATATTTTATGTTCAAGTTCAGATTAATCATAGGATCATAATAGGGATTTAATTAGCATTAACAACCAATGAGGCCAACTCCTCGCCTAATGCATGAATCATCATGTCTCCAGTTTTTAGTTTTAGACTAAATATTTCCAGTTTAGAGTCATACCTCAGGCCATTCTGTTTTCATATCTGCTCCGTAATTAGGTAGTTCATCCTTACTTCAATAAGAAATCTACCACTTTGTTACTTATTCATTCACTCATTTATTGAACGCGCACTATGTTACAAATACTGTGCTGGCTTGGGATACAGAAATGACCGAGGTAGTCTCTCAAGCTCTCTGGGAGTTCACAGTCACCTGAAGGAGATAAACTTAAGTAAACAGCATAATGTAATACGTACTTTAACAGAGATATTGCCATGAGATAATGAAGGAAAGAGCACCCAAATCTGGCTGAGCAAGTAGGGAATTCTTGACATCAGTTTTCTTGTTCATGTAGATCAAATTTGCCTCAAGACTTTCAAATCTTTTTAAAAGACAAATTTTGCTTTTTCTTTCTCAGCTTGTTCGTGTCCTGGTATCTCCCACCAATCCTCCTGGTGCTACTAGTAGCTGCCAGAAAGCTATGTTCCAGTGTGGTTTATTGCAGCAGCTTTGCACTATCCTAATGGCAACAGGAGTTCCTGCTGATATCCTGACTGAGGTAAACCAAACAAGGGCAGAGACTACTTACTCTCTGGAAGTTGAAATTTTAGGCATTCTTAGGAAGAATTAGATGACAGGTGAAGGAAAAACAGTAATAGTTAACAATTTTATGTATTAAATTCCTCACCGATCCTACTAAAATAAAATTAGCATCATGATGACAGTATTAATTCCAAAAGGTGGACTCATTCCTCAAGTTTAATAATACATAAATAATGTTAAAGCTTATAAGATTTCCCATTAATTTGATTGTGTTCAACAGGCATGCACAGTATGATTTTATTTTATGTTTTTAATTTTGAAAACAATATGACTTAGTTTTTGTCAAGTAGGAGTTGAGTTGTAAGTAGTCTTATTCATAAAATAGTAAATTCTTTTTCCCTGACATGTCATTTTCTGTTTCCTACCTATTAAGAAAAAGAAGTTAGTTTGAACAAAAGAAAGGTTCAGTTTATTTAAATCATCTTTTTATTTTTCTCAAATTAACACATATACATTGAAAACACAGATATTAAGTCTTAAAACAGAAACAGCTGTCTTTAGCCTCACTCTTCACTACTTTAAGTCTCACTCCCCCCCTTATAACCCTCCCGCTTTAATTCCTCCTGTCACTCCAGTTATTTTACATTTAAATCAATAATCAGGGTTTATAGTTTTATGGCTGTCCTAATACTGCTTCCCGTTAAGCCAAACAGAACCCTATATCTTTTTTTAACATCCCTTTCTCTTTCCTGCAGTGTAATAGTGTTATTTTTATTTTATTTTATTGATTTTTTGTATATCTATGCATATGAGTACTAAGATAGGCTTAACACATTATTTCCCATCCCAGGCCTTTTTATGGAAACCTTCCATCATTCTGCTCCAAGATGGGCTGGTTATTCCCATCTTGCATGGCTCTTGTCCTAAACTTTCGTTCACCATCCTCAGATTTTCCTTACCTCTTTCTTTTGGATTCCTTAGTTATGGATTCCATGGTTTTTTCTACCCCTTGGTTCCTTATCTTATTTTACTTAACTTCCTGAAAAAAGGTAAATTAGCGTGTTCACGTCATTCCTCTACCTTCAGAGTTAATTCGATGTTTAGCTAGATACAGAATCCAGAGTTGAAAATCACTAACACTCAGCTTTCAGAACATTATTTTAGTGTTGCTCTTAAGTCTGAAGCCATTTTGAATCTTAATCTTTTTTATGTAACCCGCTTTTTTGCTCTAAAAACTTAATGGGACCTTTTCTTTATGTCTGGTTCTCTGAAATTTACTGATGTGCTGTACTGTAGGCCTTTTTTTCCCTCCAATTATTTTTGGCACTCACTGGGAGCTTTCAAGCCGGAGACATATGTTCTTCAGTTCTGAGTATGTTTTTTGTATTCCTTCATAATTTCCTCTTTTCTGTTTCTGCAAGTCTATTAATAGATTGTTGGACTTTCTGGACCTAGTTTGTCTTTTTAATCTATTGGAGGTTTTGCAGCTTCATCCTTAAATAGAATTTTTAATTTGTTACATTTTAAATTTGTTCTCTGATTTTATTTTTAAGCATCTTGTTTTGTAGAAATACATTCTCTTAGAGGATATTATTAATTTTAGTTTTTTGAGACTTTAAATGTGTGTGGTCAGGTGTTATTTTTAATTGAAGGCCTACACTTAATATTTTTAAATGTTTTATCTCAAAGAGTTACAAGGTTATAATGCTGTCACTGATTTTTTTGTTTTCTGAATTTTGGCATTTTAAAGCAAAAAAATATAATAGTTTCTTCTTTCGAAAACAGATTTTGTTCCTTAACTTACTTTCTCTAAAATTTTCCCCCCCTTAACAGACCATTAATACTGTATCAGAAGTTATTCGAGGCTGCCAAGTAAACCAAGACTACTTTGCTTCTGTAAATGCTCCTTCAAACCCACCAAGGTAGGAAAAGATACATATTGAGATTCCACTGAGGAAGTAAAAACTTAATTTGGGTTTTTAGTATATCTCATATACACATCTTGTTCTTTTAAGTTTAGTTGTACGTTTTGAAAGTAGAAATAATCTAACAAGATAAATAATTATGCTGGTATTTTTAAAAAGTTTATAGTCTTTGGAGCATATGTATTTGGCCTCTCATATCACCTCCTAGCTATGTGCCTTAAACCAATAAATCACTTCACGTCTCTTAGCTGCAGTCATCTTTTTGTGAAGGAGATGGAAATACTTTGTTTTTTTCAGTCAACAAAAATAACTGGTTATTGACTTGTGCACTTGAGTTGCAATGTTCCTTTTTGTTCTTTTCTTTTTAAATGCAACAGACCGGCAATTGTAGTACTTCTCATGTCCATGGTTAATGAAAGGCAGCCATTTGTATTGCGCTGTGCTGTTCTCTATTGTTTCCAGTGTTTCTTATATAAAAACCAAAAAGGACAAGGAGAAATTGTGTCAACACTGCTACCTTCTACCATTGATGGTAAGTAATTTAGTTCTAATTCTATTTTAAAAAGTAAATTGTCTTTTAAGCTTTTAATGGTAAAATATATCATAAATGATAAAAGACCCTGGATGTATAGAATATTTAAAATATGGCATTTCCTTGAATTTGCTTTAGAAATGTGGTTTTTAATTAAGATAATAATTTTCTGGAACATTACCATCAATAATTTGATGCCTATAGTGTTATTTTTTTATATTTCTTTATTCTGCTGCTTTTCTTCCAAGGTCTTTTTTTCTGTCATCTTTTTTTTTATTTTGAAAATCAGAATTTGAAAAATATTAGTTAATACTACTAATTAATAAACTTTAAATAGTATTTTATTACTATTGGTGTATATGGAAAACCACAATTAATTTTTGTATTATCATTATGCCTACCATCTTTGTAGCAACAGGTAATTCAGTCTCGGCTGGTCAGTTATTATGTGGAGGTTTGTTTTCTACTGATTCACTTTCAAATTGGTGTGCTGCTGTGGCCCTTGCCCATGCTTTGCAAGAAAATGCCACCCAGAAAGAACAGTTGCTCAGGGTTCAACTTGCTACCAGTATCGGCAATCCTCCAGTATCTTTGTTGCAACAGTGCACCAACATCCTTTCACAGGTAAAGTAGACAGTGAAATTTCTCTAAGAGGGAAAAAAGTTTTGACTATGTTTTTATGTCAGTGATACAAAGACTTAAGGGTGTCCTTATGCAGAAGAAAAAGGAAAGAAGCAAGGACTTACCTGTTTAAAAGCTCATTGTAAGCAGAAACAGTTTTGTGGTGAGATAGCAATAAATATTCTTATAAGAATGATTTTGCCAAATAGTTAATAAGGTCTGCATCACGACAGAAACACGCATTCTAGGCAGAAAGCTGTTTTTTGTTTTTGTTTTTATTTTTAAATCATCCACAATATTCTTGCATGTCATTTTCTCTCCTTGCTCAGTAGCTTAATTCGGGTCAGTTTCTGAGAGGGAATAAAGTGATTCATAACTGTATACCTTCCTCTTTTTTCTTCCCAGAGTAATTGGTCTTCCTTTTAGAACACATAGGTAGAATACCAGCCCATTGCTTACATAGTTAAACAGTATACCCCTTGATGCTTGTGAGGTCTCAAATCCTCAAAACCCCAAGGCATAGAATTTACCTAGTAAGATGGGAAAAAACATAACTAAAAAGGTTTGCATTCCTTTAGACTCCTAATGAGAACAACCAAGTTTCATTGACTTGTGGATGCTAAGGCATTTAGGAATATTATTATTAGGCGCTTTGCTCACATGTGCCTACCATGCTGTTGAACAAGTCAAGTTCATGCTTTAGCAAAACTATAAAGTCATTGACATTCAGAGTCATTCAGAGGTAGTAAAAACATGGATAAGTCTAAAATTGCTCTATCCACTGGAATTATCCTACCCCCTTCCTATGATCATATACTGTGTTCTCCTTAATTTTTAATTTTGCTACATTCATTGAATTGTTTTATTGTGAACATCAATAATGTTTCGTATGAGGTTTTAAAGAAACATCAACACTACCAATAAGAAGTTATAAATAAAAGCTTAAAAATTAACTAGTGAAAAGGGAGTTGAAAACTTCATTTGTTTAAAATTGGTTTATTTCGATTGAAAGTTTATCTTCGATTTATTATTTATCTCAGTGATTTTTAAAAACTACCTCAAAATATTCATATTCTTACTTATTTAATCCTTGGCATTCTCATGTTGATGTCTGTTGAAAACAGCTTTTCTTAAGCCAAATAGTAATTAACTGACCAACATCACTACAGACTTGCTCTAACATTGTAGTTAAAATTAATGCACAATGAGAAATCCTCAAGATAGTGGTGTCTTCCCACACTAAGTAATCACTGTGCTATGAAATTATCCTTTCTCTAAAATGTATATGCATTGTTATATATAATAAAAGATTAGAACTATCCTGTCCTAAATTATTGGCTTGGGTTTGTAGAGAGACTGTATTAAGAGATTTTTCTAAATTTAAATTTTTCTGAAGCAGAAATATTTATGAATAATTTTTAATATATAATTTTCAGGGTGATAAGATCGACAGACGGGTATGTATCACTTGTGTAAGCTTAGGCATTTTTCTCTTATAGCAAGGCTTTTCTTTGTCTTGGGTTTGCTGATTGATTTTTTTTTTTTTTTAACTGCTTGCTTGAAGTTACATTATACTCACACTTGTATGTGCCAGCAGGTTTATCTCTATCATAAGTGGGTCTCCAGTTTTTCTCCATGGGATATTGTAGTGGTGTTTTTAAGAACTGTGGGAATGACAATCTGAAGCTATACTTTTGCTTCCTCCGGGTCGCTTGCACTTTCAGGAATTCTTTGGTTTTGGCTTTTTGGTGGTTTTTGTTTGTTTTTATCCAAGCTTGCTTCTTTATTTCCCCCAAAACCACTTCAAAGGTAGTAAAATCTAAGAGTAAGAATTTTGCCTTTAGTTAATCAGCATGTGAGAGAACGTGATGATTTTTACATTAATTAGGTTATTGAAAATGTACACTAGTAAGTATAATTTTGTAATTTGAAAGATTTATAATATTATGGGTTATTCTGGATTAACCCATATACTACAACTACCACTAGGGAATTAGTATTTGTTGTGTGCAGGGGGAGTGTGATTTGTATTTGGTTTTGATTTGTTTTGTGGAGTGTTTGGCAAAAAAAAAAAAAAGAGTGTACCTTAAAGTCCATATTTGGGCATGTGTTCATTTGCAGTGTGGGTCGTAATAACCGTTAAGAATTGTATCTTTTTGTATGAGCATGATTTATCACATGTTAGTAACTCATACACAGACATATTTAGCGGCTTTAGCCTACAGAACTTTTCACATTAAGTATTTTGTAAGTAAACATGTCATTCATTTAAAAGGGAATTTTTTGGAGTTATAATTTGCGCATAGTAAGATGCACAGCCCTTAAATGTTCAAAGTGATTATTTTTGGTGGTTGAATATATCTCTGTAACAACCACCCAAAACAAGATGTAGGACATATTCATAATTTCAGAAAGTTCCATCATTCCCCTTTCCTATTAATTATCTATCCCCAGAGACCACCACTAGAAATTGAATCTGATCATAATACTTTAGAACTTTGTTTTAAAACTTTAACACTAGAAATTTAAAATGTTAGTTTTCATATTTTTTTTATAAGCAGTGGAAAATACTAAACTTGAAACCCACAAAGTAGGAATAAGAAGGATTTTTATTTAGAAAATGTAATAAGGGAAACATAGCTTATGTTAAAATAAGATGATTTAGCCTCAATTATTTTGTTTGTGGTTCTCTTCCATCCTGTAAAATATGTGATTCCTAGTAACTAAACCCTCAGGATGCTCTGAAATTATAATATCAACATTCATTTGTTTTTCCAAATCTCCTCGATAGTTCACACACTCTGGGGGCCCAAGAAGAGATAGGGACTTTTTCATGACTTAAACCTATAAACAAGTATACAGATAAGTAAACCAACAAAATTAATAATTTTAGAAAGTTGGGTGTGACTTCTGTTTAGCTGTTCCACATGTTTATCTTATAAAGAATCCATCAGGAGATCAGAAAGCACTGACATAGAATGTTTTAATAGCCTTTTAATGCCCAGTTTCTGATTTAAGTTTTGGAGAGATAGCACCTTGGATAGGATTTTGTTGGATTGATCTTATTTTTTAACATTTTAAGGTACATGGGACAAATACTATAGCTTTTTTGCTCTCATTAATAGTTTATATTTTTTTATTTGGGAAAATTTAGAACAACAAAAAGTGGAAGGAGAATGTTTTTTATTCTACTACCCAAAGATAACGTGTAAAACTTCAGTCATTTTTTTCTGTATTTTTTATTTATATACCAATCATCATTCATTATTCCATTTTATATTCTGCCTTTTTTCCTAATATGTCATTTTTTCTGTATTATGTTATTAAACATTAAATCAACATCACTTTCTATAATTGTGTAATATTTCACCAAATAGATATACCATAGGTTAACCATCTCCTTATTTTTGGACATTTAATTATCTTCCATTTTTCTCTATTATAAATTATGGTTTGATGAACATCAGAATAATATATCTACACAAAAGGGCATTATTGCATAGTCCCCAGTTTGTGTGTTTCCAATATGCATGGATTTCTGTTAATGCAGCAAAGCAAGGATCATCTGTATTTCACTGATGTAAAATATACATATATTTTACATATATATATACATACATGTAAAATATATGTATATATATATCCCAGCAATTATTTTTTCTTTTCGCAGTTCAAACTTTATTCTGCCATCTATTTTAAATTTGGGGCATTAGTTCTGCTTTTAATATGCTATGTAGTAGGTAGAAAGTCACAGAATTGAGAGCTAGAAAGGATAATAGTTTATAACACTTGTAAAACACTTACTGTGTACCATGCACTGTTCTAAGTTCTTTACATGTATTAAGCCACTTAATCCACTCCACAATACTGTGAGATACTTATTAACTATTACCCCTATTTCAGGATGTGGAAGAGAAGTTAAGTAAGGTTTTATGGCTGTTGAGGCTCAAACGTCTGTGTTTGAGATCATTTAACCCAACCATCTCTGTTTACTAAATGAGGAAATTGGGGCCCACACAGCATATAGAACTTGTACAAGATAGGACAGTAGAAGATTTGGTTCTTCAAATTCCCAACCAAATACCCTTTTTATTGACACCATACTGCTACTCTTAGAATTAAAATGTCAGTTCTTTTATACACACCAATACAAACATATGTATTTAGAAATGGGTAATATATGGTTTAGAAATCAGAATGATATAAAAACATACACAATAAAAAGGATTGGCCCCACCCCTGTCCTAGTTCCCCACCTCCTGTTATTTATTTCTTCTATAGTCTTCAAGTGTTTTTTATGCATATCCGTTGTTCTGCACCTTTGGGTTGGTTTTTTGTTTTTTCACTTTTTACACTTCGACTAGCTAAGTTAAATAAGATTGCAGTGTATTACGTTATCACTTTCCCCACAGCATCAACAGCAACATGTAGTCAGACTTGTATTTTTGCCAACCTGATGAGAGGTGAAAAAATGTTATCTCATTGAGTTTTAATTTGCATTTCTCTTACTAAAAGGTTTACTTGCTTTCTGTATGTTTATACACTATTTAAAGTTTTTCTGTGAGTTTTTCTTATATTTCATGTCATCTGCCCATTTTTCTGTTGGATTGTTAATCATTTCTTGTTTTATAGGAACTCTTATTAAATTAAGGACTTTAACCCTTGTCTGTAATAAGTTACAAATACATTTTTCCTAATATGTCATTTGCCTTTTGACCTTGGTGTTTTTTTTGTTTTTGTTTTTTTTTATTAAACTCTTATTGCTTCTGCATTTTAAGTCATACTTAGAAAGGCCTTTCCTACTTAAGTATTTTAAGGAATTTGCCTATATTTTTGTCTCATACTTCCTGGTTTCTTTTTTTTGCATTTAAATCTTTGTTCCATTTTTCTCAATAAACTATATGAGATCAGAATCCTCTGATCTTTTTTAGATAACTAGTTGTCCCAACATTTTTTAAGTCCGTATATAACCCACTGATGGTTGTGTGTTGGTTATATTTATGAGTTAGTATCACCTCATTGCTTTTTCATTTTTTTTACAGATTCCTTGGTTATTTTTGCTTATTTATTTTTCCATATGAACTTGAAAAACTAGGTGGTTTAGTTTTTTTTTTTTTTTGGATCACATTAATTTTATAAATTAATGTGAAGAATTAATATCTTCATGGTCTTGAGTTTTTCTGTAAGAACATGGTATCTTTCTATTGATTTATGTCTACTTTTCTGCTCTTTAGGAGCATTTTTAAATTTTTAAATTTTCTTTGTTTAGTTTTTATACAGCTTAGGTTGGGCTCAATCCTGTATCCTTTATCTTCTTTCCTCGCTATAGTAAATAGGATGTTTCATTCCATCTTCTATTATATCTTCTAAAGTTGTGTTTGACTTTGCTGTTCTTATCCTTCAATTAGACCCCAAAGGGCATACTTCTAGTAGAAGATTCAAATTTGAATCAAATTCCATATTTGTTTACTCAGACATCAGACAGAGATTTGATAAGATGTCCTTGTATAGACAATGTAGGTATATTTGGTACTTGCAAATGGTATTCCAAGTAATAATAAAAATTTTATATATAACCAGGGGAAATCAATGAAACATTTGCATTTATGACTTGAATACATAGTTCTAAGTTCTATAGCAGTCAACTGAGAAGAACTATCTTTTTTAACTTTTTAATTTACTTGGGTAATGAAGATATTGTGGGCACAGTAATAACATAAAGGCAAGGAAAAAATAAAAATAATGCATCATGTAAAATTAAATTCATCCTAATTAATGCTTACTTGGCAAATCATTTGAAGAGGTCTAATTTGAATTTGTTTAATTAAATATTAGTTATACTCAAAAATAGATTATAGAAGGGCCAACATATTGACATCAAAATGCATGAAATTAGAATAGTCTGGGTGATAGAATATTTTAAAACACAGCAATAGATACATTAAATCCATTTCTGTCTAGATATTTGAGTAATTGTATTTTGATATTTTCTGAAATTACTCTTAAAATGTTGCATTACTGTGCTAATTTCCATTATTTTTTTCAAATAAGTTTTTCTTAAAAATATAGGTTATATAATAGAATATGGACAGTGGCAATATTATCAGCTAAGAGAATATCCCACAGAGGAGATATAAATGTGTCATGTTAAAATTTAGAAAATTATAATTTTGATAGGCATGCTATGTTTTCATATTGTTTAATATACTTGGCAGCAATATAGTTAGTGATCTGAGGCACTTAGCTAACTTAAATAAATCTTTTTCCCCTTCATTATGTTTGTGGTTTCTCATTATCTGCCATGTTGTCAGTGAGTTTGTAACATGGTTTGTTTATTTTTCTGTTAGAGAATATATTCTCTAGTGGAAGTCGACTAATTCAGGAGATTATTTCTTCATATTTTTCTCATTGTTTTTTGAGAGAGATAGAATCTTTTTATCAGAAACTCGTTTTTAAAATTTTGATTGAAAGATCATAAATTTGCCTGGCAAATTTATTATTTTGTAAAGTGATTTAGGATTCCTGCATTTGCATCATACGTTTCCTCATTAGCAGACCCAATTTTTCCACTAATGGTATTTTAGGTAACCTGGTTTATGATTAGAAACATGAATCAATTCGAATTTCTGCTCTCTGTTCGTTTTGTGACATGCAGCCCATAGAGGGCACAAAAATACATTCTCTTGTTCAGTATCATTGAATTGAGAGTTTATCTCAGTTAGGAGGATATCTCAATATCGATGTCATTGAGAGGTTAAATATCATTTTATGCAAATGGGGAAGAATCTTAGGGCAACTTTAAGTTTGAAAAAAAAATAAAATGAGATTTCTGCCACTTTATCTATTACAGGGAAGCAAAATACAGACAAGAGTTGGATTACTAATGTTGCTTTGTACCTGGCTAAGCAACTGTCCCATAGCAGTAACACATTTTCTTCACAATTCAGCCAATGTTCCTTTTGTATCCTTTATATTGTAGTAAGATACATGTAAGTATTTATTACCTTTTTTATTTCTTCCTTTCAATTAGAGAGAGCTCTGTGCCTGAAATTTTTTAGTTCTTTTTATCTGTGTTTCAACTTTTTAAACTGTTAAGGTGGTAACGGTGCCCGATTAAGCTTTTTGTGTGCATATGTACATACCATTCTTTGGGCTATGCTTGGACTATATAGAGAATTTCTTGTAGAAACTTTTACATGAAATACATGTCAGATTCAAATTATAAAATAAAGTCCTCTAGATATTATGAACCATTAGGCTCCTTAACAAAGATTTCAGCTTACAGGACAAATTGCAGAAAATCTTGGAGAAGAAGAGCAGTTAGTCCAAGGCTTATGTGCCCTTCTGTTGGGCATTTCGATTTATTTCAATGATAACTCGCTTGAGAGCTACATGAAGTAAGTAAAGGGAAAATACTAAAGTAAAAAAAAATGACTTGCTTATGTCAAGAGATAATGATAAATTTTTTTCTGCCAAAGTATGGTGTAGACCAAGCTTTTATCTTTTATGACTTTTTCTTAAGCATCTCAATATGCTTATCTCTGTAGAGAGAAACTAAAACAACTAATAGAGAAGAGGATTGGCAAAGAGAATTTCATAGAGAAACTAGGATTTATTAGCAAACATGAGTTGTATTCCAGAGCATCTCAGAAACCCCAGCCCAACTTCCCCAGTCCAGAATACATGATATTTGATCATGAGTTTACAAAACTGGTAAAAGAACTTGAAGGTAAGATGAGAATGTTTATATTGGTATTCATTAGAAAGTATGATTATATCATATATGTATATTCTGGACATTGTGGATTATATAAGCCTAAAACTAGGAGTTTTTCTTAGCTCTTGGTCTGTAGTCCATTGAAGGGCTTTTGGCATTCAGTAAGATTGGAAAGTTTATTTCTTATCTCTCATGCAGTTAGGCCATATATTTTTACTAATTAAGTCTTAATAAAATAGTATTTTAGATGTTTAAAACAAATTTTAAATAAGCTTTCTTTTATAAAATTCCAGGTGTAATAACTAAGGCTATTTATAAGTCCAGTGAAGAAGATAAAAAAGAAGAAGAGGTGAAGAAAACATTAGAACAACATGACAATATTGTGACTCACTACAAAAATGTGATTCGAGAACAAGTATGTCCTGATAAATTGTATACAGTCTCTGATGTACTGATACTTTTCTATTTTAGGGAAGAATTTTTCCTGGCCTTTTAAATGCAGGAGGATACAGAAAGTAAAACTCATTACTTTCCTAAGTAATTCAAAAGCATCTGAATATTCAACAGACTGGGAACTTAATGTGTTTTAAGCATTATGCAGTATGTTGTGAATAAATAAATGAATCAGACATGTTTTTATATCTCACAGGGAGACATAACATGTTAAGTCTAGTGATAATCAAAGCTATATGGCAGCACTGAGAGGCACCTAGTTTAACTAAGTAGGAGGAGGGGCTTGGAGAAAACAGAGAAGCTGAGTTCTAAAAGGATGGCTAGGAGTAAGCTAGGCTAAAGGAGAGTAAAGAAAGAGGCAGAAAGTGTTACTGGCATGTATGTAGATCACGTGGTGGCTATATAAAGGAGAAATGTAAGAGGCAAGGCTAGAGGGAAGAAGCCCAAGAAGGAAGTGGTTGTGATGGGCTAGGGAGGGGAACTTCGGGCACTAATGGTAAGAATAACGATAATGGCTGCCTGGTTTTGTTTATGGTGTTCTAGGTCTCACATTTTAAACACTCTGTAAGGCACTCTGAATGAGAACTGCTTATGTGTTCTTACCTATAATCTACATTGTTGAGATTGAAAGTGTAAGAATCAAAATATAATGCTATATTTAGCATTCAGTGAGCTTTTCAGTTTATAAACAAATCAGTAAATTAGACTCGTCTTTGAATAACTAAATTTGAATTATTAAACTATACATGGTTTTTAGGATTTTTCATCTATAAATACTTGGAATGTGATGTTATAGCCTACACTTGGGGCTGATAAATGCAGTTGACTTGGAAGAAGAAAAAAGTAATTTGACATAATTACTAAAATGACTCTTCTTTAGAAATATTAAATATTCTCACCATTTAAAGTATTTCACAGTTAGGCAACAAGCATCGAGAACTATAAAATATTTATATAAACTTTGACATTTGAGAATCCATCCTAAGAAAATTCTCCAGAATTCAGGAAAACAGTTACATGGACTAAGATATTTATCGTAATGATATTTATCATTTAGGGAAATGGAAAACAACCTAGTGTTGCTTTTGAATATGAATTACGCATCTACAGATTAGATATAAAGTGAGCATTAAAAATTATGAAAACTAGCAATATAGGGAAGTTATGATTGAATAGTAAATTTAAGGTTCTAAAGTGATATATGGACTGATTATGACATGTTTAAAAAACTTGAATTGGAAAAAATTAGAAGAATAAAGAAATAGATCAAATTCCCACTAGGTCTGTTAGGGTGGTGAGAGTTAGAAGCTCTTTTTTCAGTCTTCAGTGTTACATGATTGTCTTTTAATGTTAAAAGTAATATGGATGCATATGTATGTATACATATACTAAGTTTCTTAAATAGTTAGGTATAAATTTCTTAAATGGTTTGATGGACCATAAAAATGGGATTTTTCAAGTTGATCTTCCCCACCCCCAATAATGCAGTGAGATTGCAGGATGTGCCATAGTGTTTATTAATGGTGTTTTACTTGAAATCTTACAGTTCTGCATATTAATGGACCTTGGTACATATATTAATGTATAACTGCTTAATTATTGAATGATTTTGGAAGCACTGAGTACTTTAATATCCTGACCCAAAATAATCTCTAATTTTTAATTTGTTCATCTTCTTAATACTAATTAGTATGAATTAAAAACACTTGAATTGTGATTTGTTTCACAGGATCTGCAACTTGAGGAATTAAAGCAGCAGATTTCTACATTAAAATGTCAAAACGAACAGCTCCAGACAGCAGTCACACAGCAAGTATCTCAGATTCAGCAACACAAAGATCAGTATAATCTTCTTAAAGTACAGCTAGGTAAGTGTAGCTAGCCATCACTATTGCATTGTTCCCAGGAGCTGGACAAAGTCAGGTTATTCTTGTGGACTAGTCTTTCTCTGACCTTAGTCACCATGACAAACGTATAAATCAGAGTTTGAAGTCCAGCCTCCTTATTACCTGTTTGATTATCTGATCCATTGACTCTCGACCTTGGCTGCAATTTAGAGTCTCCTGAGTTGTTTTGGTTTCTTTGTTTGTTTGTTTTTTAATAGCACCAATACTGAGACCCTGCCGAGTTTCTAATTTAATTGGTCAGGGCTTGGTCCAGGCATCAGTAGTTAGTACAAGCTCTTGCCCAGGTGAATGACTGGTCTAACCTTTCCATTACCCCATCTACAAAATTGAACTGATAATAGCATGTGAGAATTAAATGAAATAATATATGAAATTCTAATTCAGTGCCAGGTACATGGTAAGAGCTCAAATTCTTATAAGTAACATCATTCTATAGTGCTTATGATTAGAATGCTAGCTACTTAGAAATGTGATTTGTTTATATCAAGACTAAAATTTTCAGGAAAAAAATATTTTACTACTTCTATTCATGACAATAATTTGTGAGTTATCTTAGTCCACGTAGAAAGGTTTTCATTTGTGAAGACTTTATAAAGAGATTTTGTTTTCTCTTGTAAGAATGGACAGAATCAGAATTGAAACCTCTGTAATTCTTAATCTTAGATCATTAAGCCATGCAATTTAGTCTTAATAAGACTATGCTGTTTCTCTTCCCAGAAACCCTGAAAATATCAGTTTACTGGTTTTCTTAATAGACTATTTTGCAAAGATGAAGTATGCTTGCAAAAGTGCTATCAAAGTAATTGAATTAAGGCAATTTTATTTATATTTGAATCTTCTAATTCAAAAAATGAAAAACTTAAGTTTTATACTGGCTTTTCAAATTTTATTCCTGTCTAATAGGAAAAGACAATCAGCATCAAGTTTCTTCCAGTGATGGGGCTCAAATGAATGGCATTCAACCAGAAGAAATTGGTAGGTTGCGAGAAGAGATAGAAGAATTAAAAAGTAATCAGGAACTTTTACAAAGTCAACTGGCTGAAAAGGACTCTCTGATTGAAAATTTGGTAAGTAAATGTAAAAAAAATTTAAGTGAGAGATAAAGAGTAATTCTCATTATCCTGCTTGTTTATTTTTCTGGATTCCTTAATCCAAAGTATCATATTAAAATTTTAGAATATGAGCTATGTCAGACTAAAGTCTAAAGCTTCAGTGCTTTCTAGCTAATTGAATTTAAGCAACGTAGTTAACCTCTTTAAACTTGTTTTCTGATCTATAAAATGGTGGCAATAGTATCTGTTTCTTTGTTGTAGAAATTAAATGAGATACTTTATAAAGTTCTTTTAATACATGGAAATCTCTCAGTAAATAACTGCTTTTATGCTCTTTGTCCATATGACATCAGATAACTGCTTAGATTTAATAAGTTATTTGGTATAAGTATAAATTTATTGGCTATGAAGAAGTCGTAGACAACATGTGCTATCTTGAAATTTTGTCTTGAAATTTTATCAAAATTAAAATGTGAAATTTTTTGGTAAACATCTATAAAATGTAGCTTATATGTATACAGTTCTGTTTTGGATTTTTCCTTTTTCTTTAGACTGAATTATTTTAATAGTTTATTTCTATGCTATTTGTAGAAATCGTCCCTAACAACCCCTGGCACAAATGAAGCAACAGCTTCAGCTGGAGAGTCTGAACAAATTGCAGAATTAAAACAGGTAATTTTCAGCTTGATTCAAGTTCTGCTGTGTCTTGTTTTAATTATAATTGAGTAACCACCCTGCAGTTCCATTAATCTAAAATGACTTTGTCAGAATTAAGCAAAATTTGATAGCGACTACACCGTTTTAAAATTCAGGCTGTTTTAATTATATGGTAATGGTATTTAGCTTTTCACTGTTTTTTTATTTTTTAATGCTATTCTTTTTAACAGATCTCAGCATCTGACCCAGATTATTTGTAGATTATCAGCGAACTAACAATTAAGGAAAGTGTCAATATGTTTATAAGTAGCAAATGCGAAGGTATAAAATCTTATGCCTAATTTTCAAATACTTATTGACCATGATAATAGCTTGGGTTCTCATTTTAGCAACACATATACTAAGATAATCACTTGGTTAAATGTATTGGGTGTTTAAACCCCTCTGTCCAGAAAAATGTTGGTTTTAGAATAGGAAGGAAAAAAATAGGAAGTAAACTTGTATATATCTGAATCGCATGACTAGCTAAAAAGCAAAATAAACTTTTTCCTACTTGGTTAATTTATAATACTTATAAATTTTTATTAAACTAGATAGTATAGAATTATCTTTATCCAGCGAGAAAATTAAACATTTTTTCAATTACATTTGACCTACAATATTATGTTAGTTTCAGGTGTATAAGAAAGTGATTGGACATTTATTTAATTTATGAAGTGATTCCTCTAATAAGTCTAGTACCCACCTGACACCACACATATAAGCCTCGGGTGCACGCCGCAAGCGCATGGGAGTTGACACACTGCCTTCAGAGATTGAATTCTTAAGGAGGGACGGCAACATCTATAGGTCAGAGGTAGAAGTGCTGGGGGAGGGAATTAAAGAGGGTGGGGTAAGAAAGCCAAAAAGGTCCGTAATCTCAATATTTGCATAACTAATTTCAGTGATTGAAAAAACAAAACAAAACCACATATATACATGATAGAAAGTTTTAAGAGCACAAAAGAACTTTTTAGCATCTCTTCACTTTTTCAGTGTCTCCAGACATTGCCAAATATTGAGGGGGCTATCACTCCTGGTTAGGAACCACTGTTATAATTGCTTTTCTTTTCCTGTGCATTTTTGGGGGAGAGGGCT
This sequence comes from Pteropus vampyrus, assembly GCF_000151845.1. Classification (NCBI taxonomy): domain Eukaryota; kingdom Metazoa; phylum Chordata; class Mammalia; order Chiroptera; family Pteropodidae; genus Pteropus; species Pteropus vampyrus. The sequence continues at coordinate 4,026,234 of NW_011888837.1, forward strand.
AAAAGTTTGGAAATTTCAACATTAATAATATATAAACTTTCAATTAATTTCCTTGTTTTTACTACAGTACTCCTTTAATCTGTTTGGTGGACCCTAGTCTAAAAATATCCTATTTCGCCCTTTCCAAATAATAAATCTCTAGTCTTTGGCCAGGATAAGAGGAATGGTTGCCTGATGCATAAGATTGGGGCAGGAATCTGGTGGTGTTCCTAAGCAAACTTTCAACCAGCCCTGCTGTTTTTGACCCCATTTTTACCCACACTTCTAGAGATATCTGATGGTACCAGTTCCCAGGCCTTTTGGTAGTTGGTGATGCATTGCAAGTTAGGTAGCAGCTTGGCTTTCTCAAAGGTCAGCTTAGGTTTCAGCTTTCTCGAGTGTGCCGAGTCAGTTAGCACTGTCATTTGCTATCTGGAATTCCCCAGTTTTATTGCTCTTTTCTCTTATTCCTTTGTCCTTGTAGGTTTCTCCCTTCCTCCCTCCCATCACGCTTCCCTCCTTCCTTCCTTCCTCCCTCCCATCACGCTTCCCTCCTTCCTTCCTTCCTTCCTTCCTTCCTTCCTTCCTTCCTTTCCTTCCTTTCCTTCCTTTCCTTCCTTTCCTTCCTTTTTTCTTTCCTTTCCTCCCCTCCTTTATGCTGTTTTCATGGGATCTCAGGAGGAAGCAGAGGTGAACATATTTAATAAATGTTTAATTATCCATCTTTAACCTGAAGTTCAAGAATAGTTCTTTAGGATTAGATTTTAAAACTTGGAAGTTGCGATTTTAGAGATGAGAGCCAAGAAAGGAAATACTTTTTTTATGTATTCTGTAAATAGAGATTTCCTTGATGAAATTAATAATATTTAATGTTACAACTCAACTGTTTTTTCCTCTTAGGAACTGACAACATTAAAGTCTCAGTTAATCTCACAATCTGGGGAGATCACCAAACTACAGACAGAAAAACAGGAGCTGTTACAGAAAACAGAAGCATTTGTAAGTTAATTTTTTTTTCTCCTGAAAAGTAGCAAATACAAGGTTGAGACGTTTTTTTCTCAGCCACTGTGGAAAAGAAGCAAATTTGTCAGAAAGCACCTTCCCTTTTGGTTACTGACTAGCCATAGTTCTAGTCACATAGATTTCTTGGCCATGGTGGCAGTCATAGTATAGACTCACTAAGTCAGTTTAATCAGTTACTTACTGATTCAGTTTGCTGGTATTTTGTATTTCATCCCATCTCTACCCTTCAGTCGAAGTTGGCAGGTTTGCTGCTGATATAAAATTGTCAAAAACCTTGTTGGCAACCCATACAATTCACAGGGGTCCAAGCTATCAGACAAGGAGATTCTCCTGGGTCCTCCTTGGATAACCACATCTCTATTCCAGCTTCTGCTGAGATGGTTAATTGGGTCCATGAGTCACACAGGCAACCTTTTTACAAATGGTTGTCCAGCCATACCCTTGGCGTTTCACCAGAACATGCCTTATCAATTATTCCAATAAAGATAGCCTCGGAATTTTCTAAATCTTCAAGTTCTGATTCCCTTTTGCTTAACAATTCCTTCTTCAATTTATCTCCTCTCACATTTTACTATAAACAGCAAGGAGAAACCAGGCCATGCCTTTGATCCTTTGCTCAGAAATATCCTCAGCTAAATATACAAGTTCATCACTTACAAGTTCTACTTTCCACAAAACACTAGAACATAATTCAGCCCAGATCTTTGCTACTTTATAACAAGAATCACCTTTCCTCCACTTTCCTTTAATGTTTTCTTCATTTCTATCACCAAAACCACCTTTAATGTCCATATTTCTTTCTATCAACATTCTGTTCATGACAGTATATGTTTTCTCTGCATAGAAGCTTTCTATACAGCTGTCCTCTTTCTGAGCGCTGACCAGAATTGCCTTTATTGTTCATATTTCTACCAATAGTTTCTTCAAGGCAACTTAAGCTTTGTCTGATGTGTACCTCAAAAGTCTTCTAGCCTCAACCAATTCTGAAGACCTTTCCACATTTTTAGGTATTTGTTACATCAGGACCTTACTTCCCAGTATTTTGTAGAAAAAAGATGGGGCACGACTGAAAAACTGATTTAAGAATACTTCTCATAGCACTTAAGGAAGTACTTGCATTTTACTAATTAATGGCATTCAGTTCAATGTCACCACCTATCTCTCTGAGATATAATGTCGACTTAACTTACTGGAAATTTATGAGGAAAAAGCTTTGCAAAATATTCTGTGCTTATTAAATGCTATGTTAGAGCTGTCTTGTCGATTGCTTTCCTGGTCTGACATTGAGGCAGCTTAACCCGGCCTTCCTTGGCCTCTGATGAGATTCGATGCCTCACCACGCCTAATTCAGCCTCCTGCTTTCCTGTAGGGACAGTTCATCTCCTTAGGGGGAGTACATTATTGCATGTAAATATGTAAGGAATTATATTTTATGCTATTGGAAGTAACATTTCAATATAGCAAGAAAATTAAATCACCTTTGGGATTTCATATTGATCAGAACTTTAAAGAAACTTTTTTTTTCCAATTTCTACTTTCAGGCAAAATCAGTTCCTGTACCAGTAGAGAGTGAAACTGTAATAGCTGCAAAAACTGCTGATGTAGAAGGGAGACTATCGGCATTATTACAAGAGACCGAAGAATTAAAGGTTAGTTCTGGCGAAACGTTTATTTATTGCAGATTATATGAAATGAATTTCTGGAAATTTTATTTTATTTCATTTCATTTCTCAAAGTCTTAGATTTGTGAAGAAAGCTAATGAAATGGGGTATAGTGTTATCTCACAACATGTCCACTTCTATTTTGATGATTCAAGATGGCACAGATAAAAATTTTTAAGTGCTCTTTCAAATAATGGTATTAAATATGTAAAATAAGAATGTATAGGAATGTACTTTGACAGTGAAAATCATTGAAAATAGGTTTCTTATCAATCTCTAATCACAATAAGAAACAACGAATACAGATTTAGCTAGTACATAAGCCTCATGTAGGCATTCCATAAGGCACATTAAACCTTTCCAGTCTGTTGTGTGACAGAGAAATCAGAATAAATAACATGAAGAAAAGAATGAGGTAGTAGTAATAAAAGTAAAAGTAATGAAGGAAAAAATGGAAAAAGAAAGATAATGTGTGATCGTGCCTTTTGGATTGTGGTCACAAGTGGCAGATTGTATTTGGAGTTATTTTTCTTGCCCATTTAATTGTATGTATAAAATTTTTTAAAACTTGAGTTCTAATTCTGATACTAACCAGGCTTCTGCTATAAAATGTTTTGTGTCCTTATTATTTTCCCCTATCTGAAATGGTATTATCTCTTGGGATCTTTTGAAGAATAACTAATTAAAACTATTGTTTGGATGTTAAACTCTATTTTTCTATTTTTCACAATAACCATCTTTGATGTGTAGCCTAACATAAATTCTCATGTTACTGGATAAGTGTGTGTGCGTGTGTGCGCGCGCACGTGTGTGTTTTAAAACTTCCTATCCACCCAGCTCCTACTCCCAAACTCCTCAGATTGGACAAGTCATAGAAAGAACCTATTTGTTAAAAACTCTAGGAGAGTGAATACTAATTTTCGATTAGTGATTTTCACCTGTCTTTTCCTAGAATGAAATTAAAGCTCTGTCTGAGGAAAGAGATGCTATTAAAGAGCAGCTGGACTCATCTAACAGTACCATTGCCATTTTACAAAACGAGAGAAACAAGCTCGAGGTGGATATTACAGACTCTAAAAAAGAACAAGATGATCTCTTGGTGCTGTTGGCTGATCAGGATCAGAAAATATTTTCATTGAAGAATAAACTCAAGGAATTTGGTCATCCAGTAAGATCGAAATGTTTTCCAAAAATGATAGATATTATGTTTCTTCATAATGCATTTTTGAAAATTCTACTGTAGCATGGAATTGTTGTGCCTATACATCTATACCACAGTCATGGATATTAGATAACGAATGTGATAGCATCCACACTGCTTTCACGGTGTTCGCTGAACTGACTTGAGACACAGATTAGGTGGTTTCCGGCATTCGTTAACTTCTCTTTTGGGCTTTGAGCCTAGGAAATGGATTGATTTGATTGCTCCTGTGGTAACAAAACTGTCACCATTTTAATGCACTATTCTGTTTTGCCATGTTTGATTCAGGTGTGTGTGTAGAGCGGTATAGCCATTTGTTGGCAAATTAACCTATATATTTCATCTCATATAAAAATGACAGGGAGCCTTAAGCATTAAGTCAAGGAAATCGGATGACTTGTAATCTATAATTACTAGAATACAGAGTTTATCAGTGGTATATATCACTATGTATTGAATATGAAGTAAACAAATCTTCATAATTTTAAATGTGTATTTTCTCTTTAGATTGAAGAAGAGGATGAACTTGAATCTGGAGACCAAGATGATGAGGATGTCGAAGATGAAGATGACAGCAAGGACCAGGGTCATATCCAGCTTTAAAATTTCTAGAATGCTAGAGATCATATTATAACTTTGAACATGGAGTCTTAAGACAGTGCTTTGGTTTGCTTCCACAGAAAATAAAATTTAGAAACCAAGTGGAAAACGTTCACTAATAAGACTATTGATGTATTTTTTAAACAATGCCACCCATGTTGAAAACTCTTAAAACTCTATGTAGAACATACATCTTTTATTGAAATTCATCTGAACTGTCCCAAAATATAATTTGTGAAGAGCTTGAAACACTAAAAATATACCATGTTAAGACATGTGGTGGCAGTGCTATTTGCCTTAGTTCATTGGTTGTTCACGTAAGTTCTGTTTGTTATTTTCACTTTTCAGAATTTATGACTACACATTTAATGTGTTTTGGAATCATTGTTTCTAAATTCATCATTGGAGCTCTTAGCTAATGATTTCCTTTTAAAGAAATGAAGTTGCTTAAAGGCAAGATCATATGGGCTGGGGGTGGGTATAATATATATCATCAGCCCTCGATCCAATGGGACCCCTAAGATGAGCAGGATAAGACAGTGTAGAATGAGTGCCTTGACACGTGATATGGCTGTGTTCTGTACCTAAGAAACAGGATACTGACATAGTGATAAAGGAGAGCCTTTCTGAGAAACTTTTACAACAGTATATTAGCAGGTGGTTGGTTTTGGTTTTATTTTAAGCTAAACATTAAAACAAATTATAAGTTAACAGCTCATGCAACTCAGATTTAGTATTGTTTGATTATCATAAAACATATTATGTTCCTAGTTTTAAAAAAACTATGATTTATATAATTTATTGGCATTTTTGCTGAATAGGTTTAAGTCAGATAATAGATTTTTTAAAAGCAAATGAGCAATGTGTCGAAATTTAATGTTTTCATAATAAAAATAGATATTATGTTCACTTAATTCCTGGTGGTCATGGTTCCCTTTTTTAGATTTTGAGAGAAGTATTTTATTCTTAATAAAAGATGAGGTAAGTGGAAGTGGTGAGGGGATTTCTTCTCTGAATGTTAAAAGCAGCCTTATTCAGAACTAATGATTGGGATTCTGTAAGATTGGACAGGGCTAGTTGGAGCAGAAGCAGAAGTCAAGAAGAGTTTAGATGTTTCTAAATTAGGCATTGGAGTTCTTAGCAATGTTTCCATTTAATCAAGCAGGTGTACTTAAAGGCAAGACAGAAGATTTGGAGGATAATGTATAACATCTGCCTCCTGGCTTCAGGAATAGTTTGAGCAGTCCACTAAGGGTACAGACTTTTGGAAGAGAAGTGTAGTGTCTTTACATGTCTTGATAAGGGAAATGGCTATGTGTAACAGAGCACTTGTGAACATAGCACCTTCCCACCACTAACCACCACCATCCTGAGATGGCCTTGCCGTCAGAGAAGTACATGACTATTACTGGACCAGCTTAGACTATTTGAAGTCTTCCTAAAGTTGACACCATGTAATGAACAACTGGTTAATGACTTCTTTCCAGGCTAATGTTTTAAGGATAAAAATGGGGTCAGGAGTAAAAATTAGACTTTCATAAATAATAGAATTCCAAAGATCCTTAGAAAGAAACATCTGCAAAATCAGAAAATGTACTCGGGCTGGCCTGGAGTAGAGAATACACGAGGAGGCCTCATAGCTGCACAGCCCAGCAACTTAGAAAAAAATATTGAGTTTACGAAGTCATAATATTTATGATAATGGGTTACAAATGATAGGAAACTCAGTTCAGAAAACTAAGATTTGACGAATTGGAGACAACAGACATAGGAAACTCCTTTGAGATATTTTGCTATAATGGGGAATAAAGAAATGAGCCATAGCTGAAGTAGGATGTAGAGTCAAGTGAGAGCTTTTTAAAAGAAATTACTAAAGGCTATATGCTGATGGATAATCATCTAGCAAAGAGAGTTTACAGTCGATAAACCGATGTCCTTGAATAGATGAGTGGAGACAGGAACTAAAACAAGTGGAGGGGGTAGCCTTAGAGTGGAATGTGGACAATATATTCATATTGTAACATGAGGGAAGACGGAGGGTATGGGTAAAAAGGGAAATCATTTGTTATGTGGTGGTAGGAATGTGTAGAAGTACTCTTATTCTATTTTCTCAGTCAAGTAGGAAGCAGTAAATCAATTGAAAGTAAGAACTGGGGAAAGGGTTTGAGGAAAATGGAGGTATTTGCAAAAATGTCTTAAGTAGAGCTTGGAAACTAAATTGACCAGGAAGATGTAGTCCAAGCATCTACTTCAGACTTTATCTTCTGTTTCCCTTCCTGAGAGCCCAGAAACCTTATTTTGAAGCCCCAGCAAATTTCTTTCCTGTGAGAAAAGAGTAATGTCATGCCTGGATCTCCAAACAGATTTAGGCCTATCTGGGAAGGTGACCTTGGATCCGCCTTCTCACAACAGTTTCCTTGGCAACTACCATGTTAAGCTACACAGGAAGGCCTTGTGCTGTAAGCTGACTATCTGCCTCCTTTGCTGTGAAATCCTCCATCTGTGGAACTGCACCTTCATAGGGAGAGCTGTAAGTTGGCACCCAGACGGACACTGGTGAGAAACGCAAGTGAATCTATGCACATCCATCTTCCTTAGCCATACATGACCCAGGTGGGTCATGGGGGCCAAGAAGCCATATGCTCAGATAAGCTTGCTGATGACATGTCGATACTGTACACTCAGTATTTCTGTCTCACATCCATCTATAAAGGTTAATAAGTATTAGAATAAAGTCTATCTTACTAGTTTGATAATCAAAACCTGTGACTACTTTTGATGCAGGGCAGAATTGGAGTTAGATCCTTAGCTCAATTTGTATCTTCCTGGCTTATGGCCAGAATTCACCCACAGATTCCTTAACTAGCAAACCAATTACCATCAAAGGAAGTAAGACCACAATGATCGCCTTGACTAATTGGAATTCACCCCTGGGGTGTGATGCAGCTTTGTGGGGGTGGGCAATATTTGAACAAAACGTTAAGAAGAAGGAAAGATAGAGACCAGGGGTTGACAGAATGGGTATTGGGCAGGCAATCAGTTGTACCTGCTGTGTGTATGTAAGGCATATGTACAGGATAAAATAGAACCTTCTTTCAGATCTCTAACTGTTGCGACAGGATTGCTGTCAAAAAGTCTCACTTAAAAGTTGACTTTCATGTTAGACAAGAATTACATCACATATCAGATATGTAACCCAATCACCAAACTCAACCTTCCCATTCTGCTCCACAGCTGGTGTCTCATAAAAGCACTAATTCCACCATGGGACCTCACCCTCATGACTGTATCTCACCCTCATCACCTTCCAAAAGCCCTATCTCCAAATAACATCACATCAGGGGTTAGGGTTTCAACATATGAATTTGGGGGAATGCAAACAGTCCACACCATTGAGCAAATTACAGAAACTATAAGTCTTAGTTTCTTCCTAGAGCTAATTATACCTGCCTAATAGGATTTTTGTGAAGATTTTATAAAATTTTAATATATAGGTTCGTTTAAACTAAGTTATGCTATGGAAACAACCCAAATTTAAGTGGCTCACCATATCCAAAGGTACTTCTTGTTCATGTTCATACCCTCAGCATGTCAGCTATACTCTGCTCCAAATCTTCATTCCAAGACCAGCAATGAAGCAACAGCTTCTGTCTGGGACAGGCAAGTCTCATGGCAAAGGGGAAAGAGAAGGCAGAACCTCACAGTGGCTCTCCGACATTCTGCTTAGAAATGGCATCACTTCCATTCACATTTCAATGACCAAAGCAAATCCTGGCCAAACTAATGTAAAATATAATCTTCCCATAGGAACAGGCCTGGGGTGGGGGTGGGGGGGGCAGTGAATATTTTAGCAATCATGCCATCTATCACAGTATATAAAAGTATAACCAATAAATGTTAGTGTCCTTCCCTTCCTTGTTTTACTGATCCTGCTCAGTAAAGTCATGGATAAGAATCTAGAGTCTGGAGATGGACTGCCTGAGTTTGAATTCTGACTGCTATTTTCCAGCTGCATGGCCTTGGGCAAGTTATTTAACCTCTCTGTGCCTCAATTTCCTCCTCTATGAAATGAGAATAATAATAATAGTATATATGCCATGGAGCTGTGAATTAGTTATTGTTTATAAAGCGTTTACAACAGTGCATGGCATAGAGTTAAGCCCTATATAACTGTTAACTGTTACTGCTGCTGCTGTTATTGAAAAAAACCTGACTTGAAGTCAAAAGACCTGATTTTAAATTTCAGCTTATCATTCTGTTAGTGACCTTGGGCAAGTCACTTAATTTCTAAGTACTGATTATTTCTTTGTCCATAAAATTGGAGTAGCACTCACTTCAAGAGAGGCCATGTAGGACAGTGGTTAAAAGTGTGGACTCCAGAGCTGGACTACCTGGGATCAGCTTCCAGCTACACCACTTTCAAGCTGTGTGACTTCGAGCAAATTACTTAACCCCTGTATGCCTCAGTTTCATTACCTGTAAAATAGGGATGATAACTGCACCTTATATTCACAGGAATGTTATGGGAATTAAATGAATAAATAGTTAATATTTGTAAAGGTGTTAGAAGAGTGCCTGGCACTTGGGAAATGCTCAATAACTAGACGGCACATATAAGAAGTGCTTGGTAAGTTTTAACTTATATTCTTTCCTCATAGGATTTTGAGGATTGACTATACATAGGCATGAGAGAGCTTTATTTAAAGTACTAGTCAAGTAAGAAGACTTAGGAATCTGCAGTGTAGACTTATATGGCTATGTTATTAGTCTTAATCAGCTTAGTATGTGCAGGCAGTAGTGAACATTTTCTTTTGAAAGTCTATTTGGTTCAGAGCGACCCCTTAACTGCCTCCTGTAGGTGAGAATGGGCCCTGGCTGCTATGTTTGTAGCTTGTGAATTACAGAAGCAAGAGCTGACACTAGGCCCTGCTTCCGGTATGACTGTGTACTTTACATATCACTTTCAGGAAAAGCTTTCTGCCCCAAGATAAGCCAGAAAGTTTGGAATCATCTGACTGGTTTAGATCTCCAAAATAATAAAGCCTTGAATATTTCCTGTAAACCTGGACTCTCTAATCAAAATACTTTTGTCCCTGATTTTTGCTTTGCTGATTATCTAAAGACTCATCATCACCCTTGTGAAACTAATAATCGTGGGAAAGTTACTGTTTTCCCACCATGAGAAGACTAATGTAATGGTCATAATCCTGGTAATCAGAGTTTCTTTTCCTTTAAATACCTGTGTGGTGTTTTTGTTATAATTTGGAAGCCTGTTTTCTCGCACTCTTTGCCTTTCCTTTTTTAAATATTTCTGTCTTGGCTATAGTTGACTGGACTGGGGGTTGTACCCCTGAGCCAACATGGGCCAAATTCTCCCTCCAGGAATTTGTGTTTGTATTCTTTTCCAGCTTAAACCAAGAAGATGTGAACTGGAGAGCTATGGAGAAACCGTCTTCACCAGATATGGGACAGAGAGCTGAGGAAATTTCTTCTGCAGAGTAGAATAAAGCAGAGACAAGGTGTGGTTGAAATGAGAAAGAGATGGGGGGACAAGCATACCACCCAATACCCCAACATCCTCCATCCTATCACATGGTTTTAGTTATAACACTAATCACTGTCTACAGATGTTTGTGTCTGTAAGTGTGAAGATAGTGCATAGAGGGCAGGACAATTGCCTTGCTTGTCATTGGCTCCCAGTGCTTGACATATAGTGGGGATTCCCTAAATACTGATGGACAAATGCATTCTATTTACTTGTTCATAATCAAGTTAAAAATCTGAGGGCTTGTGTCCCATTGTTGCAAAGATCTCGTTATCTGCTTTGAGTTATTACAGATTTAACACAATTATAGTGACAAAATAATTTTATGTGATTAATTTTGAAACCTGAAACTAAAAATAATAAGAGCCTGCATTCCATGGATGGGTTGCATTATAGCACCCCTTTGAGAAGGCCAAGGCTCCAAGTAGAGGGGTCTGGAACGATTTCTCCCAGCCATCCCTGGGTTATAATGATGAGCCCTTAAGAAAAGGACAGGGGGGCAACTACAGCTTGTTCCTGTCTTCACCGTAAAATCCAGGAGCCTATAATTGCTTTGTTTCATATGTGACTTATATTGAACATAAATTATGCAAAGGAAATTTCCTTCAAATTGCCTTGTCTTCCAAAATGTTCAGAGGAATGCCCTTTATAAGTAGCTAATTAACATGGCATTTTGTGCCATTTATAGTAATGAAACAATAAAATTTTTTTTATATTATCCCCAAATGCTTACTCATGATAAATCTGTTTTGATCATGAGTATCTGGTTAGATATTTAATCTTTTTGTTAATTTGGAAATACATAATTCTCCATCTTAGTTAAGGAAAATATGTATCCGTATGGTTCATGTTTGTTTGCTGTCTACTAACTTCACCTTTCCTGAGTCAAAAATTTTCCTATTGGTTAAAATGCC